>NC_090329.1:109010809-109330809 GCF_035084215.1 Heptranchias perlo
TGAACTGCTTCAATTACAGTTCATGATTGTGGATCTTTTTGTAGTTCCTCATATGTCGGGTTCCACCTTACCAGGTTTGTACGGAAGCAATGTGAAGTTATGTGTGGGTGAGAAAGGAGGAGAACAAGAGAGGTGAAGGAATTGACACTATACATTCCTTACTGATCCCTAATTCATTTTGTGGAACGAGAAAGCCTCTGAAAGCTTGTGATTTTCAAATAAAACTGTTGGACTATAACCTGGTGTTGTCAGATTCCCTAATTCATTTAGCAGAGGTGCCAATAATTAGCATATGATAAAGCAGGAAACTACCATCCATAATATAGATCTTTGTGACTCATACAGATTATTACAATGCGTGCTTCACTTAATGTGCTTTTGAATGAATCAACCCGATGCTCTGTAATTTGTATCCCTCCAGTTATTTCAGGAACCTCTTCCCGAAATCGACTTGCATCAGCCTCAGAAATGTCTGATACCATAACTGCATGCAGCAAAGAATGGACACCACCCATCCCTACCTGGGCAGTTAAAATGCCTGCAGTCAAATCAGAATAACCTTGTTACACCCTTCTGCTGTCATATGCTACTACACTAAGACCTGCAGCCACGATCATCTGCCTGGAGAGCTCTGCCTGTTGCTGGAAAGTGACAACAGCGCTCAACTTTTATGCAACTGACTTATTTCAAGCAGCCACGAGGATCTGTGTAATATTACCCAGGAGGCCATTTGTGCACATATTCATTAGGTCACAGTCACACTTTTTAGGAGAGCTGAGGAGTTCATCCAGTTTGGCATGACATCAGCATGATAGAGCTATCCAGATCTATTACATTGCTGGATACCCAAAGTGCAGGGCACAATGATGCGGCCATTGTGAGCTCCCAACATTAATCCCCTCAACATTATGAAGGGGCACTACTTGCCACAAGCTCTATTGATACCTGCAACAAAGAAGAAGCTTCCCTGATCTTCCAACAATGATGACTGTAGACTCCAGAGTCACAGCTGTTAGTTGTCGCACATAAAGTCCTCCTCACGAACATCTGGGGACTTGTGTCAAAATTGGGAGAGCTGTCCCACAGACTAGTCAAGCAACAGCCTGACATAGCCATACTCACAGAATCATACCTTTCAGCCAAAGTCCCAGACTCTTCCATCACCATCCCTGGGTATGTCATGTCCCACCGGCAGGACAGACCAACCAGAGGTGGCGATACAGTGATATACAGTCAGGAGGAAGTGGCCCTGGGAGTCCTCAACATTGACTCTGGACCCCATGAAATCTCATGGCATCAGGTCAAACATGGGCAAGGAAACCTCCTGCTGATTACCACCTACCGTCCTCCCTCAGCTGATGAATCAGTCCTCCTCCATGTTGAGCACCACTTGGAGGAAGCACAGAGGGTAGCAAGGACACAGAATATACTCTGGGTGGGGGAATTTAATGTCCATCACCAAGAGTGGCTCAGTAGCACCACTACTGACTGAGCTGGCCGAGTCCTGAAGGACATAGCTGCTAGACTGGGCCTGCGGCAGGTGGAGAGTGAACCAACATGAGGGAAAAACTTACTTGACCTCGTCCTCACCAATCCAACTGTCCCGTCTTCGCACTGAGGATACCATCCAACGTGTTGTGTGGCACTACCACCGTGCTAAATGGGATAGATTCAGAACAGATCTAGCAGCTCAAAACTGGGCATCCATGAGGTGCTGTGGGCCATCAGCAGCAGCAGAATTGTATTCCAGCACAATCTGTAACCTCATGGCCTGGCATATTCCTCACTCTACCATTACCAACAAGCCAGGGGATCAGCCCTGCTTCAATGAGGAGTGTAGAAGAGCATGCCAGGAGCAGCACCAGGCGTACCTAAAAATGAGGTGCCAACCTGGTGAAGCTACAACTCAGGACTACATGCATGCTGAACAGCGGAAGCAACATGCTATAGACAGAGCTAAGCGATTCCACAACCAACGGATCAGATCAAAGCTCTGCAGTCCTGCCACATCCAGTCGTGAATGGTGGTGGACAATTAAACAACTAACGGGAGGAGGAGGCTATGTAAACATCCCCATCCTCAATGATGGTGGAGTCCAGCACGTGAGTGCAAAAGACAAGCCAGAAGTGCCAAGTGGATGATCCATCTCGGCCTCCTCCCGATATCCCCATCATCACAGAAGCCAGTCTTCAGCCAATTCAATTCACTCCACGTGATATCAAGAATCGGCTGAGTGCACTGGATACAGCAAAGGCTATGGGCCCCGACAACATCCCGGCTGTAGTGCTGAAGACTTGTGCTCCAGAACTAGCTGCGCCTCTAGCCAAACTGTTCCAGTACAGCTACAACACTGGCATCTACCCGACAATGTGGAAAATTGCCCAGGTATGTCCTGTCCACAAAAAGCAGGACAAATCCAATCCGGCCAATTACCGCCCTATCAGTCTACTCTCAATCATCAGCAAAGTGATGGAAGGTGTCGTCGACAGTGCTATCAAGCGGCACTTACTCACCAATAACCTGCTCACCGATGCTCAGTTTGGGTTCCGGCAGGACCACTCGGCTCCAGACCTCATTACAGCCTTGGTCCAAACATGGACAAAAGAGCTGAATTCCAGAGGTGAGGTGAGAGTGACTGCCCTTGACATCAAGGCAGCATTTGCCCGAGTGTGGCACCAAGGAGTCATAGTAAAATTGAAGTCAATGGGAACCAGGGGGAAAACTCTCCAGTGGCTGGAGTCATACCTAGCACAAAGGAAGATGGTAGTGGTTGTTGAAGGCCAATCATCTCAGCGCCAGGACATTGCTTCAGGAGTTCCTCAGGGCAGTGTCCTAGGCCCAACCATCTTCAGCTACTTCAACAATGACCTTCCCTCCATCATAAGGTCAGAAATGGGGATGTTCACTGATGATTGCACAGTGTTCAGTTCCATTCGCAACCACTCAGATAATGAAGCAGTCCGAGCCGGCATGCAGCAAGAACTGGACAACATCCAGGCTTGGGCTGATAAGTGGCAAGTAACATTCGCGCCAGACAAGTGCCAGGCAATGACTATCTCCAACAAGAGAGAGTCTAACCACCTCCCCTTGACATTCAAGGGCATTACCATCGCCGAATCCCCCACCATCAACATCCTGGGGGGTCACCATTGACCAGAAACTTAACTGGACCAGCCACACAAATACTGTGGCTACAAGACCAGGTCAGAGGCTGGGTATTCTGCGGTGAGTGACTCATCTCCTGACTCCCCAAAGCCTTTCCACCATCTACAAGGCACAAGTCAGGAGTGTGATGGAATACTCTCCACTTGCCTGGATGAGTGCAGCTCCAACGACACTCAAGAAGCTCGACACCATCCAGGACAAAGCAGCCCACTTGCTTGGCACCCCATCCACCACCCTAAACATTCATTCGCTTCACCACCGACACACTGTGGCTGCAGTGTGTACCATCCACAGGATGCACTGCAGCAACTCGCCAAGGCTTCTTCGACAACATCTCCCAAACCCACGACCTCTACCACTTTGAAGGGCAAGGGCAGCAGGCATATGGGAACAACACCACCTGCACGTTCCCCTCCAAGTCACACACCATCCCGACTTGGAAATATATCGCTGTTCCTTCATTGTCGCTGGGTCAAAATCCTGGAACTCCCTTCCTAACAGCACTGTGGGAGAACCTTCACCACACGGACTGCAGCGGTTCAAGAAGGCGGCTCACCACCATCTTCTCAAGGGCAATTAGGGATGGGAAATAAATTCTGGGCTCACCAGCGACGCCCACATCCCATGAACGAATAAAATAAAATCCTCGGTGACTGAGCTCACAGCCTGCTCGTGGGTGTGGTGTTCCTCAAATGTCCTTTTTTTTAATTGAGTGCCCATGCGATCAAAACTATGGGCTGCCTTCTCCTCACCCACTCCCACTTCTCAGACTCCCACAGGCTCAGTGAATCACCTGTTGCTACATCCTCACTTACACTATCCAATTTCTCCTGAGTCACAGTATCTGAGCTGTGGAAGTGAGTGAGAAAGCAGTAACATGGGTTGGTTTGTGGGGGGGTTGAGAGTGAGGGAGTTGGGGCAGAAGAACATGAGAATCCTATGCAGCCTTGTCCTCACTATACTCTTCCTGAGCATCATCATCCTCATTGTCATCATCATCTTAGTTCTCCAGAAAGCGTTTTCTTTTTTCCTGCTCCTTCTCCTCCTCCTCACTTTCCTCCCCTTCATCATCCTCTGCCCCCTCCGCCCACTGCTGTGATGAATGTGCAGGGAAGGAGGGCAAAACTAACAATGGGTGAGCATAATCTCCTTGGGCACGAGGAAACAGAGAAAGGGAGTGGAAGCTGGCTATGTGCTGCTTCACAAGGCCGCCATGACGACGGTGCACCCATTAACATTCCGCCTGTACCATCCCACCGATGCCACAGAGCAGAGAGCCTCCCCAGCAGCTGCATGGCCTGTTCCTCATAGGGGCTCGGGTCTCTGATGTCTAAAAGGCCTGCTCCAGTCCCCTGCTGAATTGTGGGAGGTGATGTCTTTGGATGAGATGTTAAACTGAGGCCCTGGTCTGCCCTCTCAGGTGGATGTAAACAATCCTATGGCACTTTTCAAAGGAGAGCAGGGAGTTCTCCTGATGTGCTGGTCAGCATCCCTCATCAAACACCACCAGAAATCAGACTATCTGGTCATTTATCTAATCGCTGAAAATGGGATCTTACTGTGTGCAAACTGGCTGCCATAATTCCCCACATCAAAACGGTACTTCATTGGCTGTGAAGAGTGTTGGGACATCCTGAAGTCATGAAATGTGCTATAGAATTATTTTTTTCTTCAATTTCAAAGCACCCTGAGTGCATTACTCCTGTGTTATATACGAGTTGCACCACTGAACTGTCAATGGACATTTAAATAAGCTGACCCGGGGCTATGTGGAATTTCAGGGCTTGTGTTTTGTAACCTTCCTTCTATTTGGTTTACATACATAATTAGGCTTAGGAAAAGGACCAAGAATCCATCCATCTACCAGTCTTCCCACCATAGTCCTCAATCCCTTCTCTCTCCAGAAACATATTTAGGGTAGTTCATGAAGTTTGCCGACTTAACAACAGTGACTGCACTTCAAAGTAATCGACTGTACGTGAAAGTGCGTGAGACATTTCTGAGCAATGCGATGAGGTACTATATAAATACGACTTCTTTCTTTCTCTTTAGGAGTACGTGTAGCAGCATCGTAAATGGATTTTTAAAAAATGTTTACAATTTTGATGCACATAGTGACCAGGGCAATGCTCCTCCGCAGTTACTTCTTGGTGACTGAAGAGTGTGGTTGAACAGAGAAACCTAGGTCTTCAAATATATAGGCCCCGATATTTATGGGGAGGCGGAGAGGGTGTGGGGGAGCACGGTAGTGTGTCTAAAATCCAAAAAAGCCCAGGGACGCGGAGGTCTTGCCGATATTAATGGCAGGACCTCATTAACATTTTCTTCTTCCGTTTCCTGCCTGGCAGCCAGACAGATTGATTGACAGCCTGGTCGGCTGCTGGGCGGGAAAACCAGCGGCAGGAGGCCGTAGCCGGGGACCTTTCGGGGCGGTCTCTGGCAATTGACAGAGATCAGGGATTAATGGAGGGCCGGGGGCGGTCGGTGATCGTGGAAGTGAGGAGAGGCCGCGATCGGCAGAAAGGAGGCCGAAACCTCTTTGAGGGTCCGGGGGGGGGGGGGGGCACTCCTGTTCCTCCTGGCCCACAAGGAATGCTCTAAAAAGCACTAACCTGCTGAAGCTGGCAGCTCTCACCTCCATTTCGATGCCGAGTTTCCTGAGCCCTGAGAAACCCGGCCAGCAGCAGTTAAATTTAAATCAACAATGATAACAATTTAAATCAGGCTCCCAACTGCACTGTGGGAGCCTGATTTAAATCTGATAATGAAGTGTCCCGCCTCTCCAAGATGGGACAAATGCACGTCTCGCAACCCACCGCCGTAAAAATGGCGGCAGGCGCGTACGTGGCTGTTTGGGGATGCGTTCCTTGATTTTTAATTTTTAACCCACCCCCGACCCTTTCCCACCCGTGGGGTTTAATAGAGATTTTTAAAATGATGAATGCTGTTGACAGGGAAAGCCAATCTTCTCTGCATGGGAGGTACCGACAAGGAGTCACCAATTTAAAATTGCTCAGAGAAATTTCTTTATGCAAAGAGTTGTTAGAACATGCAATGTGTTACCACACGGAATAGTTAAGGCAGAAACCATTGCATTTTTTATGGTTACAAGGACACCAATTGCCTTCTGATACCCCATCCAAATGGTCATGCCTCATTTGTGGACCAAGAAAGTGTCGGCATTGCAGCTGAATCACACCCAACATCAACATACTTGGACCTCCCGACAGGTGTCATTGGATGGCAGCCAGAAACAGGAAAGACAGTTTTCTTCCTTCCCTACCCCAGGGCCACTGAGGCCAATAGCAACACTTCAGCTGCTACCCACGACTGAAGTCAGCTAACACAGCACGGACTGGGGATTGAACCTGCAGCCTTTTATAAC
Source organism: Heptranchias perlo (assembly GCF_035084215.1). Classification (NCBI taxonomy): domain Eukaryota; kingdom Metazoa; phylum Chordata; class Chondrichthyes; order Hexanchiformes; family Hexanchidae; genus Heptranchias; species Heptranchias perlo. Next base: position 109,017,360 of record NC_090329.1, read on the forward strand.
CCAGCGTGGGCACGGCTCAGTTCCACACAAGTCAATGCATTTACCAACTAAGCCACATTCATGTGCACATACCATGCACTTCACTACACAATAATGTGCTTTCTGATCTATGCATTTCATTATATCGTGAATGTTGTTTCACTACAGTATGAGTGTCTGCAGTCTTTGAATTCTGCCAGTTGCCTGTGTATTTTCACACTAGTCTGACTTGGGATCAGATGGGAAGAATCTGAAAATAGCATGTGGTAGGGAGAATGTAATAGTTGTTGAAATGCCCCCAGGCCAATGTGGAAGCCTTTGTCTCTGTTTTTTTCCCCCTCATCGTTGCAATTCACCTGGAAGACATAATTAGAGAAAGTAATAAAAACAGAAAATGCCGGAAGCACTCAGCAGGTCCGAGGCAGCATCTGTAGAGAGAGAAATGTTTCAGGTTGATGACCTTTCATCAGAACTGGAAGATTTTAGAGATGAACAGCTTTTAAGCAAGTGCAGAGCCAGGGAAAAGGTGTTGGGTGGGCAGGAGTGATTAAATGATAAAAGTGATGATGGTGCAAGGCAAAAAGAGGTGATAACGAGACAATTATAGAAACGAAAGATTGGTCGGGAGGAGGTGTTAATGGTTAAAGCAGAACAAAAGTAAGGATTGATAAACCTGGCAACTACAGGCCAGTCAGTTTAACCTCGATGGTGGGGAAGCTTTTAGAAATGATAATCCGGGACAAAATTAATAGTCACTTGGACAAGTGTGGATTAATAAAGGAAAGCCAGCACGGATTTCTTAAAGGCAAATCATATTTAACTAACTTGACTGAGTTTTTTGATGAGGTAACAGAAAGGGTTGATGAGGGCAATATGGTTGATGTTGTGTATATGGACTTCCAAAAGGCGCTGATAAAATGCCACATAATAGGTTTGTCAGCAAAATTGAAGCCCATGGAATAGAAGGGCAGTGGCAGCATGGATACAAAATTGGCTAAGTGAGAGGAAACAGAGAGTAGTGGTGAACAGTTGTTTTTCGGACTGGAGGAAGATAGACAGTGGTGTTCCCCAGGGGTCGGTACTAGGATCATTGCTTTTTTTGATGTATATTAATGACTTGAACTTGGGTATACAGGGCACAATTTCAAAATATGCAGATGACATAAAGCTTCAAAATGTAGTAAACAGTGTGGAGGATAGTGATAGACTTCAAGAGGACATAGACAGGCTGGCGGACACATGGCAGATGAAATTTAACGCAGAGAAGTGCAAAATGATACATTTTGGCAGGAAGAATGAGGAGAGGAAATATAATCTAAATGGTACAATTCTAAAGGGGGTGAAGGAACAGAGAGACCTGGGGGTATATGTGCACAAATCTCTGAAGGTGGCAGGACAGGTTGAGAAAGCAGTTAAAAAAGTATACGGGCTCCTGGGCTTTAGAAATAGATGCATTGAGTACAAAAGCAAGGAAGTTATGTTGAACCTTTATAAAACACTGGTTCGGCCACAACTGGAGTATTGTGTCCAATTCTGGGCACCGCACTTTAGGAAGGATGTGAAGGCCTTAGAGAGGGTGAAAAAAGATTTACTAGAATGGTTCTAGGGATGAGGGACTTCTCTGGTCTAAGGAGAACAATCCCAAATTCACCAGTTGGAGTTGTTCTCCTTAGAGCAAAGAAGGTTAAGAGGAGATTTGATACGAGTGTTCAAAATCATGAAAGGTTTAGATAAAGTAAATAAAGAGAAACTGTTCCCATTGGCAGAAGGGTCGAGAACCAGAGGACACAGATTTAAGGTGATTGGCAAAAGATCCAAAGGCAACATGAGAAAAAAAAATTTATGCAGTGAGTAGTTATGATCTGGAATGCGCTACCTGAAAGGGTGGTGGAAGCAGCTTTCAAAAAGGAATTGGAGAAATACTTGAAGGGAAAAAATTTGCAAGGCTATGGGGAAAGAGAGGGGGAATGGGACTAACTGGATTGCTCTTACAAAGAGCCGCATGGGCTCGATGGGTCGAATGGCCTCCTTCTGTGCTGTAACCATTCTATGATTCTATGCTTCTACGGTTACATAGAATTTATGGCACAGAAACGGGCCATTCGGCTCAACTGGTCTGTGCTGGTGTTTATGCTCCACATGAGCCTCCTCACACTCTAACCCTATCAGCATACCCTTCTATTCCATTCTCCCTTGTGTATTTATCTAGCTTTCCTTTAAAGGCATCTATGCTATTCGCCTCAACTAATCCATATGATAGCAAGTTCCACATTCTAATCATTCTCTGGGTAAAGAAATTTCTCCTGAATTCTTTATTGGATTTATTAGTGACTATCTTATATTAATGGCCCCTAGTTTTGGACTCCCCCACAAGTGGAAACATCTTCTCTATGTCCACCCTATCAAACTCCTTCATAATTTTAAAGACCTCTATTAGGTCACCCCTCAGCCTTCTCTTTTCTAGAGAAAAGAGCTCCAGCCTGTTCAGTCTTTCCTGTTAGTTATAACCTCTGGTATCATTCTCATAAAGAGTCATATGCACTATTTGTTATCTATTTAAATAGGATATTTGAGACTGTGCCATAAATTTTATGATGGCAGGATATGCCTTTGGAAAGTATACTGGTGCTTGTTTTCAGCAATCACATACAGTGCACGTCCAGAGAGGTTACTCCAGCAAATAAGTCAAAGAGTGAACAACTAGAGACAGAAAGTCCATTCACTGAGTGGTACAATGAGTCAACACACTGTCCTTTAATCTTATATTTCCAGCAACTAATGATGAAACATCTTTTAACTTCTCCGACTGAGTGGTAGGGAACAGGTCCATTCCTGTTTCCCCACATAGTGTGATCTCAATCTCAGTCAAAGCACTAGAGTAGAGAAACCAGGTGGAGGCATGTTCATTGGGGAAATGGGCTCCCCTTCCCTCCACCAGTTTATGGTGAGGCCCAATTTATTCTCACCGGGAGGAAGGTGCTGCAGAGGCTCAATTTTCCCGACTTGCTATGTTGTGTGTTGTTTTGTTTTTTGGGTTCTTAATAATCTGGCATTAAATGACAAAGGAAAAGCAAATAGATTTATTCGGGTTGAAACTTCAGCGGGAGTGGACCGAAAAGTCCAGAAATTGGGCCGGGATCTGGAGAGAATCTAACCACCTCCCCCTGACATTCAACGGCATTACCATCGCCGAATCCCCCACCATCAACATCCTGGGGGTCACCATTGACCAGAAACTTAACTGGACCAGCCATAAAAATACTGTGGCTACGAGAGCAGGTCAGAGGCTGGGTATTCTGCGGCGAGTGACTCACCTCCTGACTCCCCAAAGCCTTTCCACCATCTACAAGGCACAAGTCAGGAGTGTGATGGAATACTCTCCACTTGCTTGGATGAGTGCAGCTCCAACAACACTCAAGAAGCTCGACACCATCCAAGATAAAGCAGCCCGCTTGATTGGCACCCCATCCACCACCCTAAACATTCACTCCCTTCACCACCGGCGCTCTGTGGCTGCAGTTTGTACCATCCACAGGATGCACTGCAGCAACTCGCCAAGGCTTCTTCGACAGCACCTCCCAAACCCGCGACCTCTACCACCTAGAAGGACAAGAGCAGCAGGCACATGGGAACAACACCACCTGCACGTTCCCCTCCAAGTCACACACCATCCCGACTTGGAAATATATCGCCGTTCCTTCATTGTCGCTGGGTCAAAATCCTGGAACTCCCTTCCTAACAGCACTGTGGGAGAACCGTCACCACACGGACTGCAGCGGTTCAAGAAGGCGGCTCACCACCACCTTCTCGAGGGCAATTAGGAATGGGCAATAAATGCTGGCCTCGCCAGCGACGCCCACATCCCGTGAACGAATAAAAAAAAATATACCTTATTCTATGGGTGAAAGTGGTTTCACTGCCCACAAATTCATTACTTCACGAGAAAGAAAGAAAGAAGGAAAGAAAGAACTTGCATTTTATAGCACTTTTCACAACCTTTTAGGATGTCCCAAAGCGCTTTATAGCCAATGAAATACTTTTGAGGTGTAGTCACTGTTGTACGGTAGGGAATTAAATAATACTCAATGGTTGGCAACAGTAAGTGGTGTTACAAATTTCACTTAACAATACACTATTTATTTTAATATTTCTCTCATGAACAGTTTATTTTGAAGTTCTGCCAGGTGCCTTGTTGCTACAGCAAAAACAAAACCTGTTCCCAACGACCATGAGTTTCAGGCAAGTAGTATCTTATCCAAAGACCATAATTCACTTATGTTTACGCTGCTCGTAATGTAAATAATGAGCATTTCATATTTATTAATGAACTACTGTAACTTACTACCACTCCTGTGATAGCCTTTATTTCAGGACATCACACACATTAAATGTGTGGAAACGCTATGGGAATAAGAGGAATGGCAGTCATCAAGGCCTCATTATTGATTGTACAGCAGGTTACCAGCCTGGTACAGGGTGATATTGCTTGAAACCAAGTCCTTTTAATTCAATTAGAAAAGAAGACCTGACTTAATTGGTCCAGACTATCGTAGAGGAGACTTTCCTCTTCCCTGCACCTAGGGAATTGGTGATTGCTAGGTGCAGTGAAGAAGAAGAAGAAGGGAAAGAGTTCTGTTGTGTCAGATCTCCGCTGCCACTGTGCTGCTCTGGGATTTCTTGGGGTTTCCCTAGTAGTTGTAAGTGGTCCTGCACTTACTATAGGTGCGGGACTACAACTGGTACAATAATGAGACACGAGGGAGCGTTCCCAGCCTTCCGCCTTATTTTGCTGTGGTTTTGTTCATTGGGCGGACCAGTGTAATGACACTTGAAGAGAGCTGGTACAAGGGTCTGGCCCTTGACCCCCGCAGGCTGGAAGGTTTGTGAGGGTCCGGGGACAGGCTGAAGATAATACAGGTAAGTCTCAAAACTGTATTAAACCCTCACAGGATAATTTGAAAGAAAGAACTTGCATTTATAAAGCGCTTTTCACAATCTCAGGACGTCCCAAAGTGCTTTACAATGAATTAAGTACTTTTGAATTGTAGTCACTGTTGTAATGCAGGGAACGTGGCAGTCAATTTGCGCACAGCAAGGCCCAACAAACAGCAATGAAATAACCAGATAATCTATTGGTTGGCGGCTAAATATTGGCTAGGACACCAGCCTTCTTTTTCAATTAGTACCACGGGATGGGATCTTTTACATCCACCTAAGATAGCAGGTGGGACCTCAGTTCAACATCTCATCCAAAAAATGCTCCCTCAGTACTACACTGAAGTATTAACCTAGATCATGTGCTCAAGTCTCTGGAGTAGGTCTAGAACCCACAACCTACTGACTCAGAGGTAAGAATTCTACCACTGAGCCACAGCTGACACCTTTGAAGTATGTGGGCCTTCTGGTTGCTGCTCTCAAGTTTGAGCTTCTGGGCTGGGAATCTCCTCCCAGCGACTGTGTGGGTTGTGCCCTTAGACACCGCCAGAACCATGACTCAGTTTCCTGGGTTGGGGTTCGTCTGATATGCATGATGGGCTCCCAGTGGGATTCCTGCTGCTAAAAAGGAACCCGTCATTGTCTGGCCAGGAAATTCCAGTGGTGGGGCAGTGGGACCAGTGGCCGGGACGTTAAAGGGGCAGAAGCATTTGGAAGTTTGGCAGCCTTGTAGGCCTCAGCAGAGACTGAGGCACACAAAGCAAGGTAAATGGGGGGTTGGGGGGTGGAAAGAGAAGGCCGCTACATAGAATCAATAGCACAGAAACACGCCGTTCAGCCCAACTAGTCTATGCCAGTGTTTATACTCCACTCGAACCTCCTCCCACTCTAATTACTTCCCCACCTTGCCTCCATATACCCCTATTCTTTTCTCCCTCATGTATGCCCCAAGCCACTCCTTAAATGCATCAATGCTGTCTGCTTCAACCATTCCATATGGCAGCGAGTTCCACATTCTCACCACACTGTGCAAAGAAATTACTCCTAAAATCTTTATTTGGTCTGTTAATGGCTATCTTATATTTATGCCCCCTTGTTCTGGACTCACCACAAGTGAAAACAGTTTCTTCACATCCACCCCAGCAAACCCCTTTATAATTTTAAAGACCTCTATCAGGTCTCCTCTTAGTCTTCTCTATCTCAGAGAAAAGAGACCCAGCCTGCTCAATCTTTCCTGATAGTTGCATCCTCTCATTCTGATAACATCCTTGTAAATCTTTTCTGCACTTTCTCCAGTGCTTCAATATCCTTTTTGTAGTGTGGAGACCAGAACTGCGTTCAATACTCCAAGTGTGGTCTAACCAAGGTTCTATATAAATTTAACTACCTCCTTTCTTTTGTATTTTATTCCTTTAGAAATGAACCCCAGTGTTTTGTTTGCAGTCTTTATGGCTTTATCAACTTATGTTGCTGTATAAGCTACGAGGCTCTCTTCTCCAGGGTGGACCTCAGGGCTTCTTGGGGCTTACCCGGGAAATGGTAGTAACACAAGCGGATGGAAGAGAAATCCACTGGAGACCAATTCCCTGAGCCCACTGCCTCCACTTATATGTAGCGGGGTTGGGAATGAGAGGCCAGTGGTGATTCCGGTGGGGGTGGGTGGTGTGATGGCTGTGGGCTGCACTGCCTGCATTTTCCTTCATTCTCCACCGTGATCCATTCCAATTTCAGTGGGGATTGCAGAGAAGAACCTGGAGTCTATATTCCACTCATTCTGCATTCTATAAACGTGTGTGTGTGATTTGGAGCAGGATCTGTCAACTTGATCATGAAACCACAAACATTGTTGGCTACTCCTCTGGTTGACCATCAAACATTAACTTTGAGAGAGTATTTGCAGAGGTCAGGTCATGTATATCCGCAGAGTCACCAGCAGCTGAGAGCCATACAACTGCAGTCCACAGCACTCTGATACAGTAAGTAGGATATTCTCACTGTGGCCGATGGCACAATTCTTTTGTTGGACAGAGCTGTGATGGCAAGAATCCAGCCATCAGTTATTAGTTTCCAAAAATTGCCATAATCTCAGTAGGAATTAACAATGAGAAACAAAATTCAATAATTTCAATTAATAAATGATAAAAATACAGCATTACAAGTTAAAAAAAAGATATAGAGGCACTGGAGCAAGTGCAAAAATGATTCACAAGGATAATACCAGAACTGAGTGGTTATAACTATCGGGAAAGACTGAACAGGCTGGGGCTCTTTCTCTAGAAAAGGGAAGGCTGAGGGGTGATTTAATAGGGCTTTAAAATTATGAAGGGATTTGATAAGGTAGACATGGAGAAGATGTTTCCACTTTTGGGGAGTCCAAAACTAGAGGACACAAATCATAGAATCATAGAATGATACAGTACAGACAGAGGCCATTTGGCCCATCGTACCTGTACTGGCTCTTTGAAAGAGCTATCCCACTTCCCCACCCTTTCCCCATAGCCCTGCAAATTTCTCCCCTTCAAGTATTTATCTAATTCCCTTTTGAAAATTACTATTGAATCTGCTTCCATCACCCTTTCAGGCAGTGCATTCCAGATCATTACAACTGGCTGCGTAAAAAAAATTCTCCTCATCTCGCCTCTCGTTCTTTTGCCAATTACCTTAAATCTGTGCCCTTTGGTTACCGGCCCTTCTGCCTCTGGAAACAGTTTCTCCTTACTTACTCTATCAAAACCCTTCATGATAGTAATATATATAAGATATTAGATAGTCACTAATAAATCCAATAAGGGATTCAGAAGAAGCTTCTTTACTCAGAGAGTAATTAGAATGTGGAACTCACTACCACATGGAGTCGTTGAAGCGAATAGCATTGATGTATTTAAGGGGCTGAGCTCAACCCCGATTCTCCGATCTATGCTCCCATGAAGTGGGACTCTGCACTGGGAATGGAGTCTCACAATTTTGGAGCTTTGAAATTAGAACATCAGTCGGAACAGATCTATACTTTGAATTTACATGTTGAAAGATAGAAAAGGAACTAATTCATTCGCATAGATGGAACTGGGCATACAAATCAGATGAAGGGCAGCAGTCTTGATATTTGGCTCCTTATCACAGGGCATGGCACCCTAAAATTCAGCGGAGCACCAACATTTTTAGAACATTTTGCGGCAGATCCATGGCTAAAGACTTGATAGAGGAAAAACATGAGCTCAGTGCCAACAATTAAAACATTTGTATGGCATACCCTAGGGGAGTTCACCACATTTGCCTATTCCCATTACTTCTGTTCCAAAGAGACCTCACTTATGTATCATATTGGGACAGGACAGCAGTTCATAACTTTAACATACTTTTATTCACTTCTTTATTTTATTCTACAGAAGGTTTCATAAGAATATAAGAACATAAGAAATAGGAGCAGGAGTAGACCATACGGCCCCTCGAGCCTGCTCCGCCATTCAATAAGATCATGGCTGGTCTTTGACCTCAACTCCACTTTCCCGCCCGATCCCCATTTACCCTAGAGTCCAAAAATCTATCTATCTCAGCCTTGAATATACTCAACGACTGAGCATCCACAGACCTCTGGGGTAGAGAATTCCAAATATTCACGACCTGCTGAGTGAAGCAATTTTTCCTCATCTCAGTCCTAAATGGCAGACCTCTTATAGAATCACAGAAAATTTACAGCACAGAAGGAGGCCATTCAGCCCATTGTGTCCGTGCCGGCTGAGAAATGAGCCACCCAGCCTAATCCCACTTTCCCACGTTTGGTCTGTAGCCCTGCAGGTCACGGCTCTTCAGGTGCACATCCAGGTACTTTTTAATTGAGTTGAGGGTTTCTGCCTCTACCACCCTCTCAGGTAGTGAGTTCCAGACCCTCACCACCCTCTGGGTGAAAAAATCTTTCCTCATTTCTGCTCTAATCCTTCTACCAATCACTTTAAATCTATGCCCCTTGGTTATTGACCCCTCTGCTAAGGGAAATAGGTCCTTCCTATCCACACTATCTAGGCCCCTCTTAATCTTGTACACCTCAATCAAATCACCCCTCAGTCTCCTCTGAAACAAGGAAAACAACCCCAGCCTATTCAATCTGTCACCATAGCTAAAATTCTCCAGTCCTGGCAACATCCTCATAAATCTCCTTTGCACCCTCTCGAGTGCAATTACATCCTTCCTGTAATGTGGTGACCAGAACTGTGCGCAGTACTCAAGCTGTGGCCTAACTAGTGTTTTATACAGTTCCAGCATATCTTGAGACTATGACCCCTAGTTCTAGACTCTCCAGCCAGGGGAAACAACATCTCAGCATCTACCCTGTCAAGCCCTCTAAGAATTTTATACTTTTCAGTGAGATCACTTCTCATTCTTCTAAACTGCAGAGAGTATAGGCCCATTTTACTCAATCTCTCCTCATAGGACAACCCTCTCATCCCAGGAATTAATCTAGTGAACCTCCGTCGCACCGCCTCCAAGGCAAGTACATCCTTCCTCAGATCAGGAGACCAAAACCGTACATAGTACCCCAGATGTGGTCTCACCAAAGCCCTGTATAATTGCAGCAAGACTTCCTTATTCTTGTACTCCAACCCGCTTGCAATAAAAGTCAACATGCCATCTGCCTTCCTAATTGCTTGCTGTAACTGAATGCTAACTTTCTGTGTTTCTTGTATGAGGACACCTAGATCTCTCTGAACACCAACATTTACTAGTTTCTCATCATTTAAAAAATATTCAGTTTTTCTATTCTTCGTTCCAAAAAGAATAATCTCACATTTCCCCACATTATACTCCATCTGCTACCTTCTTACCCACTCACATTTCTATATCCCTTTGCAGACTCTTTTTGTCCTCCTCAAAGCTTACTTTCCCACCTACCTTTGTATCGTCAACAAACTTGGATACATTACACACAGTCCCTTCATCTAAGTCATTAATATAGATTGTAAATAGCTGAAGCCCAAGCACTGATCCTTGCGGCACCCCACTAGTTACAGCCTGCCAACCTGAAAATGACCCGTTTATCTTTACTCTCTGTTTTCTGTCCGTTAACCAATCCTCTATCAATGCTAATGTATTAACTCCAACCCTATTTTTTTTATTCGTTCATGGGATGTGGGCGTCGCTGGCAAGGCCAGCATTTATTGCCCATCCCTAATTGCCCTTGAGAAGGTGGTGGTGAGCCGCCTTCTTGAACCGCTGCAGTCCGTGTGGTGAGGGTTCTCCCACAGTGCTGTTAAGAAGGGAGTTCCAGGAATTTGACCCAGCGACGATGAAGGAACGGCAATATATTTCCAAGTCGGGATGGTGTGTGACTTGGAGGGGAACGTGCAGGTGGTGTTGTTCACATGTGCCTGCTGCCCTTGTCCTTCTGGGTGGTAGAGGTTGCGGGTTTGGGAGGTGCTGTCAAAGAAGCCTTGGCGAGTTGCTGCAGTGCATCCTGTGGATGGTACACACTGCAGCCGCTGTGCACCGGTGGTGAAGGGAGTGAATGTTTAGGGTGGTAGATGGGGTGCCAATCGAGGGGGCTGCTTTGTCCTGGATGGTGTCGAGCTTCTTGAGTGTTGTTGGAGCTGCACTCATCCAGGCAAGTGGAGAGTATTCCATCACACTCCTGACCTGTGCCTTGTAGATGGTGGAAAGTCTTTGGGGAGTCAGGAGGTGAATCACTCGCTGCAGAATACCCAGCCTCTGACCTGCTCTCGTAGCCACAGTATTTATATGGCTGGTCCAGTTAAGTTTCTGGTCAATGGTGACTCCCAGAATGTTGATGGTGGGGGATTTGGCGATGGTAATGCCGTTGAATGTCAAGGGGAGGTGGTTAGACTCTCTCTTGTTGGAGATGGTCATTGCCTGGCACTTGTCTGGCGCGAATGTTACTTGCTACTTATCAGCCCAAGCCTGGATGTTGTCCAGGTCTTGTTGCATGCGGGCACGGACTGCTTCATTATCTGAGGGGTTGTGAATGGAACTGAACACTGTGCGGTCATCAGCGAACATCCCCATTTCTGACCTTCTGATGGAGGGAAGGTCATTGATGAAGCAGCTGAAGATGGTTGGGCCTAGGACACTGTTCTGTGGAACTTCTGCAGTAATGTCCTGGGGCTGAGATGATTGGCCTCCAACAACCTCTAACATCAAATACACTACATCCACTGGTTCCTCTTTATCTACCCTGCTAGTTACACCTTCCAAAAACTCTAAGAAATTTTTTAAACACAATTTCCCTTTCATAAAACCATATTGACGCTGCCTAATCATATTATGATTTTTTAAGTGCCCTGTTACAACTTCCTTAATAATGAATTCCAGCATTTTCCCAACGACTGATGTCAGACTAAATGGTCTGTATTTCCCTGTTTTCTTCCTCCCTTCTTTCTTGAATAGTGGTGCTACATTTGCTACCTTCCAATCCACTGGGACCATTCTGGAATCTAGGGAATTTTGGAAGATCACAACCAATGCATCCACTATCTCTGCAGCCACCTTTTTAGAACCCCAGGATGTAGGCCATCAGGTCCAGGGGATTTTTTGGCTTTTAGTCCCATTAGTTTGTCTAGTACTTTTTCTTTAATTGTTTTAAGTTCCTCACTTTCATTTGCCCCTTGGTTCCCCACTATTTTTGGTATGCTTTTTGTGTCTTCTATTGTGAAGACAGATACAAAATATTTGTTTAACATCTCTGCCATTTCCTTATTCCCCATTATAATTTCTCCTGTCTCAGCCTCTAAGGGACCAACATTTACTTTTGCTACTCTCTTCCTTTTTACATACTTGGAGAAGCACTTACAATCCGTTTTTATATTTCTTGCTAGTTTACTCTCATTTCTCCCTTTTTATCAATTTTTTGGTCATCCTTTACAGGTTTCTTCAGGCTTACTACTATTCTTTGCAACATTATAAGCCTCTACTTTTAATCTACAACTTTAAAAGGGCTAATTTCAAAAAATAAGGGAGCAACTAAAGCAAATGGATTGAGGTAAGTTTTTTGACAACATTTTAATAGATGACAAAGGGAACACCTTTAAAAGAATAATGTTGAGCATGTAAGGATACATACATACCTAGAATCAGCTAGTTCTGAATAAACAGGTGTGATTCTAAATGGGTTAATAAGCAAATCAAAGATGAAATGAAGAGGAAAAATTACTTGTACAAACATTGCAGGGAGAAAGGAGATGGTATTCACTTGGATTAATATAAGAACATGTAGAAACATGTTAAAAGGATGAGCAATGAGAGAGAGAGTAAAACAGCATTGCTGCAGATGCAAAAGAAATTCTTTCAGTATCTCAACGATAAGCGGGCGGTCAAAGAAGAGGCGAGAACCATAAAAGATGCAAGTAGGCTTGAAACAAAGGGTGAGCACAAGGTTGTGAACATTGTGATGATTACTTCCTCAAAGCATTCAGAAGGGAAGACACCATCAACCTGTTCTCCCCAAACAGAGATAACCCAGGCAAAATTAATGACTTTGATATAAATGAGATAGAAGTCCAGACAGGCTGAAAGGGTTAAAATTACAATGGGGTAATTTTCACCTTCACCACTTTGGCAGAGCGGATCATCCGCCTGTTAGGGAAATGACCCATTTTCATTTCCATTAATTTCAATGGAAATGAATATCAGGGGTTTCTACAACAGGCAGGCAGCACACTCCACCAGTTTAATGCCCAGACAGTGAAGGTGAAAATTACCCCCAATAATCTTCAGGGACAATAACAACAACTTGCATTTATATAGCGCCTTTAACATAGTAAAACGTCCCACGACACTTCACAGGAGTGTTATCAAACAAAATTTGACACTGAGCTGCATAAGGAGAAAGTAGGACAGGTGACCAAAAGCTTGCTCAAAGAGGTAGGGAAAATGGGTGAACGGGACTTGGTGCGAGTTAGCATACGGGCAGCAGAATTTTGGATGAGCTCAAGTTTACGGAGGGTGGAAGATGGGAGGCCGGCCAGAAGATCATTGGAATAGTTGAGTCTAGAGGTAACAAAAGCATAGATCAGGGTTTCAGCAGCAGATGAACTATCGCAGGGGATGAAGACGGGCGATAATATAGAGGTAGAAGTAGGCAGCCTTGGTGATGGGAGAGCATATGGGGTCGGACGCTCAGCTCAGGGTCAAATAGGACGCCAGGGTTGCGAACAGTCTGGTTCAGACAGATGTTATTTATTCCAAAGTGTTAAAGGAAACTAGGGAGGAGATTTATGAGGCACTGACAATTATCACAAGGTAGTCCCTGGACACTGGGGCATACCAGTGATTGGACACAGGCTTATGTGGCACAAAAGGGTGACAAATCAGACAAGGGTCAACTACATACCCATTTGTCTTACTTTGAGAGCCTTGCATGCGGGAACTCTTGGCGATGAGATTCCATACCCCCACCAACACCCCTGACCTTGTAAGGAACAGGTGAAGGCTCCAGCTCTCACAAGGCCCACAGAATCTCTGATGCAAGGTCAGGACCTGGCGTATCAAAGTCCTGGCCCAATTGTGTTATGGCAGGCGTGTGCTGGAAGAGCCCCAGATTTTCGACCACTATCTGTACAATACATTTTTACTACTCTTTCACACTGCCATTGGAAGTACGTATGTTTTTTTACCTAGTATATGGAAACTCATAACGTACTGAAATCTGGATTAAAGATAGGCCCACAATCTGTGCTGAGATTGTGATATAACCTCATCAAGGCAAAGTGTTCCGAAAATCAGTCACGTCCTTTAAATACCTGATGTTTGCACTATACCATTTCTTGGTTAAACAATAGCAGTGGGGGTAACGCATGAACAAATCTGGCACAAAACCAACAGGATAGTTTAACCACAACCTATTACTGATTCACAGTTTCTTTTTCAAGTATATTTCACAAGGGGAAATGATTTGAGGGATAATATCTCTCAATGCATAATGTCGTCATTCATAGATTGAACACCACAAATGAGGTGACTGAGATTATTTTTATGCATCAAAGATTGACATTAATGCTGAGAAACAAAGTGCTACTGCCAGAAAAACAGTTGCAAACATGACTTGTTAGACCGCACACAGTGGAGTCCTGATACATACAGTAAGGGGCCAGTTATACTGGAGGTACTGATCACAACGCAGAGCTGGCACCCCCCAGTTACGGTGCTAAATTACATTACTCAACGACAACAGAGCAGTCTCTGCAATTCACCTGCTTCTGAATGCTAGTTAAATTTTGGTAGTAAGCGATAGCTAAAGTTAAAGAGATTCAAAATTAATCTTTAAAAGTTCCCTAACTGCCTAGGGACTTTTTAAACTTGGCTTCACACCAGACTGCAGTTATCACCTGGAGGTGATTCATCTTTTGTTTTCTGAATTTTGTGCTGATTGAGATGAGGGATAACAGCAGTGAAGAATTTTTCCATTTTGGGCACCCCACTATTAGCATCAAGTAATCTTCGGTCAGGAGCACAGTATAGTTAGATGCAGAATAAGAACATAAGAAATAGCCCGTAGGACCCCTCGAGCCTGCTCCGCCATTCAATAAGATCATGGCTGATCTTCAACCTGGAGGGCAACGGAGGCCATCACCCATCCCTTTGGAATAAAGCTTCCTCTAGTCTGACGCAACTATGTGCCTGAACCTCAATCTCAGAAAATCAGCCTCGTATCCACTAGTTTCCCACACTAGCCTTCCTGTGGCCTCTCTGATTAGATTGCCAATTAGTATCCGTGCCCGTCCACTAGGAACTGGATTGAAACTATCCAAATTTACACAAGATCCTTGCAGCAAGCAGACAGAGGAAATTTCCATCCCTTCAGTCTGGGCTGGACTTGAAGTCAGGTCCCAGAGAAAACCACCCTGGATTCCTTCTTTCGTCCAACCTCTTTTTCTTTTCTAAGATTGTGTCAGAGCCACCAACCTCTCTCATCACTCCCGGTCTGAAGCCCTTCAGTCCAGTCTGCTCTAGTCAAAGTCACCAACAACGTCCTTTTGACTTCAACCATGGTGCTCTGTCCCTCCTTGACCTCTCTGCAATGCTTGACATGGTCTATCCTCCTCCATCATTTCTCCTCTGTGTTTCACCTCCATGGCACAGCCCTCACTTGAATTCACTCCTCCCTGTCCCAGTGCAGTCAACAAACCTCTTACAATTGCTTCTCCCCTTTCTCAGATCTGTCCCCAGGTTTCATCTTTGGCCCCCATTGTTTCTTATCTGGATGATGCTCCTCAGCAACATCATTCATAGGCATGGGGTCACTTTTCACATGTATGCTGATGACTCCCAATTCTACCACTCTGCCACCACCCTTGATTCCACGAGTACCACTGTGCAGTCTCACTGCAATGTCTGATATCAAGCGATGGATGAACAAGAACTTTCTTCAAGTAAACACTGGCAAGACCGAAACCATCTGTTTGGTTCCTACAAACAAATTCCGCACTCTTATCCCTGATTCCATCCTCTTTCTGGCTGCTTGTATTGACTGAACCTGATGGTGAGCAACTTCATTCTCACATTTAAGAAACAAAAGAAAGAACTTACATTATATAACACCTCTCACAACTTCAGGATGCCCCAAAGTGCTTCATAGCCCATGAAGTACTTTTGAAATGTAGTCACTGTTGTTATGCAGGAAACACAGCAGCCATTTTGCGTACAGATCGATCCCACAAACAGCAATGAACTAAATGACTGGACCATCTATTTTTGGTGTTGGTTGAGGAATCAATGTTGGCCAGAACATCAGGAATACTCCCCGCTCTCCTTTGAATACTGCCGTGAGATCTTATACATCTACCTTAGAGGGCAGACGGGGCCTCAGTTTAGCATCTCATCTGAAGGATGGCACCTCCGACAGTGCAGTACTCACTCAGTACTGTACTGAAGTGTCAGACTAGATTGTGGGCTCATGTCTCTGGAGTGGGGCTTGAACTCACAATCTTCTTGACCCCTAGCAGAGTTTCAAGCCTCACAGCGACCAGCAAGATTATCTTTCTTCATGTGCACAACATTGCCCATCTCACCCCACCAAAGCTGAAACCCTGATTGAAAGTTTAGTTACTTCCCAGTTCAATTACTCCAATGGTCCCTTTGCTGGCTTCCTTAGTTCCACTCTTCCAAAACTGCAGATCATCCAAAACATTACCATCCCCAATCCCCATGATGTTGCTGAGGGGCATCATCCAAATGAGAAACAAAGGGGGCCAAAGATGGAACCTGGGGACAGATCTGAGAAGGGGGAGAAGCAATTGCATATTCAATCGTGGCTTTCAAAAAGGAATTGGATAAATATTTGAAGGGAAAAAATTTGCAGGGCTACAGGGAAAGAGCGGGTGAATGGGACTAACTGATTACTCTTACAAAGAGCCGGCACAGACTTGATGGGCTGAATGGCCTCCTTCTGTGCTGTAACGATTCTATGACTCTATCCACACTTTATACTACACCCAGTTCCCCGATCATCTCAGTTCTCATCAATCTCGATTGGCTCCCCAAACCCCAGTGTATCGAATTCAAAATCACCATCTGCAGGCCCTCCATGCCCTCACCCATCCATATTTCTACATTCCCTCCATTCTTGTGACTGACCACCTTTGCATCCCTGACTTTCTCTGCTCCACCTTCAGTTACAGAGGCTTCACACACTCTCCTGAAACCCCTCCACTTTGTCACCTATCTTCCCTCCTTTAATTAATTCCTCAAAACCCACCTCTTGGACCATGTCTTCGATCGCCTCCAGTAAGCTTTCTCCCATCAATGCTTGCTGTCCAGTTGTTGTCTCCGTGAAATGCTTTGGGGCGTTTTAATGCATTAAAAGCTCTATAAAAAAAGAAAGTTTTTGGTGAAACCAGGTGGCCATCTCAGTACAGTACTTATGACACCTAAGGCAAGAACAAGCCAAGACGGTGAAGGTTTGCTTATACGATATTGGGATTTTCATATGATTTGCATAAAGGAGGTTTATACTGTTTACACAGATTTTTGAATTGAATACTGTTTTTCATATTTTTCAAATATACTGGCATGTGAATTTCATCTAAATTTTTAGGGTCTTGCAAGGTAGTCATGCCTTTTTTGGTCAAACATTCCCATTTAACAACACAGAGGCTTGGGGATCCCAGGTCAGTGCTGGGTGATGCGAGGCAATAGTGGTGCATAATTGGTCTCACTGCATTGGGCTTGGGAGGGGAAACTTAGTCAGAGTGCCTACTCCTGATTGATATCTAGTGACCAGTAATTGTCTGTGAACATTGGTTGTGGGTAGTATTAGGCCTTCACTACAACGTCAGTCCACCAACATTCACTGTCTGGGCTCACACTTGAAGAATGGCCACTCGGCTGAAGTACCAGAGCCCATGGAACCGGATCCCATTGTAAGTCAGCGTCTTCAAGAGGAGGGGGAACAAGGGAAGAAAACCGGAATTTTACAAAATACAATGCAAGTTAAGTGACGTTGTGGAAGAGAGTAGGTTAACTTACAGGCTGAACATGTTTTTCAACTGTCACAGTTGAAGCTTAATAGGTATGTAAAGCTAAACAAATTCAATGTAAGGGAGAGTCTCAAAAGATTGCACTCAAGTGTAAAGTGTATAAGCCCTGAAATTTTTGGGTTGCGGGAGGGCGTAAATTGGCAATTGCGCCTTTGGGGGTCGCTAATTTTTGATGGTCCCTATGTATAACGGGGTTCCGCTGCAATAGTGCCCTGGTATGAATTCTGTTCAGTTTCAGGGTGCACTGAGGTAGTGCTTGCCCTCCCGGTGGCAGCCACATACAAATGATGGAATTAGAATAGGTTGATGTCACCTGTCCTAAATTCTATTACTTCTGCCTTCCCATCTGCCTTTGAGAGTGTGTGTCAGTATTCAAAAGGTGCAGTTTGCTAGGAGTCATTCATCAAAGAAAGAAGAAAGAACTTATATTGATATAGCACCTTTCAGGGCCTCAGGACGTCCCAAAGTGTTTCACAGCCAATGAAGTATCTATGAAGTGTAGTCACTGTTGTAAAGTGACACCGCTCTCAACTCTTACGCCACAGGCTCATTCCAGGGGGCCACAGGGGACTTTAGCCAAATCAGCCAATTTGCTGTGAACTCCTCCATAAGGCAAGTCACCACTTTTGCCAGGGCATTCCAATTGATACAATTCAAAAGTGCTCCCACACAGATGACTGAAAGGACTATCAATTTTTTTCAGAAGTACGGGATTCCCCAGGGTTGTGGGGGCTATTGATTGCATCCATGTGGAATTGCGAACCTCATTGAGTGAAGTCAAGAGCATGGCACCGTGGGGCAAAGGACTGCATGGGGGGGATAGCAAAGTGTAGGAATGTGGTGGTTATAGGGGAATCAATAGTCAGGGGAACAGACAGGCGTTTCTGCAACCACCGTCGTGAGTCCTGCATGGTGTGTTGCCTCTCTGGTGCCAGGGTAAATGTAAACTCCAATATTTGGGTGAAATTAAAAAGGAAATTAAGAAAGCAAAGAGAGGGCATGAGAAAATATTGGCAAGTAAAATTAAGGATAACCCAAAAATGTTTTGTAAATACATAAAGAGCAAGAGGATAACTAAGGAAAGAGTAGGGTCTACTAGAGACCAAAAAGGTAATATATGTGTGGAGGCGGAAGATGTGGGTATGGTTCTCAATGAATACTTTGCATCTGTTTTCACAAAGGAGGGGGTCGATGTAGAGATTGTAGTTAAGGAGGAGGAGTGTGAAATATTGGATGGGATAAACATAGTTAGAGAGGAAGTATTAAGGGGTTTAGCATCTTTGAAAGTAGATAAACTGCCAGGCCCGGATAAAATGTATCCCAGCCTGTTAAAAGAAGCAAGGGAGGAAATAGCGGAGGCTCTGACCATCATTTTCCAATCCTCCCTGGCTACAGGCATGGTGCCAGAGGACTGCAGAACAGCTAATGTTGGACCATTGTCCAAAAAGGGAGAAAAGGATAGACAGAGTAATTACAGGCCAGTCAGTCTAACCTCGGTTGTGGGTAAATTACTGGAGTCAATTCTGAGGGACAGTATAAACTGTCTTTTAGAAAGACATGGATTCATCAAGGACAGTCAACATGGATTTGATAAGGGAAGGTCGTGTCTGATTAACTTGATTGAATTTTTTGAGGAGGTAACAAGGAGGGTTGATGAGGGTAGCGCGTTTGATGTAGTCTACATGGATTTTAACAAGGCTTTTGACAAGGTCGCACATGCCAGACTGGTCAAAAAAGTAAAAGCCCAAGAGATCCAAGGGAAAATGGCAAATTGGATCCAAAATTGACTCAGTGGCAGGAAGCAAAGGGTAATGGTCGACGGGTGTTTTTGTGACTGGAAGGCTGTTTCCAGTGGGGTTCCACAGAGCTCAGTACAGGGTCCCTTGCTTTTTGTGGTATATATCAATGATTTAGACTTAAATGTAGGGGGCATGATTAAGAATGGAATTCAATCCGGAGAAATGTGAAGTAATGCAGTTGGGGAGGTCAAACAAGGCAAGGGAGTACACAATAAATGGGAGGATACTAAAAGGTGTAGAGGAAGTGAGGGACCTTGGAGTGCATGTCCACAGATCCCTGAAGGTAGCAGGTCAGGTAGATAAGGTGGTTAAGAAGGCATATGGAATACTTTCCTTTATTAGCCGAGGCATAGAATATAAGAGCAAGGAGGTTATACTAGAACTGTATAAAACACTAGTTAGGCCACAGCTTAAGGGGACTGCATTTTTCCTTGTTTTCAAATCCCTCCATGGCTTTGCCCCTCCCTATCTCTAATCTCCTCCAGCCCTACAGCCCTCTGAGGTCCCTGTGCTTTTGTGCATCCACGATTTTAATCGCTCCACCATTGATAGCCGTGCCATCAGCTGCCAAGGCCCTAAGCTCTGGAAGTCCTTCCCTCAACCTTTCTGCCTCTCTCTCCTCCTTTAAGACACTCTTTAAAACCTACCTCTTTGACCTACAAGAGCAGGTCAGAGGCTGGGTGACTCACCTCCTGACTCCCCAAAGCCTTTCCACCATCTACAAGTCACAAGTCAGGAGTGTAATGGAATACTCTCCACTTGCCTGGATGAGTGCAGCTCCAACAACACTCAAGAAGCTTGACACCATCCAGGACAAAGCAGCCCGCTTGATTGGCACCCCATCCGCCATCTTAAACATTCACTCCTTTCACCACTGGCGCACCGTGGCTGCAGTGTGTACCATCCACAGGATGCACTGCAGCAACTCGCCAAGGCTTCTTCGACAGCACGTCTCCAAACCTGCGACCTCTACCACTTAGAAGGATAAGGGCAGCAGGCACATGGGAACACCACCACCTGCATGTTCCCCTCCAAGTCACATACCATCCCGACTTGGAAATATATCGCCGTTCCTTTATCATCGCTGGGTCAAAATCCTGGATCCCTAACAGCACTGTGGGAGAACCTTCACCACACGGACTGCAGCGGTTCAAGAAGGCGGCTCACCACCACCTTCTCAAGGGCAATTAGGGATGGGTAATAAATGCCGGCCTCGCCAGTGAAGCTCACATCCCATGAACGAATAAAAAAAACCACTATACATCTTGAAACATGCCAAATGTTCCACAGCTCTCCTGATGGCTAGCAGTGGACGACAGGAGTGCTGTGGAACCAGGAGGAACACTCCTGCAACCTCCTGGCTCCTAAAACTCATATTTTCGGTGGCAGCCAATTCTTAGACTGCATCCACGCCAAGTAAAGCGCCGAATGTAAGGGGCCTAATACCTATTTTAGATGCCTGTAAAACGGGCACAACGCAGTCTAACTTCTACCCTTTAAACTATTTTAGCAACAGCCACATGGGGGGTAATTTTAACCCCAAAGAACGGGTGGGCTGCGGGTGGGTGGGCAGACAAAATTGAGGGTTTCACTAGCAGGACCGCAACCCTCTTCTGGGTTTGACCCAGGCGCGTTTGCATGCGCGTGCATCCGAAACCCGAAAGTCGCGCCCCCACTTAATACCGGCGGGCGGATCGTTAAAGGGGCAATTTACCGACTCAAAATACTTAAGATAGGTAATTTTTTGTGGATTCTGAAACTGAAACTAATTTAACCTTACCTGAACAGGTTTCCCATTGCTTCTCAAACTTGCCAGTGAAACGAAGGCCAGATTCATGCAGAAGTTGATTTGGCCTTTTGAACCTGTGACTGACACATTACAATAAAAGCTCAAGCACTGCAGCTAGTCTCTGAGTTCTCTCAGGCAAACATTTGATGGAGAGTTCTTCTTGTGTTGAGACTGAGTTTTCTTTGATAAGACTGAGAGTTCATTGTTGAGGAAGCTTTAGGAAGACTTTGGAGCCTCTCAAACTGAGAAGATCAGGATGGGGTGGGGGGGGGCACAATGGATGTATTCCAGAGGACATCTGAGGAGGAGGAAAATGACCATCCACGTCAGCCACCTCGTGCTATGTTGGGATCTGAAGGTGCACAAGAGAGCGCAGTGCGCAACAAGGACCTGGAGAACAGCAGAGAGGGGAGCAACAGTGGGGTCGACGTTGCAGGAGGCATTACCCATGTGAGGGGGTCTACAGGCAGAGGCTGAGCTTACTGGACTTCTCTGAGGAGCAGTGCCGACACAGGCTGAGATTGAGTCGGCAGGTGGTCGCAGACATCCGCAGCCTCCTTCAGGAAGAGTAGCTCTCTGCTGGACCTGGTGGCCACACATTGTCCGTCGCAGTTAAAGTCACCACTGCCCTCAATTTCTTTGCCTCCGGGTCCTTCCAGGGCGCTACTGGTGACATCTCCAGGTGTCTCAATCGTCTGCACATAAGTGTATAAGGCAGGTGACGGATGGATTGTTCACCAGGGCATCCGATTACATTAACTTCCCTCGCGACGACATCAGCCAGGACCAGCAGGCAGTGGTTTCGCCTCTCTTTTTGGCTTCTCATGGGTGCAGGACGCAATCGATGACATACAATACAATACAAGGATCACCACATGAGCCAGGAGTCTTCATGAACTGAAAGGGCTATCACTCCATCAATGCATAGCCGGTGAGCCACCACCATAAAAGGTTTCTGCAGGTGTGCGCCAGATTCCCTGGCAGCTGTCATGATTCATTCATCTTGCACCAGTCCAACATTCCAGAACTCTTCCAGACAGGAGACAGACTTAAGGGCTGGCTCATAAGAGGCAAGGGATACCCCTGCAAAGGTGGCTTATGACAGCTGTGAGGAACCCCACCAACGAGGCACAACAGCAGTACAACCAGAGCCACATGATCACCAGGTATGTCACTGAACAAGCCATAGGCATGTTGAAGTTGCACTTCAGGTGCCTAGCTTGGTCTGGAGGAGCCCATCGCCAGCAAGGGTATCCAGAATAATCGTGGTGTGCTGCGTCCTGAACAACATAGCATGGCAGGGAGGGTTACAGGTACAGGATGACGACAGGGCTCGTCCATCATTCTCTGCTGGCGGCAACATTGAAGAAGGGGAAGAGGATCAGGAGGAGGAGGAAGATGGGGCACCCATTGCCAGACCAATTGTGCACGTTGATGCCCTCATCTCTAAGAGGTTCTCACAGTAAGAGTTGCAAAATAAAGAATTTGAGATACTCAGGCCTCCTGGAACCACCACCACCACCAATCTGCACCCCCCTCCCACCCCCACCACTCCTTTGCACAAAATAGTCCTTCAACCATGCTTGCACCCATTGTACATCCACCCAATGGGGCCCATCATGCCTTGGCATTCATGATAAAGCAAATGAAAGTTCAACTTCTCACTCAGAATTCAATAATGGCCAAGATGTGGAAGTGGTGATAATCAATAAATTTAATGTGCCAATATAAAAAAAAAGATAAATTAACAACCTAACATTTCTTCAAAAATCCACGTGCATACCTTGGTGAATTATAATTGCTTACGTTTCTACTGCTTCTACGTGGTGCATCCCCTGTGGCTTCAGCAGAGGTAGAGGCAGGCTGCTCAGATCCTGGCCCTGACTGCTGAGATGCTCTTGGCCTATGCCCTCTGGGTTTTGGAGCACTGGAGGACCCCGCCAAAAAATGCTCCACCTGCACCTGTGCAGGGGCAGACTTGGCAATCAGGCGAGGAGGCAGCATCTCGGATACTGGTTAAGGTGGGGGGGAGCAACAGGTGAGACGTGGGAGAGCTTTGAGTGGAGTCCCCACTTCCAAGTTTCCTTTCGCCATCATCCCTCTCCTGAGGGAGCCCAACATCCCTCCCACCACTGCTGGAGAGCAGCTTGGTGCAGAACAGTGATACCTTATAAGGCCATTGATAAGGTTTCTGTCATCCTGTTTAAGGCAGCAGACATGTTGGCATCCATAGTATACACTGCTGTGGTCATGGCCTGTATAGACTCATTTGAGAGCCGTGCTTGAAGCTCAATGGAGGCTGCCACTCTCTCCATTGCATTCTCGCACTTACCTGCGACAACAATCCACTACAGTTGAAGTTGGATTCCTCCATCCTCTCCACTATTGTGGAAAGTGTGCGTGGTACTTTTTCCAATGTATCTCAAAGCTGAATCTGTACCTCCATCATTCTCCTTCTCAACGATGGCCCCTGGGGTTCAGCATCTGTGTCCAGCTGAGCAGAGCTTGTAGAGGAGTGTGCCCCCTCGACGCGGACTCTCCACAGCTGTCCCTGCCACCAGTGTTTGCTCGTGCTCACTTTTAAGTGGTGAATCACCACCCAACTATCTGTCTAACAGGACCCACCAAAGTGCGAGTATCTGCGCTGGTGCATGGCTGTATGTCCTGTGACAGTGCACCCTCAGAAGGAACGAGATCCTCTGAGGAATCAATATCTTCCATCTCGCCACAATCTTCTTGAACTCGTGAAGGCCCTGAAAGACAACAGAAAGCAATATGAATTATTCACCTGCAAAGTAACAATCTTTCCAATCACCATACTCAGGTCTGTCACAGTTCAGTCATTGATGAAATAAAGTCATCAAGTGTGTGAAAAATGTTAAAGTTCTGTCAACAGCCATCTGCGGGTTCCCAGTCTCTGCAACTCTGATGGATAGGGGTGCAATTGTCTCACTCATTTCCATGGCCTCCTCCTCCATATCTGTTAGCAACACTATCTGTGGTGGACCACCTCCAGTTCTCGTCCTTTCCCTTGTGTTTTGCGCTCTTTTCTCCTACAAGGGGAGAAAGAACAGAGCTGTGAGTGACTGAAGGTGCCGTATTCACCCGATGAGTGATTGCTTTGGGTGTGGCTGACTATGAAACAGATTCATTGGAGGGTGACTATCAGACAGATGCATCACATTGCATCAGGATTGGGGTGAGTGGCAGTGATGGGTGCATAAATGGCGAGGTGAGGAAGTAAGTAGAAAGTGAAGGATGGTTGATGCTAAAACTTAAGTGGGTGTGAGGAGTTATGTGATGGAGTAGACTTGGCAACACAAAGTGAGAGGGGGTGTTGCACAACAGAAGATGTGGGTGAAACATCAAGTGTATTCACTTTTCCTGACCTGGTTAGATCATTAAAATGCTTCTTGCACTGCAGCCAAGACCTGGGCACATGCTCCTGCTGCTGACCTCTTCTGCCACCTCCAGCCACGTCTTCTTGCTGGCAGAACCAGGTTTCTTCCTCTGATCACTTGGGTATAAGACCACCCTCCTGCTTCTCACAGCACCCAGCAATACTTCAAGGGATGCGTCTGAGAACCTGGGTGCTGCTTTTCCTCTACGTGCTTCCATACCTTTATTTCCTCCTTGCTCCTCAAAATCCATTTTTGCATTGGCCCTTCAGATCGCGTAATGCGGGTGCGCAGTATGCCCACTGCGCAGCTTGCAGACGCCAAACCCAGAAGTAAAATTAAGTGCCTTCAATTCAGTTGCGTTCGCAGATTTCAATGCGCTCACTTTACTTCCGGGTTTCCCATGTGATTATCTACCCACTCGCTGAGTTCCTGGCTCCAGGTAAAACTCATGCCCCTTGTCTCCATTGAAATTCTATTTTTAAAAAAATGTTGAAATTCCACAGTGTGCGAAAATGTGAACAAGAAAGGCAACAACAACAATAATGCATCACTGTTGTTCTGTAGGGGAAACATAAGAACATAAGAACATAAGAAATTAGAGCAGGAGTAGGCCAATCGGCCCCTCGAGCCTGCTCCGCCATTCAATAAGATCATGGCTGATCTGATCCCAACCACAAATCTAAAGAACACAAGAAGTCGGAGCAGGACCCGGCCACATAGCCCCTGGGCCCTCTCCGCCACCCACAGGGCATTGACCGATCCGAACTCAGCTTCATGTCCAATTTCCTGCCCGCTCCCCATAACCCCTAATCCCCTTTACTTCTAGGAAACTGTCGATTTCTGTTTTAAATTTATTTAATGATGCAGCTTCCACAGCTTCCTGGGGCAGCAAATTCCACATACCTACCACCCTCTGAGTGAAGAAGTTTCTCCTCATCTCAGTTTTGAAAGAGCAGCCCCTTATTCTAAGATTATGCCCCCTAGTTCTAGTTTCACCCATCTTTGGGAACATCCTTACTGCATCCACCC
Organism: Heptranchias perlo; assembly: GCF_035084215.1. Taxonomy (NCBI): domain Eukaryota; kingdom Metazoa; phylum Chordata; class Chondrichthyes; order Hexanchiformes; family Hexanchidae; genus Heptranchias; species Heptranchias perlo. The sequence goes on from NC_090329.1 coordinate 109,042,774, forward strand.
GATCAAGACCCTTCACAATCTTATATGTTTCAATAAGATCGCCTCTCATTCTTCTGAACTCCAATGAGTAGAGTCCCAATCTACTCAACCTCTCCTCATATGTCCGCCCCCTCATCCCCGGGATTAACCGAGTGAACCTTCTTTGTACTGCCTCGAGAGCAAGTATGTTTTTTCTTAAGTATGGAGACCAAAACTGTATGCAGTATTCCAGGTGCGGTCTCACCAATACCTTATATAACTGCAGCAATACCTCCCTGTTTTTATATTCTATCCCCCTAGCAATAAACGCCAACATTCCGTTGGCTTTCTTGATCACCTGCTGCACCTGCATACCAACTTTTTGATTTTCTTGCACTAGGACCCCCAGATCCCTTTGTACTGCAGTACTTTCCAGTCTCTCGCCATTAAGAAAATAACTTGCTCTCTGATTTTTCCTGCCAAAGTGCATAACCTCACATTTTCCAATATTATATTGCATCTGCCAAATCTCCGCCCACTCACCCAGCCTGTCTATATCCCCTTGCAGGTTTTTTATGTCCTCCTCACTCTCTACTTTCCCTCCCATCTTTGTATCATCTGCAAATTTTGATATGTTGCACTCGGTCCCCTCCTCCAAATCGTTAATATAGATTGTAAAGAGTTGGGGACCCAGCACCGACCCCTGTGGAACACCACTGGTTACTGGTTGCCAGTCCGAAAATGAACCATTTATCCCAACTCTCTGCTTCCTGTTCGATAACCAATCCTCCACCCATGCCAGAATATTACCCCCAATCCCGTGATTTTTTATCTTAAGTAATAATCTTTTATGTGGCACCTTGTCGAATGCCTTCTGGAAGTCTAAATACACTACGTCCACTGGTTCCCCTTTATCCACCCTATACGTTATATCCTCGAAGAACTCAAGCAAATTTGTCAGACATGACTTCCCCTTCATAAAGCCATGCTGACTTTGTCCTATTAAATTATGCTTATCTAAATGTTCCGTTACTGTCTCCTTAATAATAGACTCCAAAATTTTACCCACCACAGATGTTAAGCTAACTGGCCTATAATTTCCAGCCTTCTGCCTACTACCCTTTTTAAATAACGGTGTTACATTAGCAGTTTTCCAATCTGCCGGGACCTCTCCTGAGTCCAGGGAATTTTGGAAAACTATCACCAAAGCATCCACAATCCCTACTGCCACTTCCCTCAAGACCCTAGGATGGAAGCCATCAGGTCCAGGGGATTTATCCGCCTTGAGTCCCATTATTTTACTGAGTACCATCTCCTGAGTGATTTTAATCGTATTTAGCTCCTCCCCCCCGAGAGTCCCCTGTTTGTCCAGTGTTGGGATATTCTTAGTGTCCTCTACTGTAAAGACTGAAACAAAATATTTGTTCAGCATTTTTGCCATCTCCATGTTTCCCACCATTAATTTCCCGGTCTCATCCTCTAAGGGACCTATGTTTGCCTTAGCCACCCTTTTTCTTTTTATATAACTATAGAAACTCTTGCTATCTGTTTTTATATTTTTTGCTAATTTCTTTTCATAATCTAACTTCCCTTTCTTAATCAATCCTTTAGTTACTTTTTGCTGTCTTTTGAAGAATTCCCAATCTTCTATCCTCCCACTAAGTTTGGCTACCTTATATGTCCTTGTTTTTAGTCGGATACTATCCTTGATTTCTTTACTTAGCCACGGATGGCTGTCATTTCTTTTACACCCTTTTTTCCTCAGTGGAATATATTTATTTTGAAAGTTGTAAAATAACTCCCTAAATGAACACCACTGCTCATGTACCGTCTTACCCTTTAATCTATTTTCCCAGTCCACTTTAATCAATTCCGCTCTCATACCATCATAGTCTCCTTTATTCAAGCTCAGTACGCTTGTTTGAGAATCAACCTTCTCACCCTCTAATTGGATATGGAATTCAACCATGTTGTGGTCGCTCGTTCCAAGGGGATCCTTAACTAGGACATTATTAATTAATCCTGACTCATTACACAGGACCAGGTCCAAGGTTGCCTGCCCCCTTGTAGGATCAGTTACATACTGCTCAAGAAATCCATCCCTGATGCACTCAATGAACTCGTCCTCAAGGCTGCTCTGCCCAATTTGATTTGTCCAGTTAATATGATAATTAAAATCCCCCATAATTATGGCTGTTCCCTTATTACATGCCCCGACTATCTCCTGATTAATACTTCTTCCAGCAGAGTTGCAACTATTAGGAGGCCTATATACTACGCCCACTAATGTTTTTTTTCCCTTATTATTCCTTATCTCCACCCAAACTGTTTCATTATCTTGATGCTTTGTCCCAATATCATTTCTCTGTATTACAGTGATTCCTTCCTTTATTAACATAGCCACCCCACCTCCCCTTCCTTCCTGCCTGTCCTTCCTGATTGTTAAATACCCTGGCATATTTAATTCCCAGTCGTTGTCACCCTGCAGCCATGTTTCTGTAATGGCCACAAGATCATACCCATACGTAGTTATTTGTGCCGTTAACTCGTCCATTTTATTACGAATGCTACGTGCATTCAGATAAAGAACTTTCAAATCTGTTTTGTGACGCTTAGTTCCTGCTTTTTCCTTTTTTAACACTTTACCTATTACTCCATACCTTCTGTCCCTTCCTGTTACGCTTTCCTCTCTCTCCCTGCTCAGGTTCCCAACCCCCTGCCACTTTAGTTTAAACCCTCCCCAACAGCACTAGCAAACACTCCTCCTAGGACAGCGGTCCCGGCCCTGCCCAGGTGCAGACCATCCGGTTTGTACTGGTCCCACCTCCCCCAGAACCGTTTCCAGTGTCCCAGGAATTTGAATCCCTCCCCCTTGCACCATTCCTCTAGCCACGTATTCATTTGAAATATCCTCCTATTTCTACTCTGACTAGCACGTGGCACTGGCAGCAATCCTGAGATTACTACCTTTGAGGTCCTATTTTTTAATTTACCTCCTAACTCCCTATATTCTGCTTTTAGGACCTCATCCCCTTTTTTACCTATATCGTTGGTGCCTATGTGCACCACGACAGCTGGCTGTTCGCCCTCCCCCTCCAAAATGTTCTGTAGCCGCTCCGAGACATCCTTGATCCTTGCACCAGGGAGGCAACACACCATCCTGGAGTCTCGGTTGCGGCCGCAGAAACGCCTGTCTATTCCCCTTACAATTGAGTCCCCTATCACTATAGCTCTGCCACTCTTTTTCCTCCCAGCCTGTGCAGCAGAGCTACCCGTGGTGCCAGGAAGTTGGCTGCTGCTGCCTTCCCCTGATAAGTCATCCCCCCCAACAGCATCCAAAGTGGCATATCTGTTTGAGAGGGGGATGGCCACAGGGGACCCCTGCACTACCTGCCTGCATCTCTTACTCTTCCTGGTGGTCACCCATTCACTTCCTGCCTGTATACCCTTTACCTGCGGTGTGACCAACTCGCTAAACGTGCTATCCACGAGTTTCTCTGCATCGCGGATGCTCCACAGTGAGTCCACCCGCAGCTCCAGCTCCGAGATACGATCGGTCAGTAGCTGCAGGTGGACACACTTCCCGCACACATGGTCGGCAGGGACACTGGTAGTGTCCATGACTTCCCACATCTTGCAGGAGGAGCATATCACGGGTGCGAGGTCTGCTGCCATGACTTGCCTTAGCTTAGTTACCCCTTTTAAATTACGTTGAAATTAGAAAATGTTAACTATACTAGGGACCTAGGTTCACTAAAAAAAAACACTATCTGCTATAAAACCTGCAGATCTTCCCTTTCTTATTACTTTACTTACAGTAAAATGGTAGAAATACTCACCTGAACCTACTCACCAATCAGCTGCCTCCCCTGTGCCGCGTCACTTTCTGACTGGTGACGTCACCCCGAACTCTGCCGCTGGTCTCAGAGTCTCGCTCTCAGAGTAAGCTCTGGTCTCGCTCTCTCCGCGCTGTTTATATCCCCGCTCTGGTCTCGCTCTCTCCCGCCGCTCACCGACTGGACTCTCGCTCTCTCCGCGCTGTTTATATCTCCGCTCTGGTCTCGCTCTCTCCCGCCGCTCACCGCTCTCAGGTCCACTACCGCTCTGCAGGAAAAGCAAGGCAAAGCAGCACCTCCTTCCCCCACTTTACCAAACTCCCACACGTACCGAACTCTCAGCACACTGTGTTGTGGGGAGGAAAGAACATGGCAGCCAATTTGTGCACAGCAAGGTCCCACATACAGCAATGAGATAAATGACCAGTTAATCTCTTTTGGTGGTGGTGTTTGAGGGATAATTGTTGGTCAGGACACTGGAACTGATTATCCCACGTATTAGGGCTAATTTTGATGCCCTCCCTGCGCTGCTCCTGACCAACCTCAGGATCACCAGGACTTCCTGCCCCAGGCCTGCAACTGAGGATAAGGAACAAAAAGAATTTGAAAAAAGAATGAGGGACAAAAGGGGGGAGGGGCAATATTTCTCCTGGCCCCATGTGCCTGCACAACTTTGATGGAATGGATTTTCCATCCCTTGCATGATTGCATCCCTGAGCCTGGCCAATTTCCTATGGGCAGCCTCATTTTAATATATCTTGGTGAGCTCCCAGCAGGATTCCCACCTGCCTTGGGGAAGGAGGGAATTCGCTGCTGCAGGTCTCGGGAGATTGCAGTGGCTTAGCCTGGACGACTGCCTCAGAGAGCAGCCAAAGAAAGAAATTGAGCCTGGCAATCGATTACACTCCTTTGGGGACATTTAAAATTTAAATACTCTCTTACCATTGAATGGCAGGAATGCACGCTGTTCCTAGTGTTCAGTGTTGCTATGGTGCAAGTGAGGAAAATACATTCCACAGTGTATTCCCAACATTTCTCAACACTACAATATGCCATCCAGTACTTGAGGGGATGCATTAAAGGCCCGATGTCACCTCTGGAGGGAAATCCTGGAGCCGACATACCTCCAGAGGAAAATTAGCCATTGGGATTTTCAAATCAGGCTACTGTGACTTGGCGAAGGCTCTGCAAAAATTTAGTTGAGACTTTAAAGGTGAGAAGGGAACTAAGGAATCAGCAGGCCCTCATTGCGAGGAGATAAAACCCAGGTCTTCAGACTCCATACCGTCCCATGTCCTAACTCAACGTGGAGGATGCTCAATATCTGAATTGGGAGTATCCTGAAGGCCATTGCTCATACCACACCAGGAAGGGAACAGATTACTTTTGCCCCTTGTAATTATCTTCTCTCCTCTTCTAAACATGGCAACTCATAGTGTGGTAATGTTCCATGGGAGCTGCAGCCCTCTGGCACCTCAACTAGGCAGTGATTGTTACTAAGCTATTTAATTTGTATGCTGTAGCAGCCTCAGTGAGATCATATGCACCATATGCGCATCTCTGTGAGGGGAAGGGGAACAGCCAGAAGTCATGGTCCATGTTGGAGCCAATGTCATAGGTAGAAAAAGAGTTGAGATCCTATAGGCAGATTTTCAGGAGCTAGGAAAAATATTAAAAAACAGGACCCCAAGGTGCTAATCTCTGGATTACTCCCACTGCCACATGCTAGTGAGTACAGAAACAGGAAGTTAGTGCAAGTGAATGCGTGGCTGGAAAAATGGTGCAGGAAGGAGGGCTTCAGATTCCTGGGGCATTGGGATCAGTTCTGGGGCAGGAGGGACCTTGTATAAGCAGGATGGGTTGCACCTGAACAGGGCTGGGACCAATGTCCTCACGGGGAGGATAACTAGTGCTGTGGAGAAGGGTGTAAACTAATTTGGCGGTGGGGTGGGGGGGAAACCAGGACGTAGCAGCAGAGAGGAGAGGCAGAATATAGAAAGTTCAGAGTGGAAGTGAAAAAGAAAATAAGAGGGGTAAGCAGAGAGAATGAGAACAGACTGGCGGCCAACATAAAAGGGAATCTAAAAGTCTTCTATAGGCATGTAAACAGTAAATGGGTAGTAAGGAGGGGTGGGGCCGATTAGGGACCATAAAGGAGATCTACTCATGGAGGCAGAGGGGATGGCTGAGGTACTAAATGAGTACTTTGCATCTGTCTTTACCAAGGAAGAAGATGCTGCCACAGTCTCAGTAAAGGAAGATAAGATACTGGATGGGCTAAAAATTGATAAAGAAGAGGTACATGAAAAGCTGGCTGTACTTAAAGTAGTTAAGTCACCCGATCCGAATGAGATGCACCCTAGGTTGCTGAGGGAAGTAAGAGAGGAAATTGCGGAGGTACTGGCCATAATCTTCAAACATCCGTAGATACGGGGGTGGTGCCAGAGGACTGGAGAATTACAAATGTTACACCCTTGTTCAAAAAAGGGTGTAAGGATAAATCCAGCCACTATAGGCCAGTCAGTTTAACCTCAGTGGTGGGGAAACTTATAGAAACAATAATATGGGACAGAATTAACAGACACTTCGACGAGGGTGGATTGATTAGGGAAAGCCAGCACAGATTTGTTAAAGGCAAATCATATTTAACTAACCTGATAAGAGTTTTTAGATGAGTTAACAGAGTGGGTGGATGAGGGCAATGCAGGTGATGTGGTGGAAATGGACTTTCAAAGGCGTTTGATAAAGCACCGCATGGTAGGCTTATCATCAAGATTGTGGCCCATGGAATAAAGGGGGCAGTAGGAACAGGGATACAGAATTGGCTAAGGGACAGGAAACAGAGAGTAGTGGTGAACGGTTGTTTTTCGGACTGGAGGGAGGTGTTCAGTGGTGTTCCCCAGGGGTCAGTGCTGGGACCACAGCTTTTCTTGATATATATTACTGACTTGGACTTGGGTGTACAGGGCACAATTTCAAAATTTGCAGATGACACAAAACTTGGAAGGTAGTGAACAGTGAGGAGTATAGTGATGGACTTCTAGAGGATATGGACAGGTTGGTGGCATGGGCAGACACGTGGCAGATTAAGTTTAATGCAGAAAAATGCGAAGTGATACATTTTGGTAGGAAGAACGAGAAGAGGCAAAATAAACTAGAGGGCACAACTCTAAAAGGGGCACAGGAACACAGAGATCTGGGGATATATGTGCACAAATCATTGAAGGTGACAGAGCAGGTTCATAAAGTGGTTTAAAAAGCATATGGGATCCTAGACTTTATAATTAGAGCCATAGAGTACAAAAGTATGGAAGTCATGATGAACCTTTATAAAACACTGGTTCGGCCACAACTGGAATATTGTGTCCAGTTCTGGGCACTGCACTTCAGGAAAGATGTGAAGGGTGAAGAAGAGATTTACTAGAATGATTCCAGGGATGAGGGACTTTAGTTACGTGGACAGACTGGAGAAGCTGGGGTTGTTCTCCTTGGAACAGAGATGGCTGCGAGGAGATTTGATAGAGGTATTCAAAATCATGAAGGGTCTAGACAGAGTAGATAGAGAGAAACTGTTCTCTTTTGGCGGAAGGGTCAAGGACCAGTGGATATAGATTTAAGGTAATTGGCAAAAGAACCAAAGGTGATATGAGGAAAAACTTTTTACACAATGAGTGGTTAGAATCTGGAATGCACTGCCCGAGAGGGTGGTGGGAGCAGGTTCCATCATGGCTTTCAAAAGGGAACTGGATAAATACTTGAAAGGAAAAAAATTGCAGGGCTACGGGGAAAGGGCGGGGGAGCGGGACTAGCTGGATTGCTCTTGCATAGAGCCGGCACGGACTCGACGGGCCGAATGCCTCCTTCCGTGCTGTAACCTTTCTATGATTCTATGAAAAGGTGCACAGAAAACTAGGAGAGACAAATAGCAACAGAATAAAGAGTAGTGTAGAAAGAGCAGGAATTAGATAGAGGAAAAAAGCAAAACAGACTAGCATGATGTTGGCATGCATGTGTGTTAATGCGAGGAGTGTTATAAATAAGGTTGACATGCTGCAGGCACAAGTTGCTACATGGGGTTATGTTACAGTGGCTATAATGGAGACCTGGCTTAAATATGGGCAGGAATGGGAACTAAACATTCCTGGCTACAATATTTGTTGAAATGGGCAGAAACATGGCAGATGCAATTTAATGCGGATAAGTTGGGATGAACAACTTGGAGAGGCAGTATAATCTAAATGGTACTATTTTGAGAGCAGAGAGACCTGGGGGTGCATATTCACAAATCTTTGAAGGTGGCAGGGCAAATTGATCGGGTGGTTAAGAAAGCCTTTGGGCTATTAATTTGTAAACAGCGGCAATGAATACAAAAACAAGGAAGTCATGCTAAACCTTCACTAATCACTGGTTAGGCCTCAGCTGGAGTAGTGTGCACAATTCTGGGCACCACTCTTTAGGAAGGATGTTAAGGCCTTGGAGAGGGTACAGAGGAGGTTTACCAGGGATGAGGGACTTCAGTTATGTGGAGAGATTGGAGAAGCTGGGATTTTTCTCCTTAGAGCATAGAAGGTTAAGCAGAGATTTAATAGAGGTATTCAAAATAATGAGTTGTTTTGATAGAGCAAGTAGGGAGAATCTGTTTCCACTGGCAAGTGGGTCAGTAATCAGAGGTCAGAGATTTAAAATAATTGGCAAAAGAGCTAGAAGGAAATGAGGAGAAATGTTTTCACACAGAGGGCTGTTAAGACCTCATTGTCAGTCACAGTATTCCATTCCACACTGATGTGTTGTGCAGTTCTGCTTCAAGGCTAGGAATCGAAGAGAAAAATGCAGATTGGTGACATGAAATGTTTACATAGTTATTCACGGTGCTTCAATAGTTTGCTGTTTTTTTTAAATAGCATATTCAATGAGGACAAGTTTGGAATGTTGATTGTTGCTCTGCATTGGTGACTGATACATTTTGTTTACAAACGCAATTGCTGAAAGGGTGGTGGAAGCAGATTCCATAGGAACGTTCAAAAGGCAATTGTACTTGTACTTGAGGAGGTCTAATTTGCAGGGTTATGGGGAAAAAGCTGGGGTATGGGACTAAATTGGACAGCTTTTTCACAGAGCCCGCACAGGCATGATGGGCTGAATGGCCACCTTCTGTGCTGTAAGATTCTATGTTCACACCTCACTATGGGAGACTTGGGTGACGTATCGCCTAAAACAAAAGCAAAAAATGCTGGAAACACTCAGAAGGTCAGGCAGCAACTATGGAGAGAAGAGGAGTTACCATTTCGGGTGGGAATCTTTCATGAAAATGCCAGTTCTGTAAATCTCAAGAAATATCAGTACATGCTCATGTTGATGAGTTACAGCTAACACATCCTGGCCAATATTTATCCCTCAGCCACCATCACTAATAATGATTATCTGGTCATTATCACATTTCTGCTTGTGGGACCCTGCTGTGCGCAAATTGGTTGCTGTGTTTCCTACACTACAACAGTGACTATACTTCAAAAATACTTCATTTGCTGTAAAGTGCTTTGGGACGTCCTGGGATCATGAAAGGCGCTAGCTATATAAAAGCAAGTTCTTTATTTTTTGACATGCAGGGCAACATTGAGCATTATTACACCCGGCAGGGGAATCTTATCATTATATATATAAAAATAAAATATATATTACATATATATTTATTTACTATACACACAGATCAACATTTACCATCACAGCACAAGAAATTGCATAGGGAAACTAGACTGATTTTCTCTTCTAAACAAGTCCATAAATAGTGTATGACTCTTGGGAGAAAAATTTGTCCTAAATGATTATGTTATTAAAAGACAAAACTGACTAATGAAGCAGTGTGATTGACCATGTAGACATTTCATGTCACCAAACTGTATTTTTTTCTTAGACCTCTAGCCTTGGGGCAGTACTGCACAACACATGAGCATGGAATGGAATAATGTAACTGACAATTATTTAATATCATATCTGCTATTCTAATCTAGGTGGAAGGATTTTTAAAATCCACTATACACTGCAATATTTTAAAAGTTTAAAGTGACCACTTGCCGTTTGCTGAAGACGGGGCTGTTCTGTTCAGATGAAGGTTTGAGGTCAGAGCATAGTTACAGATAAGAAAGGCCATTCAGCCCATCTTAATTCTTCTATCAAGACAAAGCCTAACATTCCCCATTGTAAAATCCAATTGTTTCTGAAATGATTGCAGGATTTTTGCCTGTACTACTCTATTCCATCACTGTTTGTGTGAAGAATGTTCTGATATCAGTATTAAAGTTACCTTTTACTAGTTTGAAGGTGTGTTACTGAATTCTAACTCTGCAGTTTAGTTTAAAAGGAGTATTCTGGGTTAACTTTTTCTAACAGTCTTAAATACCTCTATAAAACCACCTCTCAAATGCTTCATATCCAGGCTGGAAAGCCCACGTCAGCCAGTCTTTCCTCATAACTCAGACCTCTGATACCGGGGATCAGCCTTGTAACTCTTCTCTTCACTAGGTCCAATCCCTGAATGTCTCTAATATAAAAAACAGAAAATACTGGAAATACCCAGCAAGTCAGGCAGCATCTGTGGAGAAAGAAGTATTTCCAGCATTTTTTGTTTTTGCTTCAGATTTCCAGCATCCGCAGTATTTTGCTTTTGATTCCAGTGTTTAATTCACGGCCCCTTCTTTTCCTGGAATGCCCACCTTGAAGAAGTTCTGCTTTTCTCTCTGACAGGATTTCCATTTGTCTCTTTTGCTTCATTCACCTATTTCTTTCTCCACAGATGCTGCCTGACTTGCTGAGTATTTCCAGCATTTTCTGTTTTTATTTCAGATCTCCAGCATTCGCAGTACTTTGCTTTTGATTCCTTGATTTTTTTTTCAAAAAATATACTTTATTCATAAAATTTGTAGCAAAACATACAATACAGTTGTCATATCACATTCCAAAACGTACACAATACAGATTATACAATTTGAAGGTTAAATCAAGTACAGTTCAATGAACACGTTGTACATAATTACAGTTCATGACACTCTGGGGTGTCTCATTGCATTATACTCAGTACGGATTATTATTACAGATTCATTACTGGTACATTACAGCAATTTGAATTTTACATTCTGGGGGGGGGGGTTCCCTGATTGCAGCCCCTCCGTATACAATGGCAGGAAGGCTCTAAATGGTTGCCTTTCCCCTTGAATGTCCCTCTTGTTTCTTGGTGGCCAGAACTGGACACAATATTCAAGGTGCAGCCTGACTAGAGCAGAGTTTGATCGTCACCTCCTCTGACTTGTACTCTAATGTTTTGATGGTGTAGTTGGACATCCTGTTGGATTGTTGCTCTGCACTGGTGACTGATGTTTATTGTTTACTGAGACTCCTGGGTCTCTTTCAGTTTTATCCTTAAGCTATTTAAACACTTTACTGGATTATTCAAAAGTGGAATAAATATTTGACCCTTCTGGGGGATGCTGTCCTCTTGAGTTTGAGCCAAGGGAAAGGGATTAGAATAATAAAGAAAAAACCTGTTGGATCTTCGTTATTTTACCGTTTGGACATTTGGTGGCGGTACTTTGCAAGTAATAACGAGGCTGAGCCAACTTAACGTGTACAAGATCTGTTGATATAGAACATTTGAAAACTGCATTTCAGGGAGCTACCAGAAATTGGAAAGTTGGCAAATTGATGTATTTTTTTCCCCCCTTCCAGATGAATGATGTCGCAATGCCTGTTTGAACAGCAGTCAATTGTAGGGGTTGGCCGTGAAGTCATGAAGAGAGAATGAAGTGAGCGAGGCTCTTTCTCAATCCGTTTTGTTGCAGCAGACCTGCGGGCGATGATACAGTGCAGCTCCAGTTTGTAGCTGATCGTCCGGTTGGAGCGGCTCGGGCGCTCGGGCTCTTCCTCGGCCAAACCCTTGCACATCCAGCCGCCACTGGACTCGATCGCTGGCGGCAATGGAGAGGTCGGCGGGTGGGACGACGCAGGCGGAGAAGCAGCAGAGAGGGTTTAAAAAGAAAATCAGCAGGGTCTTCCAGCGCAGCAAGTCGTGCAACGACCAGGACGGCGAACATGCCCAGACTGTCGCCAAGGGGCCGAGCGGCCGGAGCCCTGACTCGCAAGCTGTCGGCAGCGGGAAGAAGAAAAGTTGGGGATCCTGGCGGCAGAAGAAAAAATCCAACGAGCAGAGAACCGACATGTAAATTCATTTCTTCTTACCCTTTTTATTTTAACTGGGGCTTCATCGGGGAGAATCCTTTTATATTTATATTTATATATATATTCTTCTAACTCATAGCCGTTTAATCCCGTGAAGTTGTTTTTTTTTACTTCTAATATATGGACAGTCGCTTAACATAAAACAGGCGGGTTGATTGGAATGACCCGATCACTGGATCAATAATAATAAATATCCGATCATTCTCAGCCCTGGCCGCATTAAGTGAATGTTTGCAGGTTATAACTCGGATAGTGCACTGTAAGTAAAGTGTTTGAGACATGTATCCATAGGATTCCCTGGCATTGCAATATAAAGTTCGCAGCAGTGTCAGATGTAATTTTATCTACGCAGGTGGGTTGATGAAATCTTGAAATTCCCTCTTCACCTCCTGCCGCTCAAAAATATGGGATTTACAAACAGGCAAAGTTTAGGTTCATTCCTATCCAAACTGCGATTAATGTAAGAACTGCACATTGTCTCTCCCTCTTCCCCCCTCCAAAAAAAAAACCCCACAGTAAACCTAATTACTGAAGAGATAACAGACGACTTTTCATTCATGACAGCGCAATATAAATTGTTGGACATAATGAATCATGTTTAGACAGTGAGGTCCAGCAGGCTCGGTTCTCACCCGAAGTAATTGCTGATGTGGAGATGCCGGTGATGGACTGGGGTTGACAATTGTAAACAATTTTACAACACCAAGTTATAGTCCAGCAATTTTATTTTAAATTCATTTGCCTGAGGAAGGAGAAAATCTCCGAAAGCTTGTGAATTTAAAATAAAATTGCTGGACTATAACTTGGTGTTGTAAAATTGTTTACAAGAAGTAATTGCTGGTGTTGATCGATGGGTGGAACTGCGCTGTTGGCATCACTACTGAAAGGGAAATCAATGAACTTCACCACACTGCACCGACTCGATCAATTTCTAGAACAGAAGGGATGTTGCAATTTACAAAAAAAAACATTTTTTTCCAAAGGGGTGGGGACTGGGATCTGGAAGCTGTTTTTCTATCGATGTGACCAACTATTACTCTCTTCATTATTTGTGTTGATCTTTCCACATTTCTGTGAGGGGTGGATTTTTATACTTACATTTTATTATCATTTGTTGCATTAAAGTGTAGAGACACAAAGGGCCACATTGAGAAAAAAACAGGGCTGCAAAATGAATAATCCTTCATGATGGAAGTAGTTTGCAATTCCTTTTATTTTCTAACTTTTCTTTTATTGAGAAGAGGACATAAAAGGGTGTTGATGTCAATTGGAGTAAAACATGCTTGGTGCTTACAGTGTACAGCAGCAAATTGTTAGTTTACGTCACCCCTTGCAGTAAGATGTACTTCACTGGAGCGTAAGAGCTTGGTGGGGTGTATAATTGGACACAAGTTGCTCACCATCTTCCATCCATTAAAATGACGAGCAAGGCGCTCGATTTTGCCAAGCTCTTACACCCCAGTGGTGAAGAGGAAAATCTGCTCCAAAGGGTCAACAATACTGGGAAATATCAAAAACACAAATACAAATAGCAAAAGTAGGACTGGGGAATGCACATGAGAGGAATCCATATAGTTAGACCTATTAGATTACAAATTTACAATTTTTGTGTTTTTGAAGTTGCTTAGATACAGATTTTGCCCTTTTGACAAGTGGTGGTCAGAAAGAAACAAATATTGTCGAATGAAGTATATGTCATTGAAATATCATTTTCATCTTCACTTAGATGGAGCAGAAGCACTGAACATATTCAAATGTATGCTTGTATGTCAAATCTGTCACCTTTAATAGCAACACCTTTTATAAAGAGAGAAAAACTTGCATTTATATAGTGCCTTTCATGACCTCAGGACATCCCAAAGCACGTCACAACCAATGAAGTACTTTCAAAGTGTAGTAGTCATTGTTGTAATGTAGGAAAATATAGAGAACATAACAATCCTTTGTAAAGTAATTGCACTGAATCTATATTAGCACTGATCCTAAGAGACTCTACAGAATATATTACCAAAGCATTAGGGCCATTAACTAATCTTTAGTAGCAGGTTTGGATAGGACAGTAAATGTAAAACTGCCCCACAGAGCTCCACAGCACTAGGTCTAGACTTCTAAACCTGTCCAATGCATAGGACTCAATAGGACCCCATATAAGGTAGATTTTCTGAGTTCTTACCCACCACCAGCTCTTCATCAGAAAATTCAGATTTTCCGATTTGCGCTGGTGGCAGGCTAGTGCTCAGAAAATCTACCCCATAGGTTAATAACAAACTCCAATAGAAAAGCATAAAATTGGGGTCAAGTCTATAAAACATGATGGTCTGTAGCACTGGGTCAAGATATATACATGTGTCACGTAGACCTCAATAACACTTCAGTCCCGGTCTGTAAACCTGTCTTCTGGAGGTCATGAAAATACAGTTAGGCTTATAGCTTGTGAAGCTCTGTAAAATTGAGTCTAAGTCTATGAAACTCCACCATGGACTGAACCTTCATAAACCTGGGTCGAGGTGTGTAAACTACCTATAAGAGTTGTATAGGACTTGTTCTTGGTCTATAAATCCACCTGTTGGAGAACTTTAGGAATTGGTCACTTGATCTAGGTCTATGATAGTTGTTTTCTAACTTTCTATGTGGCAGACTCCCTGCAAATGTTGAAACAGTGCTGGTGGATTCCCTTAACAAATATTGAGACACTCCCTAACTTCTGAAAGAATGTGAACTAGCAAAAGAAAACAGTGCTATTATTGCAGCAAACTTGTATTACAGTATTAGTATACAGCAATAGAAACAGCAGGCTGGTAAGTCAACAAATACATTTTTAAGAAACAGAAATCTGATGACATATGAAGACTAATTTGATGATTTTATGGATCCCTTTGCAAATTCCCAGGATCTGGGGACCACACTTTGAAAAGCTTTGGTCTGTACAGTGCTTCCTATGGAGATCCATAGGTCTAGATATAGCTCTAGTTACGGCTCTAATTTCATTTCCCCCCAGCTGCTGCTGTTGATGGCAGCCCCACTTGTAGCAATAATGCTGTAAGTCAAATGAGGCAACCCTGCTGCCTAAGAATAAAGCAAAATACCACAGATGCTGGATATCGGGAACAAAAATAGACATGGCAGATCAGTCAGTCCCTGGAGAGAAAAGACAAGATTATCTTTCGTGTGTGAACCCTTCTTGAGAACTATCGCTTAAGGCAGTGCAGAGAATTACCTCAAGAGGTGGTTTTCAGTACCCAACCAGAGTTAGTACACCAAAGGAGGAATGTAAACAGCTGCTGCCAGTGGTGACGGACACCACTGTCTGCCATTTTATCTGGCTGCGGATGTGAGGAATGCTCAGTCTGTTTGTATAAGGATGTGACTTTTGAACTGCTGAGCAATATGGGCCAACTACTACCACTGGGAAAGTCCCAGGGCAAGTTGCATTTTGAGTTTTTAACAACTGTGCGGGCAAGGTTATGGATGTACCATTGTTTTGGTATTGAAGGGCTGCACAGAATCTCCCATTCCATGTGAATTGGCAAATTCTAGAGTACCAGCAGCCAAGGCAAACACAAGCTCTTGTCCTTGAAGGGATTTTGTATTTCGTAAATGTGGCATTGCTGCATAACTCTGGATCTAAATCCGTAAAAGTGCCCGTGGATCTGAATAGCTCTGTACAAAGGTCTATAAAACTGCCATTAACAGCTCCATTGCACTGTACATAGATTGACACAACTGCCTCCTGTAGCTCCATCGGTTCCAGGTCTATATAACTGCCCATGGAGCTTCGTAGACATCATTGTAGATCAATAAATCTGTCCAAAGGACTGCATCCTAATCCATAAAACTGTCCACAGAACTGGATCTAGGTTCCATAGATTGTGTTTTTGGTCCATAACATTGCACCAACGAGATCCATAGCACTGGGTTTACGTTTTTTATATGGCTGCAATAGCAGCTAGTTATGCAGCTGATAAAAGAGTATAAGGTAAATGTCTGACTGATCTCTACAACAATGGGTGCCTTGCATGGCTGTAGCAGGATTGTGCAAGAGTGTAAAACACTTTTGAATTGGAGTCGTTTTAGTTCAGAAACTAGGAGATGTTTCTGACCTGGCCATGACCTAGCTCACAATTTTTCCATTGCTAAATCCAGCTCTGTTATTTTGGCGACAGCACCTCCTTCCTGTTCTACTCACCTCAGCCTCCCACCCAGCTAGACAACAGAGGAGAAGCGCTGGAGGAGGATGGTATGCTAAACTGTGTCAAAGGCTGCAGAGGGGTCAAGGAGGATGAGGTGGGATAATGCACAATGGTCAGAGTCACAGAGAATGTCATTCGTGACTTCAATTAGGGCCATTTTGTGGGAGAGGCAGAAACCAGATTAGATGGGTACTGCTCTGGGAGGTGGTGACAACATCTTCCAAGACCTCAGTGAGGAAAGGAAACTCTGAGATGGGACAATAGTTAGCGAGAACAGAAGGCATTTTCTTTGAGGAGGAGGAGGTGATGACTGGTTTTAAAATGGGGGAGACAGTGCCTGAGGAGAGGAAACCATTTACAATATTAGCTAGCACGGAGGCCAGGAAGGGAAGTTGGATGGCTTTGATTTTAGTGGAAATGTAGTCGAAGGAGCAGGAGAGGGTATGGGGAAGATGGGAAAGAAACTAGAGGGAGACAGGGCTTCAGAGCTAGGATGGAGGGACTGGGGGGAGGTTTGGCTTGGTGGGTATGGGGAGGGTGGACGCAGCAGAGGCCGCTAACAGATGGGCTCTTCCTTCATGATGAAGAAATCCATGAGCTCCTCACACTCGTTATTAGCTGTGAGAGTTGAGACATCTCCTTAGATCCTTCTCCCTTGCCCCTTCCACCCTCACCCCCCACAACAAGTGCAAGGAACTTCTTTATCGCTAAGATTGAGAGCATCCGATCAGCTGCCTCTATTGAATCGTCCCTTCCCCTTGCCCTACCAACCCTAGTTTCCCCCTGCCCTAGACCTGAACCACATCTTTCTCTAGTTTCTCTCCTATCTCCTCTCATGCCCTCTCCGAGCTCATCTTGACCGTGGGACCCACCTCCTGCTCTCTCGACCCTATTCCCACTAAACTGCTGACCACCCAACTTCCCTACCTGGCCCCCATGCTAGCTGACATTGTGAAAGGTTCCCTCTCCTCAGGCACTGTCTCCCTCCCCTTCAAATCTGCTTTCATAACCCCCCTTCATCTCAAAAAAACCACCCTTGACCTTAGTCCTTGCAAACTACCACCCCATCCCCAACCTCCCTTTCCTCTCCAAAGTCCTTGAACGCCTTCCAAATCTGTGCCCAGCTTTCCCGCAACTCCATGTTTGAATCTCTCCAATCAGGTTTCCACCCTGCCACAGTGCTGAAACAGACCTAATCAAAGTCATTGTGAACGTGGTAAACTATCCCTCCTCATCCTCTCGACCTGTCTGCAGCCTTTGACAAGGTCGACCACACCATCCTCCTCCAACGTTTCTCTTCCGTTGTCTGGTCTGAGTGGGACTGCCCTTGCCAGGTTTTTTTTTATTCGTTCATGGAATGTGGGCATCGCTGGCAAGGCCAGCATTTATTGCCCATCCCTAATTGCCCTTGAGAAAGTGGTGGTGAGCCGCCTTCTTGAACCGCTGCAGTCCATGTGGTGAAGGTTCTCCCACAGTGCTGTTAGGAAGGGAGTTCCAGTATTTTGACCCAGTGACGATAAAAGGAACGGTGATATATGTTCCCATGTGCCTGCTGCCCTTGTCCTTTTAGGTGGTAGAGGTCACGGGTTTGGGAGGTTCTGTCGAAGAAACCTTGGCGAGTTGCTGCTGAGCATCCTGTAGATGGTACACACTGCAGCCACAGTGCGCCATTGGTGAGGGGAGTGAATGTTTAGGGTGGTGGATGGGGTGCCAATCAAGCGGACTGCTTTGTCCTGGACAAAAGGTTCCACTCTTACCTATCCTGTCATAGTCAGAGAATCTCCTGCAATGGCTTCAGTTCCTGCCCCCGCACCATTACCTCTGGAGTCCCCCAAGGATCTATCCTTGGCCCCCTCCTATTTCTCATCAACATGCTGCCCCTCAGGGACTTCGTCTGAAGACATGAAGTCAGGATCCACATGTACACAGACGACACCCAGCTCTACCTCACCACCACCTCTCTTGTCCCCTCCACTGCTGCTGTATTGTCAGCCTGCTTGTCCGACATCCAGTCCTGGATGAGCAGCAATTTCCTCCACTAAAATATTGTGAAGACTGAAGCCATTGTCTTCAGCTCCAGCCACAAACTCCGTTCCCTAGCCACCGACACCCTCCCCGTCCCCTGCCACCATCTCAGGCTGAACCAGACTATTGGCAACCTCAGCATTCTATATGACCCTGAGCTGAGTTTCCGACACCATATCCTCTCCATCATAAAGACCAACTACTTCTACCTCCGTAACAGTGCCTGCCTCCACTCCTGTCTCAGCTCGTCTTCCACTGAAACCCTCATCCATGCTTTTGTCACCTCCAGACCTGATGACCACAGTGCTATCCTGGCCGGCCTCCCACCTTCCCATTATCTTCAGCTCATCTAAAGGTATGTTGCCCATATCCAATCCCATGCCAAGTCTTGCAAACCCAGCTGACTTTTATCAGTTCCTGGTCCCCAAATGCCTCAAATTTTAAAAATTATAATCCTTGTGTTTAAACCTCTGTAATCTTTTCCAGCTCTACAACCCTCCCCCTCAGAACTCTCAGTCTCCACTGATCGCCTTCTCCTATCACCCCATCATTGACAGCCATGCCGTCAGCTACCGAGATCCCAGTCTCCAGAATTACTTCCCAAGCCCCTCCACCTCTCCACTGCCCTCTTTGACCCACCTTAAAACCCAACTCTTTGAACAGGCTTTTGGTCACCCCTCCTAATATCTGTTCCTTTGACTCAATTGGGTGCCTCGGTTTGCTATATAAAGACAAGTTGTTGTCGCTATCCATCCCCCAGTGTTTTGTGTGTCCACGAGTCTGCTGGGATATGGGGCTAGGTTCAGTAGTGTGACTATCAGGAGAGCTGGTTCATAGGTGCCAATTTCTTGGAATCGAAGCTAAAATAAGGCCCATATAAAAACAGCTTAAACTCCCTAAAAGTGGATCTATCCCATTGAAATAGGCTGTGATGCAAACTCACTCAGTCTTAGTGACAATGGCTGTATTTAATGTTTAAGAACCTGAATAGCACTCACAACAGAAGATGACAGCACGGTTAGTTGCACACAAGTAAAACTCTGGCGACTGTCAGGGTTCTCCCCAGCTGTACAGGAGAGAAGAAACTTCCCCTCCTTTTACTTTTGTTTTTATTTTTTTAAAACAATTTTTGAACCCTTTCTCCCCTCCTGACCTAAAGGCTCCAACTCTTGCTGGGATAGAATTGCTGACAGCCCTCTGGTTTATCCTTCAAGTGGCCTCTGTTAATGTTTGAGTCCAATGTATGTATGGGTGTTGGCAGGCTATTCGACTGTACAGCATATTGCAACAGAGCCTGATCCTGTCCTTATCTGAGGTTCATGCGTGGCCAGCAATCAGGAGTGGGAACTCTGGCTGATTTTTCACCTCCTTAGCGCAGGGATCTGTGACCATTTGTAACCTCCTAACTGCTGCCCAGCTGAGATCAGCTAATTCAGCTCAGTAATCAAACTTGGGAACTTCTCGTCCGTTTGGCTCAGTACATTCACCCACTAAATCAGTGGCGATGTTCCTCTTGTGCTTTGTCACTTAGGGATGTGCTGGGGTGGGATACATGCTTAGGAACACAGGAATTGCTGGATGAAAAAAGACCGAAGTCAACATAAGAACACAAGAAACAGGAGCAGGAGTAGGCCATCCGGCCCCTCGAGCCTGCTCCGCCATTCAACAAGATCATGGCTGATCTTCTACCTCAACACCATTTTCCTGTACCATCCCATATCCCTTGATGTCTTTAATATCTAGAAATCTATCAATCTCTGTTTTGAATGTACTCAATGACTGAGCCTCCACAGCCCTCTGGGGTAGAGAATTCCAAAGATTCACCACCCTCTGAGTGAAGAAATTTCTCCTCATCTCAGTCCTAAATGGCCTACCCCTTATTCTGAGGCCGTGACCCCTGGTTCTAGATTCCTCAGCCAGGGGAAACATCCTCCCTGCATCTATCCTGTCGAACCCTGTAGAATTTTGTATGTTTCAATGAGATCACCTCTCATTCTTCTAAACTCGAGAGAATATAGGCCTAGTCTACTCAATTTCTCCTCATATGACAATCCCGCCATCCCAGGAATCAGTCTGGTGAAGCTTCGTTGCACTCCCTCTATGGCAAGTATATCCTTTCTTAGGTAAGGAGACCAGAATTATACACAATACTCCAGGCGAGGTCTCACCAAGGCCCTATATAATTGCAGTAAGACATCTTTACTCCTGTACTCAAATCCTCTTATAATAAAGGCCAACATACCATTTGCCTTCCTAATTGTTTGCTGCACCTGCATGTTAGCTTTCAGTGACTCATGTACAAGGACACCCAGTTCCCTTTGAACATCAACATTTCCCAATCTCTTACCATTTAAAAAATACTCTGCATTTCTGTTTTACTACCAAAGTGGATAACTTCACATTTGTCCACATTATATTCCATCTGCCATGTTCTTGCCCACTCACTTAGCCTGTCTATATCCCCTTGAAGCCTCTTTGCATCCTCCTCACAACTCACATTCCCACCTAGTTTTGTGTCATCAGCAAACTCGGAAATATTACATTTGGTCCCCTCATCCAAATCATTGATATAGAATGTGAATAGCTGGGGCCCAAGCACCGATCCACTAGTCATAGTCTGCCAACCTAGTTCGCCTTCTATCATCCTGATACTCATATGATACAACAATAATGGAGTTGTTGACTGATCACAGCAATCAAACTCTATCAATTATTCTACAACAGACCCAGACATGATGCGAGGAAGACCCCAGTGGTGGAGAGTTTTGGGAACCATAGATCCAGTCACCTGTTTCTCCCAAGCATGCTACACTTACCATGTGTCAAGGCTCAAATTACTCACATAATGTATCCCAAAATGTTATTAAGTTAGCCTTGAAATTGTGACTGTTGGACTTCTGATTAACAAGTTAGTTTAAACTTGTCAAACAGCTAGACTGTGGCTAATTTGCACATGAAGTTGCTGTGTATGCAAATGAACTAAATTTGTAACAATGAAAACATAGTTCGACCAAGTATTTGGCTATGGAAGGCTGTAGAAATTTAACAGGAGACAGAAAGCTGATGCGGTGCAGGTGGTGCCTATGAATTTGTGTTTATGGTGGAGTGGGAGAGTTGAATCAGGTCAGGCATCTGTGTGGGAGGGTTTGGCTGGCAACAAAAGTTATAGAAACAAAAATGAGGAGGAAAAATATTGCGCTTGAGGGATAAGTAAAGGAGTTTATTCTGTCAGCTTGAAGCAGGGAAAGAGGAGTGCCTTGGCAGAGTCAGAAGTAAAATAAAAGCCTGGATGAAAATATCAAGGAGCACAAAAAAGAGGGAGGATCAATGTATTAAGAGCAAGAAAGGGAAAAACAGAAACTGAAGAGATAAAGAGAATAAAATGTGATCATTTTTCTGCAAGGAGAGACAAGGGAAATAAAAAAGTCTGATTGAGCTCAATTCATTTTTATGTTGCAATTTCATTATTATCTTTGTGCATGGTACAGCAAAGGGGAGAACAATTTTCTCTTATTGCTCTGTACTGGTGACATTGCACACATAGCAGGAAGGTTTGCTCTGTTCACTGTGTCCAGTAAAATCATAAATCTGAAATATAAACAGAAAATGCTGGAAATACTCTGCAAGTCAGGCAGCATCTGTGGGAAAAGAAACAGAGTTAATGTTTCAGGCCGAAGACCTTTCGAAAGGTGGGTATCCCATTGTTGACACCTTAGCAGTGCTGGGTATCGGGAATGCCAATGTGTTCCTATTGTCCAGCAAATTGATCGATTGGCTCATTGCACTGGGCAAGGGAGGAAAATTTAAAAGTAAATTATATTTTTAAAAATTTTGCTGTGCTGTAACAGGCACCACAGCTATTCTTTCCAAACCCATCTTGGCTCGCCAACCCTAATTGGGTGTATTCCAAATGGTTTGATCAAGTGACATTGGATCACATGACATTTGATGCGGATGGGGCACACGTGAGTGTGCTGGGGTGAGTAAATCTGAAATTCTGCAGTGCTGATGTCCATCTGCTGACTGGGTAAGACCCTGTTATCAGCAATGCTTTTTTGATAGTCTCTTGAGGAGGATATTATCATTACCCCACCAAGAGAGGTAAGGAATCCAAAAGACCAAAGGTCATCCACCGTCTGAGAGACCCTCTGCCCTGTTCGTAAACGTGTGTTGCTTTTTAAATTCTCAAGAAACATGGGTTGATCAAATGATCTTTAACCAAGAGACTGACGTGCTTTGCCTTGAGTAGGAGTTTCTCAGCCTCACTCACTGAGCAGAGAAAGGAAGCATCCTATGAAATACAAGAATCTACGAAACTGATTCTTCAGAGTGCACGGATTGGCTGATTGTCACAGAACACTGGCTCTTTCTCTGTTATTATCCCTGCCCAGGGCTGCTGTTCATTTTTCCCCTATTCTTTCTGCTGCGTTGGATTTATGCTTTACTTTGATTTCATTTGCTGAGCAGCCTCTCGTTCTCTTTTATTTACTGTTCAACTGTTGGATAGTTATTTCTCCCTCACCCTCCCCAATGCAGCAGAAGTCTCTGGGGGTGCCGATTGCAAAGGGCACTTCAAGGGAATTCAGTGAGTGACTGACTCTTGGGAGTGAGTCTGGGGAACCCATTTCCTGAGCTGTTTTTGAGTTATTGCTGAACTTACTTTCTCTGCTAAGGGAGAACCTTCCACTGTT
This sequence comes from Heptranchias perlo, assembly GCF_035084215.1. NCBI lineage: Eukaryota > Metazoa > Chordata > Chondrichthyes > Hexanchiformes > Hexanchidae > Heptranchias > Heptranchias perlo. The sequence continues at coordinate 109,065,703 of NC_090329.1, forward strand.
CCAAATCCTTTTACCCTCACATTCCCTATGTTTCTCTCACATTCCCTATTTTGTCCCTCACGTTCCCTGTATTTTTTCATTTCCCACTTCTCACGGTTGCTGCCCTTTTGCCCATCAACCCGGCCCTGCCCCTCTCCCTTCCTGTCAATCACTTGTCCCCATGTGACTGACCTGGCCCAATTCCCTTCTCAGGACTCCGCGTGGGTAATTTAAATTGAGAGGAGAATTGGAATGCTGCAAGGTTGAAGGTTAATTTTTCAGCTTTCAATTCATGCCCTCCTGGGCAAGACCTTTCCCGCCTTCTCGAATATCGGCTGGATTTTACCGACTTTTTGGGGATATTTCCCGGGTTATTTTCGCTCTCAAGTCTTCGCAGGAACAAAGCTCTGCTCTTCTTCCGGATTGCTATCAGCAGTGCCTGGGAGAGCAACCCTCAATTCCGGAAGACTCCCGAACAATCCAGAAGGGTTGGCAACCCTACGCCCATTTGAGGCGGATAACTCCATTTAGCGCAAATACCATCGGGACCAGATGGTTTCCATCCCAGGGTTTTAAAGGAAGTAGGTGAGCAGATTCCAGATGCCCTAACTATAATCTTTCAAAGTTCTCTAGATTCAGGAACTGTCCCTCTCGATTGGAAAATTGCACATGTCACTCCGCTTTTTAAGAAAGGAGAGAGAGGGAAACCAGGGAATTATAGATCAGTTAGCCTAACATCTGTTGTGGGGAAAATGCTGGCGTCTATAATTAAGGATAGGGTGACTGAACACCTCGAGAATTTTCAGTTAATCAGGGAGAGCCAGCATGGATTTGTGAAAGGTAGGTCGTGCCTGACAAACCTGATTGAATTTTTTGAAGAGGTGACTAAAGTAGTGGACAGGGGAATGTCAATGGATGTTATTTATATGGACTTCCAGAAGGCATTTGATAAGGTTCCACATAAGAGACTATTAGCTAAGATAGAAGCCCATAGAATCGAGGGAAAAGTACGGACTTGGTTAGGAAGTTGGCTGAGCGAAAGGCGACAGAGAGTAGGGATAATGGGTAAGTATTCACATTGGCAGGATGTGACTAGTGGAGTCCCGCAGGGATCTGTCTTGGGGCCTCAATTATTCACAATATTTATTAACGACTTAGATGAAGGCATAGAAAGTCTCATATCTAAGTTTGCCGATGACACAAAGATTGGTGGCATTGTAAGCAGTGTAGATGGAAACATAAAATTACAAAGCGATATTGATAGATTAGGTGAATGGGCAAAACTGTGGCAGATGGAATTCAATGTAGACAAATGTGAGGTCATCCACTTTGGATCAAAAAAGGATAGAACAGGGTACTTTCTAAATGGTAAAAAGTTAAAAACAGTGGATGTCCAAAGGGACTTAGGGGTTCAGGTACATAGATTATTGAAGTATCATGAACAGGTGCAGAAAATAATCAATAAGGCTAATGAAATGCTGGCCTTTATATCTAGAGGACTGGAGTACAAGGGGGCAGAAGTTATGCTGCAGCTATACAAAACCCTGGTTAGACTGCACCTGGAGTACTGTGAGCAGTTCTGGGCACCGCACCTTCGGAAGGACATATTGGCCTTGGAGGGAGTGCAGCATAGGTTTACTAGAATGATACCCGGACTTCAAGGATTAAGTTACGAGGAGAGATTACACAAATTGGGGTTGTATTCTCTGGAGTTTCGAAGGTTAAGGGGTGATCTGATCGAAGTTTATAAGTTATTAAGGGGAATGGATAGGGTGGATAGAGAGAAACTATTTCTCGGAGTAGGGGGCACAGTCTAAAAATTAGAGCCAGACCTTTCAGGAGTGAGATTAGTAAACATTTCTGCACACAAAAGGTGGTAGAAGTTTGGAACTCTCTTCCGCAAACGGCAATTGATACTAGCTCAATTGCTAAATTTAAATGTGAGATAGATAGCTTTTTGGCAACGAAAGGTATTAAGGGATATGGGCCAAAGGCAGGTATATGGAGTTAGATCACAGATCAGCCATGATCTTATCAAATGGCGGAGCAGGCACGAGGGGCTGAATGGCCTACTCCTGTTCCTATGTTCCTATGTTCCTAATTATACAACTGAGCCTGTCCCCAAAAGATGTGTCTGGGTCATCGTTTGCTGGGAAGGGACTCCACCAGGTCAGAAATTCTGCCTTTCTGTTTTGTGTTCTCTTGGCCCACTTACTGCTCTCTCTCCGCTGTTTGTGTTTGGTTGTCCTGTATCTGAACACAACATTTTATTGGTTTGGAAGGTTTGACAAAAAGATTGGTCATGGTTCATACTCAGAAAAGATGGTGGATCCTAGTTTGGGGAACACATAGGAACATTAGGAATAGGAGTAGGTAATTCAGCCCCTCGGGCTTGGTCCGCCATTCAGTTAGATCATGGCTGATCTGTACCACAATCTTTGCTCCATGTCCTTCAATACCCTTACCTCTATCGACCTCAATCTGTAAAGCTCCAATTTTCCCAGCATCCACAGCATTTTGGGGGAGGGAGTTCCAGATTTCTACTATTGTACCATGCGATGAAAGATATCACCACAGAAAAGGCTCTGGGGCTGCTACTGTAAGGAGTATTGGCGTAGTCTGCTGTCAGTTTCTTGTTTGTTTAGGACAGATAATTCATTTTGCAGGACTAGAGCATTTTGGAATTAAAAGTACTTAGAGGCTAGGACTTGTTATTATAAAACTATTAACTTTTTAGAACACTTATATATTTCAATTAATTATAAATTTAGATAGGGAAAGTGAAGGTCTGTCTATGTAGCACAGAGCCCTGCAGAGAAATATGATTTAATTTAGGACATAAGAAGATAAGGTAGTTTTTCAGAAATGAGAAGGTTGAGAGTAGGATTAATACAAAATACACCAGACATGTTTTAGGAGTTTGACGTTTGTGGTAATTTCAAAGTGGATGTGAGAAAAACTTGAAAATAATCCTTTTCAAGCACAAGCAGCCTAGCTCCTTCTGAGAGCTAGCAAGTTTCCTGTAAAGTTTATCTTGAATGTTCTAGCAAATGATCCCTTTAATTGGCTTTCCGAGTGACAAGGTGTTCCTACCTGGCATGGTGCCTCCTAACTGACATGTACTGTCTTGCCTGGAGTTTATTTGCCATTTTGCTGTCCACACAATGGATATCTCACAAGTATGAAGATTGGGAAAAAAAGTATGAGTTCCCTTATTTGAAATAATAGTGCTGCAGAATACACTTAAAGATCCACTTAAAGGCGGTTTTACCTTGATAATTTGCCCTCGGCTATAGCCATGTAGCACTGCCTCTGTCTACAGTGTCAAGGAGGTGACTCCTATGCCTCAAATGGCCAGGAGTGAATTTTCATGTCCTGAGAGTTGGTATCCGGGGCAGCACTAAATGCAGACCTCTGTCCCTATTGGTTCTCTTGTACACCCCATGAGGACCAGTGACTCACCACAAACAAATTGGGTCGAGCAGTGTGTGCAGGTTGTGGCTTTCCTAGTGCCTGGACAACATAAAAATGTTATAAGTGCTGTCAGCAGGACAAGGAATCCCTGTCACTCACAGACTTGCACAGCTCTCAAGAATTCAATTAGAATGCAAGAAGTTGCATTCTCCACCTCCCCCTCTCATTGTAATAATCAAACACTCCTCCAGCAAACCTGTGGGATCCTTGCCAATCAGAGAAGGTATTGCACTAGGAGTTGCTCAAACCCTCAACATATCACTCTCCTCCACCCCACCCCACAACTGAAGGGAGCCTAGGGCCATCCAGGAAAGAGCAGTTCCCAGCACTCCAGCCATCTTCCAAATTGCTATAGGGTCCATGCAATGTCAAACCAGTATCCAATCAGCCTCCTGTCTTACTCTCTCCCAACATGCTCAATCTGAGCCCCTTACTAATAAATTGCTTCAGGCCTGTCAGTGAACAATACCACCAAAGTTTACTAAACTGTGTCAGACCTGCACTGTGGTATTGGGGTGTTGGGGAGGGGGGGGTGCGGGCGGGGGGATAGATATCTCCTCTTCCAGGCAGACTTCCGCCCCTCCATACCGGCACATTTTCCTGGGATGGGACTCAATGCATGACAGACTCCTGGTGGGATTCCAAGAGGGAACCCGCTAGTGCGAGTGAGGAAGCTCCAGTGGTGGTGTACGGAGGATGCCACTGCAGCACAAGAAAAGGCAGAGAGGGACCATAAAGGGGCCTTCAGCGGCTAAGTGTCCGGGGCCGACTGGAGGGAGACGAAGGTGCTGCAAGGCCTTCCCCCCTCCATAGGGAAAACTTTGGGCTTTTACTGCCACCTCCTGGGACCTACTGCCACTTTCCACATAGCAGCCCCGGGAAGTAGTGATAACCAGGGCGTAAGGGAGGGAAATCTGCTGAGAACCCAGGCCTTGCCCAGCACCACTTACATGTGGCAAGCAGGGAAGGAATGGGCAGCGCTGGTGTAGTGTGGGGGGGTGGGGGTGGGAATGAAATCCCAGTGGGGATGCTGAGGCAGTAGTAGGCCTCACCGCCTGAATTTTCAGACATTCTCCACTAATTTTGGGTGGGATTGCAGAGGAGAGTTTTCCCCCCAACATGTATTCTGGAATGCACCGTAACCTGAGAAAGCATATCCATATTTTGGAACTCAATATGAAAGTGTAAAATGAAAAAAGAAAATTAACTGAGATTTTACCCAGACCTGTGCATTCTTGACGTGAACAGTGTATCTTATCAGAGATATTGGGCCACAGGTGTTCTTTCTCTCAAACAAAAGACCATTACAACTTATTTATGCCTGCAGTGCCAGTGAGGCCTTAATCCACTGTCAGTGTTGAAGTATTCTGCCTTTATCACACCACGCAGGCTGCAGGCAAAGAATGCAAAGTAAAGCCAAGATAATCTGTATTGAATATTCCATCTTTCCTACAAAGAGAAAAAAATGTTTTCAATAAAAAAGTAAACCAAAAGCAGGCCAAGAAGGGTTGTTTTTGTTAGCTGGATGCACTTGGGATGTTGTAAACATTACTTTCTGTTTCATTCTCTTTGTATTACACTACAAAAAATGACTGGTCACAGTCAACTGTGACTATTATTTAACAAGGAAATAATTTGAACCTAAAACGTTCAATATATCAGATCATAACAGCAGTAACTAACATCTCCAGATGGCTATTACTAATTCTTTATTAGTGATACAAACTAGGCAGGTCCCAGGGTCAGTCCCTAATCTGATCTCAGGTAGGCAATCTGTGGTGATACTGCAGTTGGTCCCTGTCTCCAAACTAAGGAAGGGGGAAAATAAATCAGCGAGGGATCTGCACCTCCTTATTATCCTTTCACTATCGCTGGAAAGTGCGCATAGGGACTTTGGATAAGGACTGAATCAGATATGGCTGTGATTCCCTTCATGTGTTTGAACAGCCTGCTGATACTCATTGTCAAGGCACACTGTTAGCTTTTACGCTTATTTCTAGTTTAGTTTGAGACATTCAATGAAACACTCCACACACCTCAATCCCCCTGAGGTCAAGTTTTATTTTTCATATGTAGATTCCACAATAATACAACTCACACACTAAACGAGTGCAAACTATTCATTATTAAAGAGATTCTACAAAGTAATATTTATTGTAATATTCATACAATATTATAGTTGTATAGTAAGATTTTTCACCTAACAGGCTGTGACCGCAAACTAACAAGCCTGGGAGGCACCAGAAGATGTTCCACCTTGGCTGTAGCTGTCAGCTTTCTTTCCCGGGGCGCACTCTAACCTAAGCTGCAAACTGTCTGTGTGTAAAGCCCAAGAAGGTACAGCCTACGTGACTGTTGTCACGTCTGTCAATCAGATCATTCTGAAAGACAATTACCGAATAAAACATATGAGGATTAATGAACGGATAAAGGCCTCCTAACAAACTTCGGGAGTGTTTTTCTCCTATCAATTAAGACATTCCTTTGGCAGTTGTAATCTTGCAACGTTGCCTTTGTGTGTTACCATTTACACAAAAAGGTTATGTTCCCACAATTAGGTGTTGTGCTTCAAACCTTAATTGGAGCTATAATTCCTTAATTTGTCGGTCACATCATATGGCCTTGGGATACTCTGTTCCCTAGCCATCGACTCCATCCCTCTCTCTGGTCACTGTCTGAGATTGAACCAGATCGTTCGCAAACTGAGCTGAGCTTCTGACCCCATATCCTGTCCATCACCAAGACCGCCTACTTCCATCTCTGTAACATCGCCCGTCTCCAGCCCTGCCTCAGCTCATCTGCTGCTGATATCCTCATCCATGCCTTTGTTACCTCCCGACTCGACTATTCAAATGCTCTCCTGGCCTCCCACTTTGCACCCTCCGTAAACTTGAGCTCATCCAAAACTCTGCTGCCAGTATCCTAACTCGCGCCAAATCCTGTTCACCCATCACCCCTGTACTCGCTGATCTACATTGGCTCCCGGTTCAGCAACGCCTCAATTTTAAAATTCTCATCCTTGTTTTCAAATCGCTTCATGGCCTCGCCCCTCCCTATCTCTAACCTCCTCCAGCCCTACAACCCTCCGAGACCTCTGCACTCCTTCTGGCCTCTTGCACAGCCCCGATTTTCATTGCTCCACCATTGGCGGCTGCTTAGGCTCTAAACTCTGGAATTCCCTCCCTAAATCTCTCTGCCTCTCTACCCCTCTCTCCTTTAAGAAGCTCCTTAAAACCTACTTATTGTCACCTGTCCTAATATCTCCCTATGTGGCTTGGTGTAAAATTTTGTTTGATAACACTCGTGAAGCGCCGTGGGATGTTTTACTATCCCAGGCGCTATATAAATGCAAGTTGTTGTTGTAGATAGTAGAATGATATTTATGTCTCATCAATCTGCCTCTCCCTGTTACATTAAAGCTTGCAGGCATCTGACCATCATAAAAGATGTCAGAGTCTCCTATACAGCTGGAGAGATAAATAGCCTTCAAGATGCCGGTCTGTCAACACCCACGCTGAGTTCTAAGCTAGGTTCGTTCTAAGCTTGTTATGTTAGCACAAGGTCTGTTAATTAGCCTGGCAGTGCCATGAGGTCATTCAAGTTACTGGACACAGCTGCTTTAATTTAGAATACACAAGTCTCTATATTAAACATACATGTATATAAAATAATGCAAGCCTGTGTTATGATTATACTTTTATTCTAAATCTAATTTATTTTTATGACTACCATTTCATATTAAATCTGATCTTCTACCATCACACATGAATAATAGTCATTTTAGCAAGGTACTGGAGGGCTGCCAGTGTCTGTGGAACTATACCCCAAGAAGAATCAGTGCTGGCAGGGTGGGAGTGCAGAGCATGAAGGGGAGAAACAAGGGTAGTGATTGGCAGTGGACACCGTATATATGTTATTTTACAAGTGAAAGATGTCACTTTGCAAATTAGTTAAAAGAGACTACATCAACCATCCATATTTTACTGCCACTCGTATAAGAAACTCCTGGAATTTCCATGGGACTCCTGTCGATCTCCTGCTGTAACTTTGGCAGGATAGCGGCAGAAATCCTGGAGATTGAGTGTTTACTTCGTTTCTCCAGGGTTTCTGCTGATCTTCAGCCAAAATTACAGCGGAAGACCAGGGAATCCCCGTGGAAATTCCACTCATTAGGAATGGACAGTGATACAAATATGACAACATTTCAGTATCACTCACACTATATATACTAATATTATAGATAGGCTGGTTAGTTGCTGGGTGTGTCATATATCAAATCTAGAACCGTAGAATGGTTACAGCACAGAAGGAAGCCATTCGGCCCATCGAGCCCATGTCGGCTCTTTGTAAGAGCAGCCCAGTTAGTCACATTCCCCCGTTCTTTCCCCATAGTCGTGCAAATTTTTTCCCTTCAAGTATTTATCCAATTCCCTTTTGAAAGCCACGATTGAATCTGCTTCCACCACCCTTTCAGGAAGTGCATTCCAGATCATAACCTGGACAGTCAAGATTCTCGAGAGTGCTTGGCTACTCTCATTGATCTGATGATTTTGAATATTGATTATATCTGTGTGAGAAAGAAGTCACACAGTCAGCATTAGAGATAAATCCTGGATAGCAGCATGAGTCTATCCAGTTCATGCTGCTCAGGTGTAAATTTATCATGAAATGAGCATGAAAATATTTGTGTGTGAGCTGGGGAGAGAAGTGGGGATGAGAGGGAGACTGCTGCTGAATCTTGACTGTCCCTATCTAAGTTACCAGAGATTAGCTTACTGGGGCCGACTGGGAAAGGGCACTGGCATTAAGTAAAGATGTTAACTGGAAATAACCCACTCAGAAAGGTTGGCAAAGGAGAGATCTGCTGGGATTGATCCCCTGTCCACCCACCCAGGCTATTCCCCTTCTATGATATTCATTCTCTCATTGACTAAAGGAGGGGATTGAAATAAACGAGTACTGTATGAAATGTGGAACATATGACTTGTGATTCAGTTGGGTGGATAAAAGATATTACTGTAGGGTCTGTTTAGAAACAGCCCAATTTTTCCATAATTAAATATTTTAGCACCATTGAATGTTGTGGAACTTGCTCCCACAAGGAGTAGTTGAGGCAAATATCATAGAGGCATTCAAGGGGAAGCTAAATAAACACACAAGGGGGAAAGAAATGGAAGGGTATGCTGATAGAGTTAAATGAAGAGGAGTGGGAGAAGGCTCCTGTGGAGCATAAACGCTGGCATAGAACAGTTGGGCTGAATGGCCTGTTCCTGTGCTGTAGACTCGAAGTATCTCGATGTCTGTGGAACTCAATGTATTAGGGTCGAACATCATAGCTTGTGATGTGTCGGGCATTGTTTGCCAGCAATGATGGCTTGCCTCCAAGGCAGGAACCGTGAGCTTGCTCAGTCCGCCTTCGGAGAAATTGAAAGAGTTCACGTGTGCAAGACACAAAAATCCAATTCAGATCACAAGGGGATATATTGTCACACCCTTGGGTCACACTTTGTACAAGTAGATATAGGGTAGTGGGAATTAACTTCCATAAAAGGTAAACTGCTCAGACCGCTTACGGAGCGACAGACACCAATGAACCCGAGAAGGTATCGACAGCAGACCTGAAGCTGCAGTGAGTATGTTTCTGTACTTTGTACTCTCTGGGCTTATGGTGCTGGATAGAAGCTGAAGTGACTAATTGCATTTCAGACTCTTAACTGCCAATTGGGAGAGCAGGTTTTCATTAAATTCTCCTAACTAGGCTGCATCCAGATTTTTGACACTGTTAGCCATTTATTTGGTGGAGGTAGTTCTAACAGAAACAATCCCACAATATGAGGTATGTTCTTGCGTTCCAAATTCTGCCAGCTTACGCTGCTGGGTGGACTTCGAGATTGTGGCAACACCAGAACAACTTCAGTTACCCAGATTTTGCTCAAGTGTAGGTGCTGTGAAGTTGAGTTTATAACTTTACAATGCAGGCCGTGGATCTTCACCAATGCTGACGGATGGTCCAGTCAGACCAGCATGGTGAAAATCATTGCTGGCCAGTCTGACTGGGCTGGGAGCTCAGCGCACCTGCGGCCAGAATAAAACGACTGCCCTAACACCGAGCCCTCAGAGGGTAGCAATTCACGTTTGCCAGCAACAATGCCATGCCTCCAAGGTAGGAACCAAGTGCCTTTCTGAAGAGGCATGTACACTGCCTGCTTTATAGTACAGCACAGCCGCTGGAGGAGGAATGGGTTAAGTAAGACCAAAGTTACAAACCCTGTGCTGTCCACTTCCGGGAATAACAATATTCTCATAAATGTTGGCAGTTGTAATGCTGATGCAGCCTTCCATCATCCCCTGTCGATAAACTGTAGCTCATCCAAAACTCGCAACCCGTACCAAATCCTGCTCACCCATCATCTCTGTGCTCACTGACCAGCATTGACTCCCATTTCCCCAGTGCATCAAATTTAAAACTCTCATCCTCGTTTTTAACTCTCTTCATGGCCCGTGCCCCTCCCCCATCTCTGTAACCTCCTCCAGCCCTACAACCCTCCGATAACTTTGCGTTGTTCTGACTCTAACCTCATGTGCATCCTCCTTCCCTTAGCCCCACCATTGGCAGCCATGCCTTCAGCTGTCTGTGCCCATGTTCTGGAATTCCCTTCCTAAACCTTTCTGCCTTTCCAGCTGTCTGTACTTCTTTAAGACCCTCCTCAAAACCCACCTCTTTGACCAAACTTTTAGTCACCCCGTCTGATATCTCCTTTGTCTCAGTTTCCATTTTTGTCTGATTACACTTCTATGAAGCACCTTTGGAATTTTTCAATGTTAAAGGTCCCTATAAAAATGCATGTGGTTGTTGTTGTATTTGCTGCCTGCAGCACTGTCTCTAAGTATTTTGAGGCCATTGTATTGGACTTTTGAGTGTTATCATTGAATGAGCATTTGCTTGTTCCAGTTTTGAACTCATTTGTTCAATGACTACTTTCCATTTCGTAAATTCAGCAGTAGTTTGTCCCATTGGAATGAATGGAAATCTTAAATTGACATGAAGATTGGCAAATATTTAATGAATTCTCCAACAAGATTCAATTTTTAATATTGTTATTACCCAAATTATCTTTCCTTTTTCTCATTTCCTTTCCTGGAGATAGTGGCTGACTGCAGCCAATGGTTCTATAGCTATCTGGTACCACACCAAAGTGTTCACTCTTCGGTGGTAGTATTGATTTTGGGTGATAGTGTAAAACAGGCGATATCAATCCAGCCGCCTGTTATATATTTCTCCTGATTTTCATTTGCATTGTAGTTATTGACCATGTGCCTCCCTTTACCTCTCTCCTTCCCACCTACCTTGCCCTTCCTTTAGCTTCCTTTCCTATCCCCCCACCCCTCCCTTTCCCCCTCTCTCAGCGGAGATGGTGATAGGGACTCTTTAATGGTTTTCCGTACCCCTGTATTATGGATGGGAAAAAAAAAGGCCAAGATTCCTGCTGCTGACTGCTAACAAATCAAAAATTTCTGTTAAAATTCTCCCAATGATAAGTGCTTGGTATTTTCCCCCAAAACAGTACCAATGCTGGTCTTCAAATTTCACCCCCTCCCTTCATTCTCCATCAGTACTGGTCCAGTGGTGTCAGCTGCCGTGCCAGTCATCACCCAGATGGATGGCATTGTATGCTCCATTAAACTCTATTTCCCAATTTTTGTTTGCAAACAGCGTTGGTGCAAATAAAACCAGACCCTTCTCAGCTTAGCCAAGGAGTTTTCAAGCAAAAGCAGAAAAAAAAGCCCAAATGCTCCTCAGCAGCCAGACTCGTGCCCATATCAGGCGGGCAGCTGGAGCAACTGGACATCTGACTCCTGGGCATAAATGACTAGAAATGAATCTTTAACCTTCATAGACGCTCACTCAAAACAGCTGCTGAATGAACATCCAATGGTATCACGTACTAATTTCCATGCCCATTACTTACCCTATTGATAATTCAGTGTGTGGCACTGAAAAATAGTTTTAGTGCTCCAGTGCAAACTCCAAATGTTAGCACTGCGCAAACAGTGTGAGCAAATAAAGCCGGCTCAACATTTCTTTTCTTCAGCTCAGCCACAGCATTGTAAGCTGCTTCAAATAAGTCTGTAATCATTATTTGTAAAAAATACTTGACAGAATTCAAGCCTGATATTTAATAAAGTTTCCCATAAATGGTTTGAGAAGACTGTCATCACTTAAAGGCCCTATTTTATAATAATAGCTTGCACTCAGGAATGGGAGGCCTTGTTTTTCTAACCTGCTGGAGTCTTTTGAAAACATTACTGACTTGGTGGACGGGGGGAAATGCAGCTGATATAATAACACTTGGACTTTTAGAAAGCTTTTGGCAAGGTTCCACTTTGGGGATTAATGGCTAAACTGCAGAGTCACAGAATAGGAAGTAAAGTATGATGCCAGATATATTAAAAAAATCCTGGAAAAGGGGGGAAAATATGGCCTGAAAAAGGAGAGTGGGTAGTCACATATAGGAAATAGGGTTTAATGCATGGCACACAGAGAGTCAAGGCCAAATGTAGTCTTCAGGTGAAGTGGGGCCCAAAGTTCTTCTGGGTGAGGGAAGGTTGACCTGGAGTTTCATTCTCCTCAAGCAGTTGAAATTCTCCTCGGTTGTGGCGGAGGGAGAAGGATGCGATGACCAGCCGTTTGACTACCCTCCAGGCTTCAAACTTCTACTCGATTGGAGGGAGGAGGGAGTTGTTATTGTGAGCTGCAGCTTTCCATCTGTCCTGCTGGGGTCGAAATTCTTCTTAGTTGTTGGAGGGGAAAGGGTTTGTGGTGACCTGCAGTTACCCTGCTTCACGGCTCATAGTGGGGGCAAAGGAGAATTACAGCTATGCTCTTTGCCAGGTCCTGAGCTACTTCCCTTTCACTCCTCTCCCCCTCCCCCCACCGCCCCCCCCCGGGAATTCTTCTCAGTGGAGGAGTGGGAAGAAATAAGCCATAGTTCATCCGAGGACCGGGATTCAGTGATGTGGGAGAGGTTGGCTTACCTTCCAGTAAATTTAGTGTGCAGAATCAGTGACTGAGATTCCCCCTTCCTAGTTACTAAGTCATTCACATCGGCACAAGTGACATGCATTGAGGGTTCTTTGTTGACTGTCAGTAACAAGGGTGGTAAACCTTAAGATGGGTGAATTCCCCAAATGGTTAATGTTGTGCTTGGGAGGCTGAAGAGGGGGGGGGGTGTGGGGAAGAGAGGGGAGGCATGCCTCACCTTTAACTTCACAACAGTGTCCCACATGCCTTTACGAATTTGGGGATTGGGTGGCAGCGTGTTATTCAGCGAACAGACAGAAGCTACTGGAAGCGACAGTCTGCTGCAGAGTCACCTGTTGGCCTACGTATTGAAGTTCAGGAGAAGTCGCAAAACGCAGTTTACAATTATGAACTGCTACTTTTCCATCTAACGTTACCGTGACACATTTAAACCGGAGCTCGGTCATTTACAGGGCTGCTTACAGGCGGGAGGGTGTAATTACAACGTGACAAGTTTATATTTGCAGTTTACGTAATATATATGGACATTGGAATCTTCGTAAAAATATAAAAATAACTCAGATCACTCTCAAGATACTGGGCTGCAGTGACGAAGGGATAGAATACAAATCAGAAGAAATTATACGCTCTTGATTAACTCGTGTTTCTTCTGAGCGCTTAATAATTTCGTCCCATATTTTAGACTTTAGTAGTTTACCAGGAACTGAAGTAAGAGGAGTGTTACATTTACCACCTTTCAGTCCTCTGGCACAATTTTCCGTTGCCTCAGGATTTTGGAAAGGAGAAGGGGTTGAGAAGTATGGTGTGAAGCTGAGAGGTAACCTGTGAAAATGTGACTGGCTCTCTTGGTGGGTCTAATGGCTTTTGCCTGGTCTTATCATTTTTGGCATAAAACCACAAATCAATATTAATGTGATTTGATTCCATGACGGTCTTGCTGACGAGGTATTAGTAAGTACACAGCACTTAAATGAGCATTTGTTTGAGGGGGACATGTGGTTATTTCCTCAGTTTAGGGGCTGATATCCATCCTGACGCATCGTACTATAGGATTTGTATACAGCTTCATTGGAAAAACTGGATGTGAGGAACAGATGATTTTATGAGCTCCCACTGATTTTTATAATAGATTGCAGAGTACTGGGTGTTGTAGTGGACGAGATACCTTTTACCTGGGTTCAAATCCGGCCCTGACAGGTCAGATAAAAAATCTCCTCCCTCTAGTGACTGTTGGCATCGTGAGGGTGGTATTTCAGGGTGTCATAAAAATGGCCCAATTTGCCTATCTCACCCAGAGAAGCCAAAGAGGGGCTAGTTTGAGAAATGTCAAATCTTCTGAGGTCGGGACGAAGGCACATTGTTAGGGGAGAGTAGAGGGAGCTTTAATTTACATCTGTCTGTGCTGTACCTGACCTGGGAATGCTTCAATGTAGCACTGGGTGCCTGAAATGGGAAGTATTTCATTTTCAGGCATAACATCCCTCATCTTGGTGAGCAGAAAATTCACTAAAAAATGACAATAGACACACTGAGTCCACCAGGATTTTAGTATTAATGTCTGAAATGTGGGATTTTTAAATGAACATTCCACTCCTTGTTGAATGTGAAGGCACTGCCACACTCAATCAGTCAGTGTTATCTTCGATATTACTGAACTGGCTGCCTTCCTGGCATCAGTACACTCACAGAATAACATTTTATAAATCATTCACTCCTGATACTACAGTTCTACTAAAAGCTACATTGAGAAGATGAAGAAGAAAAATAATAGAACCCTCATTCCCCCTGCACACAAACAATAACACACACACAGAAATACAAACACACCACACACACAGAAATACAAACACCACAAACACAGAAATACAAACACACCACACACAGAAATACAAACACACCACACACAGAGAAATACAAACACACCACAAACACACCACACACAGAAATACAAACACACCACAAACACAGAAATACAAACACCACAAACACAGAAATACAAACACACCACACACAGAAATACAAACACACCACACACAGAGAAATACAAACACACCACAAACACACCACACACAGAAATACAAACACACCACAAACACAGAAATGCAAACACACCACACACACAGAAATACAAACACACCACACACACAGAAATACAAACACCACAAACACAGAAATACAAACACACCACACACAGAAATACAAACACACCACACACAGAGAAATACAAACACACCACACACAGAAATACAAACACACCACAAACACAGAAATGCAAACACACCACACACACTGAAATACAAACACACCACACACAGAAATACAAACACACCACAAACACAGAAATACAAACACACCACACACACAGAAATACAAACACACCACACACACTGAAATACAAACACACCACACACACAGAAATACAAACACACCACAAACACAGAAATACAAACACACCACACACACAGAAATGCAAACACACCACGCACAGAGAAATACAAACACACCACACACAGAGAAATACAAACACACCACACACACAGAAATACAAACACACCACACACACAGAAATATAAACACACCACACACACAGAAATACAAACACACCACAAACACACCACACACAGAGAAATACAAACACACCACACACAGAGAAATACAAACACACCACACACACTGCAATACAAACACACCACACACAGAAATACAAACACACCACACACACAGAAATACAAACACACCACACACACAGAAATACAAACACACCACACACACAGAAATACAAACACACCACACACACAGAAATACAAATACACCACACACAGAAATACAAACACACCACACACACAGAAATACAAACACACCACACACACAGAAATACAAACACACCACACACACAGAAATACAAATACACCACACACAGAAATACAAACACACCACACACACAGAAATACAAACACACCACACACACAGAAATATAAACATTCCACACACACAGAAATACAAACACACCACAAACACAGAAATATAAACACACCACGCACACAGAAATACAAACACACCACACACACAGAAATACAAACACCACAAACACAGAAATACAAACACACTACACACACAGAAATATAAACACACCACGCACACAGAAATACAAACACACCACGCACACAGAAATACAAACACACCACACACACAGAAATACAAACACCACAAACACAGAAATACAAACACACCACAAACACAGAAATACAAACACACTACACACACAGAAATATAAACACACCACGCACACAGAAATACAAACACGCCACGCACACAGAAATACAAACACACCACACACACAGAAATACAAACACCACAAGCACAGAAATACAAACACACCACAAACACAGAAATACAAACACACCACACACACAGAAATACAAACACACCACACACACAGAAATATAAACACACCACACACACAGAAATACAAACACACCACAAACACACCACACACAGAGAAATACAAACACACCACACACAGAGAAATACAAACACACCACACACACTGCAATACAAACACACCACACACAGAAATACAAACACACCACACACAGAGAAATACAAACACACCGCAAACACACCACACACACAGAAATACAAACACACCACACACAGAGAAATACAAACACACCACACACACTGCAATACAAACACACCACACACAGAAATACAAACACACCACACACAAAGAAATACAAACACACCACAAACACACCACACACAGAAATACAGACACACCACAAACACAGAAATGCAAACACACCACACACACTGAAATACAAACACACCACACACAGAAATACAAACACACCACAAACACAGAAATACAAACACACCACACACACAGAAATACAAACACACCACACACACTGAAATACAAACACACCACACACACAGAAATACAAACACACAACAAACACAGAAATACAAACACACCACACACACAGAAATACAAACACACCACGCACAGAGAAATACTAACACACCACACACAGAGAAATACAAACACACCACACACACAGAAATACAAACACACCACAAGCACAGAAATACAAACATACCACAAACACAGAAATAAAAACACACCACACACACAAATACAAACACACCACACACACAGAAAGACAAACACACCACACGCACAGAAATACAAACACACCACACACACAGAAAGACAAACACACCACACGCACAGAAATACAAACACACCACACGCACAGAAATACAAACACACCACACGCACAGAAAGACAAACACACCACACGCACAGAAATACAAACACACCACACGCACAGAAATACAAACACACCACACGCACAGAAATACAAACACACCACACACACAGAAAGACAAACACACCACACGCACAGAAATACAAACACACCACACACACAGAAATACAAACACACCACACACACAGAAATACAAACACACCACACACACAGAAATACAAACACACCACACACACACACACACACACACACACACAAATATAAACACACCACACACACAGAAATGCAAACACACCACACACACTGAAATACAAACACACCACACACACTGAAATACAAACACACCACAAACACAGAAATACAAACACACCACACACACAGAAATACAAACACACCACAAACACAGAAATACAAACACACCACACACACAGAAATACAAACACACCACAAACACAGAAATACAAACACACCACAAACACTGAAATACAAACACACCACACACACAGAAATACAAACACACCACAAACACAGAAATACAAACACACCACACACACTGAAATACAAACACACCACACACACAGAAATACAAACACACCACAAACACAGAAATACAAACACACCACACACAGAGAAATACAAACACACCACACACAGAGAAATACAAACACACCACAAACAGAAATACAAACACATACCTGTGCACCCACACAGAAACACAAACAAACGCACAGAGAAACAAATACACAGAGACACAAACATACACAAACACACATACAGAAACATTCACACACGGAAACCACCAATTCATGGAAACACGTAAACACCCCTTAGGTTAGGTAGTCGTTTAGATTTGGTCAGTGCTCAGTGACAGGAGGATGTGACTGTGAGTCAGGCAGGTAGGGGGACCCAGGATGCAGTGGTGGAGGAGCCTCAGCTTTTGACCTTGTCCAACAGGTACAAGGTACTTTCTACATTTGTGGATGAGAACCAGGGCTGCAGGAAGGATGGTCAAACTGACCACAGCACCATTGTGCAGGGAGCCATTAAAGTGGGGGGAGTAAAAAGGAATGTGGTAGTGATAGGGGATAGTATAGTCAGATACTGTTCTCTGCAGGTGCAACCGGGAGACCCGAAGGCTGTGTTGCCTGCCTGTTGCCAGGGTTAAGGACATCTCCTCACGGCTGGAAAAAAACTTGGATCATGAGGGGGAGGATCCAGTTGTTGTGGTCCACGTAGGAACCAACGACATAGGCAGAACTAACAATGAGGTTCTACTGAGACAGTTTGAGGAGCTAGGGTCTAAATGAATAAGCAGAACCTCAAAGGTAATAATCTCTGGATTACTACCTGAGCCACGCACAAATTGGCATAGGGTCAAACAGATCAGAGTGTTAAATGCGTGTCTCAAAGTGTGGTGTGGGAGATAGGGGTTCGATTCATGGGGCACTGACACCAGTACTGGGGATAGAGGGTGCTGTTCCATTGGGACGGGCTCCACTTAAACCGGGCTGGGACCACTGTCCCAGCGAATCGAATAACTAGGGTTATAGATAGGGCTTTAAACTAAAAAAGTTGGGGGGAGGGTTCAGGTAAGGGGAAAATCAAGACAATAGAGCAGTGTAGCGATTTGGGTACAGATAAGCACATGAGAGGAAGGGATAAAGAGTTTAACGGTAATAGTGCATCAGCGAATAAAGTCAAATCAGGGAAAAATGGTAAAAAGTTAAAATTAAAGGCGCTTTATCCGAGTGCACGAAGCATTCGTAACAAGATAGATGAATTAATGGCACAAATAGAGATAAATGGTTTGTTCTAGTAGCCATTACAGAGACGTGGTTGCAAGGGGACCAAGGTTGGGAACTAAATATTCCAGGGTACTTGACGTTTCGAAAGGAGAGTCAAAATTGAAAAGGAGTGGTTGGGGGTTGGGGTGTAGCCCCGATAATAAAGGATGACATAAAGACAGTAGTGAGAAAGGACCTTGGCTTGGAAGATCAGGAAGTAGAATCAGTATGGATGGATCAGTAACAGATAAGAAATAATAAGGGGCAGAAAACACTGTTGGGAGTAGTTTATAGTCCCCTAACAGTAGCTGTACTGTTGGACAGAGTATTAATCAAGAAATAAGAGGAGCTTGTTACAAAGGTAACGCAGTAAGCGTGGGGGACTTTAATCTTCATATAGACTGGGCAAATCAAATTGGCAAAAGTAATTTGGAGGACAAGTTCTTGGAATGCCTTCGAAACAGTTCCCGAGAACAATATGTCATAGAACCAATCAGGGAACAGGCTATTTTAGATCTTGTCTTGTGTAATGACACAGGGTTAATTAGTAATCTCATAGTAAGGGATCCTTTAGGGAAGAGTGATCATAACATGATAGAATTTCACATTGAGTTCGAGAGTGACATACTTAAGTCCTAAACTAGAGTCTTAATCTTAAATAAAGCCAATTACATAGGTCTGAGTGGCAAGTTGGCTAAGGTTGGTTGGAAAATTAGATTAAAAGGCAAGATGGCAGATAAGCAATGGCAAACATTTAAAGAAATATTTCATAATTCTCAACGAATATACATTCTATTGAGAATAACAAGTCCAGGGGAAAAGTAATCCATCCGTAGCTAACTAAAGAAGTTAAGGATAGTATTAGATTAAAGAAGAGGCTTATAATGTTGCCAAGAAGAGTGGTAAGCCTAAGGTTTGGGAGAGTTTTAGAAACCAGCAAAGGATGACCAAAAAATTGATAAAGAGGGAGAAAATTGAATCTGAGAGTAAACTAGCAAGAAATATAAAAACAGATTGTAAGAGCTTCTAAGGTATGTAAAAAGGAAGAGAATAGCGAAAGTAAACATGGATCCTTCGAGGCTGGGACAGGAGAAATTATAATGGGGAATAAGGAAATAGCAGAGACGTTAAACAAATATTTTGTATCTGTCTTAACAATAGAAGACACAAAAAAACCCAGAAATAGGGGGGAACCAAGGGTCTAATGAGAGTGAGGAACTTAAAGTAATTATTATCAATAGAGAAAAAGTACTGGAGAAACTAATGGGACTAAAAGCCAACAAATCCCCTGGAGCTGATGGCCGACATCCTAGGGTTCTAAAAGAGCTGGCTGCAGAGATAGTGGATGCATTGGTTGTGATCTTCCAAAATTCCCTAGATTCTAGAATGTTCCCAGTGGATTGGAAGGTAGCAAATGTAACCCTGCTGTTCCAGAAAGGAGGGAGAGAGAAAACAGGGAACTACAGGCCAGTTAGCCTGACATCAGTCATCGGGAAAATGCTGGAATCCATTATTAAGGAAGTGGTAACAGGGCACTTAGAAAATCATAATATGATTAGGCAGAGTCAACATGGTTTTATGAAAGGAAAATCGTGTTTGACAAATTTATTCGAGTTTTTTGAGGATGTAACTAGCAGGGGGTAGATAAGTGGAAACCATTGGATGTAGTATATTTGGATTTTCAAAAGGCATTTGATAAGGTGCCCCACACTAAAGGTTGTTACACAAGATAAGGGCTTATGGGATTGGGGGTAATATATTGGCATGGATAGAGCTTTGGTTAACGGACAGAAAGCAGAGAGTAGGGATAAACGGGTCATTTCCAGTTTGGCAGGCTGTAACTAATGAGGTGCCGCAAAGATCATTGCTTGGCCTCATCTATTTATAACCTGTATTAATGAATTAGATGAAGAGACCGAGTGTAATGTATCCAAGTATACTGTTGATCCAAAGCTAGGTGGGAAAGTAAGCTATGAGGAGGACAATTCTGCAAAGGGATATAGTCAGGTTAAGTGAGGGGCAAGAAGGTGGCAGACGGAGAATATTGTGGGGAAATGTGAGGTTATTCACTTTGGTAGGAAAAATAGAAAAAGGGAATATTTTTTAAATGGTGAGAAACTATCAAATATTGGTGTTCAGAGGGATTTGGGTGTCCTTGTACACGAAACACAGATAGTTAACGTGCAGGTACAGCAAGCAATTAGGAAGGCAAATGGTATCTTGGCCTTTATTGCAAGGGGGTTGGAGTATAAGAGTAAGGAAGTGTTGCTGCAATTATATAGGGCTCTGGTGAGATCACACCTAGAGTACTGTGTCCAGTTTTGGTCTCCTTACCCAAAGAAGGATATACTTGCTTTAGAGGCGGTGAGACGAAGGTTCACTAGATTGATTCCTGGGATGAGATGGTTGTCCTATGAGGAGAGATTGAGTAGAATGGGCCTATACTCAGTGGAGTTTCGAAGAATGAGAGGTAATCTCATTGAAACACATAAGATTCTGAGAGGGCTTGACAAGGTAGATGCTGAGAGGCTATTTCCCCTGGCTGGAAAATCTAGAACTAGGGGTCATAGTCTCAGCATAAGGGGTCGGCCATTTGGGACTGAGATCATAGAATCATAGAAAACTTACGGCAGAGAAGGAGGCCATTCGGCCCATCGTGTCCGCGCTGGCCAAAAATGAGCCACCCAGCCTAATCCAACTTTCCAGCACTTGGTCCGTAGCCTTGTAGGTCACGGCACTTCAGGTGCACATCCAGGTACATTTAAATGAGTTGAGGATTTCTGCCTCTACCACCCTTTCAGGCAGTGAATTCCAGATCCCTACCACCCTCTGAGTGAAAAAAAAAATCCTCAGCTCCCCTCTAATCCTTCTACCAATCACTTTAAATCTATGCCCTCTGGTTATTGACCTCTCTGATAAGGGAAATAGGTCCTTCCTATCCACTCTATCTAGGCCCCTCATAATGGGCACAGTATCCTTGTGGTTATGGTACTGCACTAGCATCTCACAGTATGGAGTTCGATTCCCACCATGGCCGATTGAAAAACTGAATTCAACAAATGTGGTATTTTGTGGGCAGGCACCCACCTGATCATGAAAGCTGCAGATTGTCGTTAAAAGACCAACTGGTTCATTAGTGTCCTTTAGGGAAGTGACTCTGCCACGTCTACATGTGACTCCAGTTCCACGCTACTTGTTTGATTCTTAATACCTTAGGGCAGCTAAATACTGCCTTACCAGAGTCACCCACATCCTAAGAACAAATGAAAAAACATACAAAGGTTTACAAATGAAAGTGTAAGGAGAGGAATTCAAGAGCATCCACTGTGAAGAAGCAGGTGTTGGGCAAAATATTAGCAAAACAACCATAGAACAAACTAATACAGGACAATACATACTACTCAGTGAATTACAGGGCAGTGATTTAATCAATCGGTTCAGGCAAGGCCAAATTGTGTTGCTCCCCTTAATTTGCACAGCGGATCTGTTTGTAATATATTATTTCTTAATTCTTTTTCTTACCATTGCAGCGCCAAGTTTCTGTTTCAATGTGCATGTGACCCGAAGGAATAATTGACTGGAAATTATGCTTTGCGCTGTTAATGTGTGAACACTTAACATGTTCGAATCAAATTCCCCTGTCTGCTATCTTAGCAAAGACTTGAACCCATTTAAAATAAACTGTTAAAATAGCAGGGACAGAGCTTGATACAAATATATTAAGCAATTGTATGATATCACACAGCATACGGTATCACACAGCATTTCTAGGGTAATGATTTTATAACATAGGACCTGATGATATATTAAATTTGTGACATTGGACCCACAGTACTAAAATGAATTATAAGAAAATTAGTTATCATCTATTATAACGAAAAGAAGCAAAAAATGAAGAGTAATTT
This sequence comes from Heptranchias perlo, assembly GCF_035084215.1. Taxonomy (NCBI): domain Eukaryota; kingdom Metazoa; phylum Chordata; class Chondrichthyes; order Hexanchiformes; family Hexanchidae; genus Heptranchias; species Heptranchias perlo. The sequence continues at coordinate 109,088,162 of NC_090329.1, forward strand.
ATTGATTGCATACAAATTGGATGATTTTGAGTAATGTCTTTCATAGAGACTTTTTGACTTGTTTTTAAAAGTTGATCAGCTGCTGTGTATTTCAAATGACTAAATGATGCTACTCGTTAGCTTAAAGAGACATTAATTGTTTGAAGGCAGGCAGAGGACAGGTTGGGGACTGGACCATGCATTAGAGTAGACAAGATAATGGAAGTGGTCAGGAAAGGGCCAAGAATGCAGCATCATAAGAAGTATTGTTTTACCGAGACAGCAAGAACAGACAATCAGATAGGGGGATAAAGGGACAACAACAACTCGCATTTATATAGCGCCTTTAACATAGTGAAATGTGTCAAGGCGCTCCACAGGAGCGTTATCAAACAAAGTTTGACACCAAGCCACATAAGGAGATATTAGGACAGGTGACCAAAAGCTTGGTCAAAGTGGTAGGTTTTAAGGAGCATCTTAAAGGAGGAGAGAGAGGTAGAGAGGCGGAGAGGTTTAGGGAGGGAATTCCAATGACTAGGGCCTAGGCAGCTGAAGGCACGACTGCCAATGATGGAGTGATTAAAGTCGGGGATGAGCAAGAGGCAAGAATTGGAAGGGTGCAGAGATCTCGGAGGGTTGCAGGGCTGGAGGAGGTTACAGAGATAGGGAAGGGGCGAGGCCATGGAAGGATTTGAAAATAAGGATGAGAATTTTAAAATCGAGGCATTGCCGGATTGGGAGCCAATGTAGGTCAGCGATCACAGGGGTAATGGTGCGATTTAGGATACGGGCAGCAGAGTTTTGGATGAGCTCAAGTTTATGGAGACAACAACCCAAAATTGATGTAATACATGATTGCCAGACTCATTTGTAACAAATGCTTCAACTAGAGGCATTGGTGGGAGCCATTAATTATGATGTAGGAATCAGAGACGTGGCTGATGCAGGATGATGGAAGTGAACATAACTTATAAGGGTACAGGACATTCAGGTGGAACAATTGCTTCATATATAAGGGACACTTGGGAGGATAAGATTGTTTTGACTGTTGTCATAGGAACGATGATTGCACCTGGCTGGGTGTGTTCAATGAGAAAAGGAATAGAACAACATCTGTAGTTTGGTACAGACTGCCAAACCAAAATAAGAAGAATGACTTGTCTCTATAGGACATCAGAAAGGTGAGCAAGAAATGGAAGTCAGTACTGGTGGGTGACTTCAACCGGCTTAAGTAAACTGGGAATGCTGAAGTGGGAAGGACTCAGGTGAGGGGAAATTTAGAAATCCAATGAGAAAAGTCAAGGCAACAGTGTAATAATTTGGGTAAAGATAAGCAGAGTGTGGCAGGAAGGGACAGAGAGTTTATAATAACAGAACATCAACAAATAAGGTCAAAGCAGGAAAAAATGTTAAAATGTCAAAACTAAAGGCTCTTTATTTGAATGCATGGAGCATTCGTAACATGATAGATGAATTAGTTGCACAAATAGAGATAAATGGGTTTGATCCAATAGCCATTATGGAGACATGGTTACAAAGTGAACAAGATTGGGAACTAAATATTCCAGGATACATGGCATTTAGAAAAGACAGGCAGAATGGAAAAGGAGGGGTTGTAGCCCTAATAATAAAGGATGACATAAGGACAGTGGTAAGAAAGGATCTTGGCTCAGAAGATCAGTATGGGTGGAAATTAGAAATAACAAGGGGCAGAAAACACTGGTGGAAGTAGTTTATAGGCCCCCTAACAGTAGCTATACAGTTGGACAGAGTATTAATCATGAAATAATAGGAGCTTGTGACAAAGGTAATGCAGTAATCATGGGGGACTTTAATTCTCATATAGACTGGGCAAATCAAATTGGCAAAGGTAGTTTGGAGGACGAATTCACGGAATGCATTCATGACGGTTTCCTAGAGCAGTATGTCATGGAACCAACCAGGGAACAGGCTATTTTAGTATTGTGTAATGAAACATGGTCAATTAGTAATCTCACAGTAAAGGATCCTCTGGGGAAGAGTGATCATAATATAATAGAATTTCACATTGAGTTTGAGAGTGATGTACTTAAGCTCAAAACTAGAGTCTTAAACTTAAATAAAGCCAATTACATAGGAATGAGGGGCGAGTTGGCTAAGGTAGATTAGGAAATTAAATAAAGGGTATGACGGTTAAAAAGCAATGGCAAACATTTAAAGAAATATTTCAATATTCTCAACAAATATATATTCCATTGAGAAATAAAAACTCCACAGAAAAAGTGATCCACCGTGGCTAACTAAAGAAGTTCAGGATAGTATTAGATTAAAAGAAGAGTCCTGTATTGTTGCCAAGAAGAATAGTAAGCCTGAGGATTGGGAGAGTTTTAGAAACCAACAAAGAACAACCAAAGAATTGATAAAAAAGGGAGAAAATAGAATATGAAAGTAAACTAGCAAGAAATATAAAAATGGATTGTAAGAGCTTCTACAAGTATGTAAAAAGGAAGAAAGTAGCAAAAGTAAATATTGGTCCCCTAGAGGCTGAGACAGGAGAAATTATAATGGGGAACCAGGAAATGGCAGATGCATTAACAAATATTTTGTATCTGTCTTCACAGTAGAAGACACAAAAAGCATACCAAAAATAATGGGGAACCAAGGGGCTAATGAGAGTGAGGAACTTAAAATAATTATTATCAGTAGAGAAAAAGTACTGGAGAAATTAATGGGACTAAAAGCCGACAAATCCCCTGAACCTGATGGCCTACATCCTTGGGTTCTAAAAGAGGTGGCTGCAGAGATAGTGGATGCATTGGTTGTAATCTTCCAAAATTCCCTAGATTCTAGAACGGTCCCAGCGGATTGGAAGGTAGCAAATGTAACCCCGCTATTCAAGAAAGCAGGGAGAGAGAAAACAGGGAACTACAGGCCAGTTAGCCTGACTTCAGTCATTGGGAAAATGCTGGAATCCATTATTAAGGAAGTGGTAACAGGGCACTTAGAACATCATAATACGATTAGGCAGAGTCAACATGGTTTTATGAAAGGGAAATCGTGTTTGACAAATCTATTAGAGCTTTATGAGGATGTAACTAGCAGGGTAGATAAAGGGAAACCATTGGATGTAGTATATGTGGATTTTCAAAAGGCATTTGATAAGGTGCCACATAAAAGATTGTTATGCAAGATAAGAGCTCATTGGGTTGGGGGTAACATATTAGAATGGATCGAAAACAGAGAGTAGGGATAAACGGGTCATTTTCAGGTTGGCAGGCCATAACTAGTGGGGTGCCACAAGGATCAGTGCTTGGGCCTCAGCTATTTACAATCTATATTAATGACTTAGATGAAGGGACCGAGTGTAATGTATCCAAGTTTGTTGACGATACAAAGCTAGGTAGGAAAGTAAGCTGTGAGGAGGACACGTCCGCAAATGGATATAGACAGGTTAAGTGAGTGGGCAAGAAGGTGGCAGATGGAGTATATTGTGGAAAAATGTGAGATTATTCACTTTGGTAGGAAGAATAGAAAAACAGAATATTGAATCGGGGACAGGGACTCAATAAAATTAACATAAGTAAAACAACAGTAATGAAGAAAATAATAGCTCCAAAGAGTGACAAATCCCCAGGACCAGATGGTTTCCATCCCAGGATTTTAAAGAAAGTAGGTGAGCACATTGCAGATGCCCTAACTATAATCTTTCAAAGTTCTCTAGATTCAGAAACTGTCCCTCCAGATTGGAAAATTGCACATGTCACTCCGCTTTTTAAGAAAGGAGAGAGAGGGAAGCCAGGGAATTATAGATCAGTTAGCCTAACATCTGTTGTGGGAAAAGTGCTGGAGTCTATAATTAAGGATAGGGTGACTGAACACCTCGAGAATTTTCAGTTAATCAGAGAGAGCCAGCATGGATTTGTGAAAGGTAGGTCGTGCCTGACAAACCTGATTGAATTTTTTGAAGAGGTGACTAAAGTAGTGGACAGGGGAATGTCAATGGATGTTATTTATATGGACTTCCAGAAGGCATTTGATAAGGTTCCACATAAGAGACTATTAGCTAAGATAGAAGCCCATGGAATCGAGGGAAAAGTACGGACTTGGTTAGGAAGTTGGCTGAGCGAAAGGCGACAGAGAGTAGGGATAATGGGTAGGTACTCATATTGGCAGGATGTGACTAGTGGAGTCCCGCAGGGATCTGTCCTGGGGCCTCAATTATTCACAATATTTATTAACGACTTAGATGAAGGCATAGAAAGTCTCATATCTAAATTTGCTGATGACACAAAGACTGGTGGCATTGTAAGCAGTGTAGATGAAAACATAAAATTACAAAGCGATATTGATAGATTACATGAATGGGCAAAACTGTGGCAAATGGAATTCAGTGTAGGCAAATGTGAGGTCATCTACTTTGGATCAAAAAAGGATAGAACAGGGTACTTTCTAAATGGTAAAAAGTTAAAAACAGTGAATGTCCAAAGGGACTTAGGGGTTCAGGTACATAGATCATTGAAGAGTCATGAACAGGTGCAGAAAATAATCAATAAGGCTAATGGAATGCTGGCCTTTATATCTAGAGGACTGGAGTACAAGGGGCAGAAGTTATGCTGCAGCTATACAAAACCCTGGTTAGACCGCACCTGGAGTACTGTGAGCAGTTCTGGGCACCGCACCTTCGGAAGGACATATTGGCCTTGAAGGGAGTGCAGTGTAGGTTTACTAGAATGATACCCGGACTTCAAGGGTTAAGTTACGAGGAGAGATTACACAAATTGAGGTTGTATTCTCTGGAGTTTCGAAGGTTAAGGGGTGATCTGATCGAAGTTTATAAGATATTAAGGGGAACGGATAGGGTGGATAGAGAGAAACTATTTCCGCTGGTTGGGGATTCAAGGAGTGGGGGCACAGTCTAAAAATTAGAGCCAGACCTTTCAGGAATGAGATTAGTAAACATTTCTACACACAAAGGGTGGTAGAAATTTGGAACTCTCTTCCGCAAATGGGAATTGATACTAGCTCAATTGCTAAATTTAAATGTGAGATAGATAGCTTTTTGGCAACCAAAGGTATTAAGGGATATGGGCCAAAGGCAGGTATATGGAGTTAGATCACAGATCAGCCATGATGTTGTCAAATGGCGGAGCAGGCTCGAGGGGCTGAATGGCCTACTCCAGTTCCTATATTCCTAGTCCTAGAATATTTTTTAAATGGTGAGAAACTATTAAAGGTTGGTGTCCAGAGAGACTTGGGTGTCCTAGTACAAGAAACATAAAAAGTTAGCATGCAGGTATAGCAGGTAATTAGGAAAGCAAATGGCAGGTTGGCCTTTATTGCAAGGAGGTTGGAGTACAAGAGTAAGGAAATCAGGGCTTTGGTGAGACCTCACCTGGAGTACTGCGTACAGTTTTGGTCTCCTTATCTAAGGAAGGATATACTTGCCTTAGAATGGTTGCAACGAAGGTTCACTAGATTAATTCCTTGGATGAGAGGGTTGTCCTATGAGGAGAGGTTGAGTAGAATGGGCCTATACTCTCTGGAATTTAGAAGAATGAGAGGTGATCTCATTGAAATATATATGATGCTGAGAGGATATTTTCCGTGGCTGGCGAGTCTAGAACCAGGGGGCATGGTTGCAGGATAAGGGGTCGGCCATTTAAGACTGAGATGAGGAGGAATTTCTTCACTCAGAAGTTTGTGAATCTTTGGAATTCTCTACCCCAGAGGGCTGTGGATGCTGAGTCCTTGAGTATATTCAAGGCTGAGATCGATAGATTTTTGGACTCTATAGGAATCCAGGGATATGGGGATCCGGCGGGAAAGTGGAGTTGTGATTGAAGATCAGCCATGTTCTTATTGAATGGCGGAGCAGGACCACGCTGTATGGCCTACTCCTGCTCCTATTTCTTATGTCCTTATGTACTCATCAATAATGCGCATACCTCCTCCTGGACTCAGTACAGGTAGATTTCTGATGTCTCACTATCCTGGCGGAGTATCAGAAATATGGGCGCACACATTTTGCGAACATTTTGGTTGGAAGATCATGTGCAGCCCCCAATCAAATTTCAAGTATGTGCTTCTGGCAATCAAGACTCCCTGCTGGAAGCACAATGTTGGAAAAGTACCATTACGGTGTAAGGGAGCTCACAAGAGGTGGTTCTGACCTAGACTTGGTTCTTGTGAATAACACAGATAGTATTTAGAAAATGGTAGTTCGACTAGAAGGTAATGGTGACCATAACACGATAACATTCAGTTTGATTTCGAAACAGTGTAGCGAAATAGGCAAATCTGGTATACAACTTCAGATAGGCAAACTTCAGGGATATGAGAACTCAATTTAGTAATATGGACTGGGGGCACTCCTGAAAGATAAACCTATAGAGGATAAATGGGCACTCTTCAAACACATTATTCAGGGCATGCAGGACAAATAGATACCTAAGTGCAGTAAAGACAAACTAACTAAAAACACCTTCAAATGAATCAACAGGAATCTAAAAGGTAGATTAAGACAAAAAAAGGATTTACAAAGGTTTTAGCGAGAAGTGAGGGGATGACAATTGGACTGAGTTCAAGGTTATACCCAAAAAGTAGGTCAAAAAAGTGATTGGGTGCCAAGAATGAATTAGAGAGTGACAGATGCAAAAACTTCCAATACTATAACAAGAAGAATGTAGTCAGGAGCAAGTTAAGACCCAAAGGAACCCATAAGGACATGAGGTTAAACAAGAGACAGTAAACATGTTAATTGATTACTTCTTGTTTTCTTTTAACCAGGGAGGATGCTAACAATATATCGTCTGATATCAAACGCACATTATACATTAACAAAGTAGAGGTTCTGAATAGGGTCATAGGATTGAAGACCAATAAATCCACTGGGACAGACAAACTATACCCCAGGGTACTTAGAGAGACAAAGGAGGAGATTTGTGAAAGCACTGATGGTCATTTTGAGGAAGTCAGTGGGACTGAAGAGGTTCTGACAGATCGGAAACCAACAAATGTAGTTCTTATTGTCAAGAAAGACAACCGAGACATAACTGACAAAATGGCCAACAACCCAAGCTCACTAACTGGAATTAATAATCAAAAACAAACAAAAAGTGTACCTAATAAGTAACAATAAATATAACTTTAGAAGGAGTAACTTCTGCTTGACAACCTCATACACTTTTTGGAGAAGGTGACATCTTAAATTGATGGGGGGGGGGGGTGGATAGCCATATAAAGTAATGTATCTACATTTCCAAAGGCCTTTGACAAAATACCATGAGAGACTCCTTTACAAACCCAGATCATTGGGATTTAAGGGGAAGACTCGCACTTGGATTAGCAACTGACTAACGGGACAGAAGCAAAGTATAATGGGAACTAGGTTGCAATAGGTGGAGGTATTGAGTGTGCTGTTATTACCCTGTTCCTGATTATATAAAAAGGACTGAAATTGCAGTCTTACTGCAAAGATAGCTAAATCCACAGTTGGCACCAAGCTAAGGCGGACTGTGGACTTAGAAGAGAGTTAAGATCTTGTATAGCATCTGAGCTGATCAAAATAGTACTTTCTGATAAACAGAGGCAGCAAGACAAGAACGCAAATGAAGATCAGTACAAATACAAGGTACTGCATACTGGAAGTAAATAGGAAGCAGGTGTCAGCCTTGACTTAGTGGTGGCACATTTGCTTCTGAGTCAAGAGGTTGTGGGTTCAAGCTCCACCCCAGAGACTTGAACACAATGTACCAGAAATTTCTGGGGAGGCGTGCCATTAGATTACCGCATTAACGTTGCTCGCCGTTATTAATTCGTAAAAAATCCAGCAATTTGCGGAGTAAAAGAGATATGCCATGAGTTTCGATCCTCTGAAAATTGCTGGACCATTTGCACCGCTCCGTTGTTAGCCTCACCAAAGCCGATAAAAGTCCCTTCTCGCCGTGAGGCTCTCCATTGAACTTAATGATATTCATGAAATTGCTGGATTTATGATGTTATTATGAAATATTCCTGCTGCAGCCATTTAAGGTTGGTAATTAATGTCGTAGAAGACCCTGTCAATGTTGTGATTTACGGTCCAGACATTACGCTCAACCTTGGAGGCCCAGAATGAAGTCTCACTCCAGCCTAGAGGTTTGTTATTTTTTTTATGTGTCAGGAGGGAAGCTGAAAGAGACCTGAAGGTTTTAATTGTCTCGTCCTTTCCAAACATTGTGATGCGGGAAAAAACATAGTGATCAGGATGCTGGATTGTATTGCCAAATTAGTTGAGTTCAAGTGATCAGGTAGTGTTGAAGCTGCACAGTGTTCTGGTCAGGATACACTTGGATTATTAAGTATTACTGTTGGCTGCTGAAATTCTGGTTGTTGCAACCTAAGAGACCATCTAGGACCTACAGGGATGCAGAAGAGAGCAGTGAGGCTGATCCCCAGTGTTAAAAGGATAAGCTATGAAGCGTGGATTGATTAGCTAGGGCTAGGGCACTGTTTTGGGAAGATGGTCGTATTAGTATTCTAGAGAGATGAGGTCAAATGGACCAGTGACAAAAATGAAGTATTTTATTTAATATTTAACTTGGTGTTGGCCTCTTTAATGCTGTCAGGACACATGAAGGGTTAAACACAGCTGCACCAACAGAAATCATGTTCCAGTTAAACTCAGTACACTGTTGTGATGATATTCAGTTGAACTCTGAGCAGTTTGCTCAGGGAGGAGCCAAGCGACTTGATTTAAACACAAGCATGTTGAAAAATTCCTTCAGATGTGTGTCTGAATGGCAGCTTCCTGAAATGAACAGGCAGGCATTCAAATTCACGTAGCTCTGGCTACTGTTTCAGAGGGATTTATCAGCCTGTCATTTTCAAACCATTGAGTTTGATGTGGAGTCTTAAAAGAAAGGTTGACTGGTTGGAACCTCTTAAGAGAATAAGATAAGATAGACAATTTTTATTATTGGTGAGTCAAGGATTGAGAAAACTATTGAAAACATGTAATTATAGTCATAATTTTACCACTGGAGTTGCAAACTATATTATTTTCTACTATATGAGGAACTGCATAGAATGACCTAGAAATTACAACACAGAAACAGGCTTCTTGGCCCAAGCAGTCGAGTGTGTTTACCCTCCACCTAAGCATTGTTCAGGCTCAGGAGGAACTAGTAAGTTTATCAACTACTGTCAATATGTATGTTATGATTCTTTTGTCCTCTTGCTCAGTGGCGTTTTTAATAAAGTTGTTTGGCATTTAAAGCTTGAATTTAGGTAAAGTGTTATCCCAGGCACCCTACAAAACCTTACCTTGATTTTAGGACAAGTGAAAACTCTCAAGGACAAAGGGAGAAAAGGCTCTTCTATGAGAGTAGTTTTAAAATTAGAAAGTCAACAATAGCCAAATCCCAAAGCTCAGAAGAACCCAAAAATGTAACAGCCAAAGAACCGTTTTGATCAGCCCCATCTTATGATCTTTGTTAGTTATGCTGATTATTTTAACAACTAGATCATCAGGTTATCCTGGCCTTTAGTTGCTTCAGGCTGGACAGGTGGCGCTAATACGGGAAACATATTTCTTCAGAAGCTCCCATGCCGACCGTCCCCTGTCAGACTCATTATTGCATAGCCGTGGACAACAAATGTAGCATTATTTAATCTGAAAATGTAATTAGAAAGTAAGAGCTTGCGTTCGTGTGGTGCCTTCTCACACCCCGAAACACTTCACATCTGATGAATTACGACTGAAATGTAGGCACTGTTGTTATTCAGGTGAACTTGGCAGCCAATTAACACATAGCAAGATCCCCAAAACAGTAAATGAGATGAATGATCAATCAATCTGTTTGTTTTAGTGGTATTGATTGAGGAAGGAATGTTGGTCAGGACCCCAGGGGAAAGCCTTGCTTTTTCTCCACCAATGTCATGGGAGATTTACATCCACCTGAACAGACAGGTTTAACATTCATCCAAAAGACAGAACCTCTGACAATACAGCACTCCCACAGTATTGCACTGAAATGTCAATTTGGATTTTGGGGTAGAAATTGCTCGGAGCAGCAAACCATTACTGCTCGCCTCTCCATAAATTTACACTAACCCACAAACCTATTTCGGGCACTTCCTCAATAGGAAGCGGAAAAGAGCCCAGCGTCAGTTCGAGCGAAGCTGGATCCCTGGGAGGAACGGGAGGATCACACTCTCCCCTCGACCAAACTCAGAGGGGGAAAATTTTGATAAGGATCCATTTTGGGCGGTGGTAACGCGATGCGCTACCACCCCGTGCCTGACGGACCCTGCGCAGGCAGGATGCAGGATTGGACCCACCGGAGCACTTACCTGCAATCAGCCTTCCTTTCCAGGTCTTGCACGTGGAATCAATGCAATTTGCACTTCCCACCACCAGAGGGAGCGCAATCTCTTAAAGGGAGGATGTTTCTTGGAAATCTCTTAACGGAGATCAGACATCGTACACGGAAAACACAGATGCAGATCCCATCCCTATGTTTACACACTGATGAGTTATGTTAAAACATTGAATAAAGGTTGCACACTACTAAATGCCACATCCTCCAATCTGCACACCAGACCTCACCAATCTGCAGATCTGAGTTGGTACCAGGCCTGCGAGAGTGCGAGCACCAAGATTCTCCGCTGATGCACTCGAGACCTTGGATGCAAGAGGAGGACAGAAGGAGGGACATCCTATATCCGCGGGGGCGGGGGGGGGGGGGGTGGAAGAGGCCCTCCAGAACACATACTCAAAAGGCAGTGGGAGGCAGCAGGGGACAAAGTCAATGCCAGGCGCACAGCATCATGAACATGGGTGCAATGCAGGAAGAAGTTCAATGCTTTGACATGAGTGGTCAAGGTGAGTGAGGTCAACTGGCAAGTGGCATCTCATACCAACTGCTCCACGAACTACACCCCCCCATTCCCCACATACCAATAAACTCTTTCCATCAGTACTCAACTCTTCTACTCAGATGCTTCCTCTCACCCTTACACATTACCACTGTTTCAAGCCACCCACCCACAACTCACAGGCCACGCACACTGGCAGCTATTCAACCATGACAGGCACATCACCCAGACACACGTCCCGCTTTCTTGCAGGAGAAGACTGTGCACATCAAGAGGCAGCAAGTGGCAGTGGCATTTAGCCCCTCGAGTCTGTTCCACCATTCAATGAGATCATGGTGGACCTGTGACCTAACTCCATATACCCGTCTTAGCCTACATATCCCTTAATCGTTGGTTCACAGAAATCTACCAATCTCAGATTTAACATTCACAAGTGAGCTAGCATCAACTGCCGTCTGCAGAAGAGCATTCCAAACGTCTCCCGTCCTTTGCGTGTTGAAGCATTTCCTAACTTCACTCTTGCATGTCCTGGCTCTAAATGTTAGGCTATGTCCCCGAGTCCTAGTATTGCAGTCTAGGAGACCTCCAAAAACAGTTACAAATGTCTCACCAGCCAGAAGCAATAATCCAGTTACTAACCTGTAACCGGTCCCTATAAATTGCGCTGGTTGTGGGTCCTCCAGGCACTCTAAGACACGTTCAGATGGTCGGGGTTAAGACTGTGCGTTGAGTTGAGCGTTAAGTCCCAAAATGGTGTCTATCACTTTAAATTGAAGCCATTTTCTCCCTACTTTACATGATTCCAGCGTTCGTTATCTGCGCCTGTGCAAACTATTATACCAAGCACCGAAACAACGGGTGCTACATGTCCCAATTTAGCCCCCAGTATTTTTGACCAGCTGCATTCACAGTCTCTGCAGGCTGGGAATGTTAAACCAGGAAGTCAAAGGTACAACATTTTAAATCAATATAAAAACTGTTATAGACAGCAGTAAAAGGGTAAGAAACAATTGAATTAGTTAAAAGAGAGAAGGGAAAAGTTTAAAAAAAAGTTCTAATTTTTTAATTTTAATTTTTTTTAAATGACCAGATACTCCACATTTTTAAAAGTTAATTTTTAGTAGTTTGGCACTCATTAAGACTTAGTTTAGACCTGGATTTTTAAGCATACCTGTTTGGTGAAATTAGTTACTTTCCAGCTGGGTAGATAAGCAAGTTTGCACTTTTTCAATGATTTCTCTGATTGCAGTGTGCAATGTCCCTTTAACTCGAAGATGTCACATCGCCAGTGAACCAGTAGGAGCAAGTTCCAGATTTCCGCATTTCACTGCGCATATGCAAACGCGGGAACTTACTCCTCCGTTTTGCCACTGACAACGGAGAGCGTTGTTGAGCTCTCTGTTATTTCGCAAGCGATTTCTGCCCCAATGTGTTCAAGTTGGGCATTAATCTACATCTTTGCACCTCAGATGTGAATGTGCTATCAATTGAGTCAAGCTGATACCTTAGTGTTAATTTGTATTCTAAAGCTCTGGGCTGGGAATTGTAAATTGCTTTGTGGGACTTTAATGGGTTAAAATATTCCACTGAACTGTCATAATGTACAAAGGTATGATGCAGTTGACCTGCAGTCAAGCCTGTGCGTGTTATCTTTTTTATAGTGTAAAAGTTTGCAGAAAAAGTGCAGCACAACAGTAAACCAGTCTCATTTTTGTTGGTTGTGTTTCCATGACTACGACTGTATTGGACTTGTTTTGAGATTGAAGTGGAAATGATAAAGAAAGTTGAACTTCTGACTTATCTGTGCAATTCTCAAGCAAGGTGATCATTGCACTAAGCCCTAAGCCAGTAGGTCCCACACTTTGCATCCATTTCCATGATTGCTTACCTGCTTTACCTTGAGCTCATTTATGACGCATCTGGAGACCACACTAGTGAGGGAGGCAGTGTGACCGCAAAATGATGGAGACAGCTAAGGGGAGGGAGGTGGTGTTATCTCAGAGAAGATTAATGCTACTATTGGGAGGGTACCCGGTAGAGATTCACTGTGAAGTTGGATCAGCGAGGAGTTGACTCAGTCAGGAGGAGGCAGGAAAAACAAAAAAAAAACTGGAAGAGAGAATTTGATGGAATGCAAAACATTCCTATATCTCCACAGTTTCTATCCAAATTTTGTTTTGCCGTTTTATTTTTTGTTAATTAACCAATTGTTCTGCAGTTCATTGTATTTTAGTTAATTTTGAAATAAACATGCTGGGGACAACGTTCCACAGACTGCAATATTGGCTTTTACACCGGAATCGCAGTCACCAGTGCCCTCCAGCACTGATCCTGCCAAGGTCAGATTGAAGGCACCTCATCTGCATGCGGCCAGTGGATGTCATTGCCACTCTGGGTACATCTTGAATGCCTGTCTGCCCCAAGCTGCTGGGAAATCCAGAGTCCTGCCCTTCTGGGGAGAGGGGGGGGTCGGCCTCTCCTGGAAACACAGAAATTGGTCCCCCAAGCGGCCTCCCTTGAAAGGGGGCCACAGTTACAAAAAGTATTAAAAAAAAGTCCCCTTACAATTTTTGGGATCCAGGTTGCTTCCCTATCCTGGACTACGATGAGGCCCACTTCTGCTCATCAAAAGACCTGTCTGCCACTTCTTCCTTGGTACACCAGCCTCCAAACTCCCGCCGGGTCCCTTTGAAGCTGGGGTGCAGGAAATCCCATAGGGAGTCTCTGCCTTCCTCTTGTGTTGATGTCCTTGTAGAGGCAGGTGGAGGCTCTGCCCAAACAAGGTCATTCTGGAGATTAGGCCCAGTTGCCAACCCCTGGTGTATCTGGGTCTTCGCGAAGTTTGCTGCCATAATGTTGGACTCTGACCGAAGCCACAAGGAATTTCAGCCACTTCTCTTATTTTCCTTGAAATTTTCAGTAGGTTTTTTTTCTATTATTTTTCCTGTTTCCTTTTTGTTTGCTGCACTGTAATGTTCAAGTTGCTTTTCTTTTCCTACCTCTTGAGAATTGATTGAGTTTTAGTACGGTTACTGCACCTACATTAAATTGCTTTGGCATTTACAGTTCACAAATTTTGGAACAAACAATTCATAATTAACAATCATGACGTAATTAAGAATGTTCCTTTAAACCAAGCCTTTCGGAATTCCCCATATAACTCAGTTGGTAAAAGCAACAGATAGGTGACCCATATAGACCAGAATGTCCCAGGTTTGACTCCTGATCTGCCCTGAGTTAGCTAATCTCATCTTGGGTGTCATTAAGGTTACAACAATCTAGTTCCTTGGCTACGGAGTTTTTTTTTTGTTCCTGATTGCCATTTAGTGACCTGTGTTGGAATGCGTTTGTGTGTAAATGTTAGGTGAGAATAGAGTTGGGCTTTATTGTGATGATGTCTCCTACAATTGAATAATCTACCCAAAAAAAGCCCAAGATAAGAGTTTATACATGGGAGTGAATTTTATAGGATAGACGTTAAATTCTGGACACAAGCACAAAACCGTACGCCTTTTTTATTAGATCGGGATATTTCACAACAGTTCATTTGAGGGATTCTCGTCTAACATTCATCATTCCGGGTTTGATTCTAAGGATCAAGTGGCAAAAGTCTAAAGCATATTTCAATATAAAAACTGAATCTTCAAGCTGAGTTGGCTAACTAAATGCAATATAAATAGTATCTTGTAACACATGAATGAAGGAGTAATTAAATGTTGTTTATATATTGGTTGCTTCACAAATCTTTATTACACGCAGTTCCATCTGATAGATCTGAGGAAAACTCTTCAATGAGATTTTCTGCACTAAAGATCTAAGGAGAGTACTTCCTTATGAGTGACCACAGCGGCATCTCTTCGTGAGTGACTGGATATAGGGTAAAACATCTCCAGGTTAAGCTGCTTTTGTGTTTCCATCCAGAAATATTTAATTAAAACTCTTTCCTTTATTTGGTTTGTCGGTGCACCAGAGGGCGCTGTGCTGTGTGCCAAACAATATTTTATAAATAATAGATAAGGCAGCATGATTCAAAGGATCAAATTGCAATAAAGTGAAGCTGGAGGGCCTAGTTTAAATGAATATAATATGTACTAGTCTTATTATTTCTTGGAAATCAACAGCTGTGATATTTCTTAATAAAATTGCAAATCCTCAGTATAAACAGCAAACACATTGGAGATCACTGGATGTGATATTTATCCAATGGTTGCGGTTGACTGAGCACGAGGAACAAAGCCAATGAGCCCTGATGAATATCCTCTTTTTATACCAATGGTTGCATCCTTCAGCCCCTTGAGATAACACACAATCTAAGCAAATTTCATGGAGCTTTTTCATTCCTTAGAACTGTAGTATAGGAGGGCATTAGGCCCATCATGTCTGTGCCGGCTCTTTGCTAGAGCAATCCAAAATTAATCCCACTGCCCCACGCTCTCCCCAGAGCCCTGTATTTTCCTCTGCTTCAAATATTTCTCCACTTTTCCCTTAAAAGATACAATGGTCTCTGCCTCAACCACTCCCTGTGGCAAAGCATTCCATGCTGTCTGTGTGAGATGCTTTGCCCAACCTCTCCCCTCGCTCTCCTCATACGGGTATATCAAAATGATTTTTTTCTCTTCCCCCCCCACCACACCCACTGCCCAGTTTTCTTTCCTTCTTTCACCGATTCCTGTTGGGTTGTGGGGACAGGGGGAGGAGGCTCACCGCTGAGCCCAATCCTGTCCTCACCCAATACCCATACGTGCGCACGTTCCAGAAACCATCACCAGGTAGCAATCGATAATAAGAACCTTAATTGTTTTTCCCCTACCGAGCCGTAATGGCCCTTCAGACCAGCCAACTTGAAACAGTCTAGGAATCGAATCTGCAGTTTTCTTATCTGTATGGCTCAGTGCAACACCAGTCATTCACGAGGGTGGAAACATTTACCAATCGTTTTTTCCCCCTAGCACCCCTCCTTGTCTACTGAAGGCATTGACTGGTGCAGGGCTGCAGTTCCACGGGCAATGGTCAGCCCACTGGCCATTCTTCACGTGTGAGCTTAGACAGAAAGTATTGGCTGGCTATTTCACCAAGGAGAGCCCAATAGTGTCCCCACCACATACATGCATTTTGCATCAGGAGTCGCTGGGTATCACTTGGGAGCGGGGCTCTGGCTGATCTTCCCCTTCTTTGCCCCGAAGCACGAAGAAACCAATTGTATCGTCCCTACTGCAATTCCAGTGGAGATCTGCTAACTCAGCATAGACTAGTAATTCAAGCTAGGACATTTTGGTTTGTATTGTAAAGTTGCGCATCTGAGCCATTGATTGAATGTAAAAATTAAATGCTGTATAGACTTTGGGCATCTGATTTTCAAAATTTTTACTATCTACAAATTGAACAAACTTCTGAGGAATGGGACAGAATTCTGTCCTCGAGCTGGGAAGGGAGGGGGAGGGGGGGGATGTGACATTTTCAGGTGCGAAACCCAATTGACAGGTTGGCTGGCTGTCGGGCAGGAAGGCCTGTGATAGCAGGCCGCAGCCGGGTATCGGAGGGAGGGATCGTGGGCTGGGGAGGACATCGGATGGGTGGGGGAGGAGATTGGGGGGCCGGGAAGAGATCGAGGGGCCTGGGAGGGGATTGGGGGGCTGGGGTGGAAGTTGGGGGACCGAGGGACTTTATTGGATGGACGGGGGAGGAGATTGGGGGGGCCAGGGAGGAGAGTGGGGTGCTGGGAAGGAGATCGGATGGATGGGAGAGGAGATCTGGGGGGCGCCGGGGCAGAGATCTGGGGGGGGTGGGGGGGAGGAGATCGGTGGTGGGGGGTGCCGAGGAGGAGATTGGGGGGGGGGGCGAGGGATGAGATAGGATGGACGAGGGTGGAGATCGGGGGGCCTAGGAGGAGATTGGGGGAGGGCCGGGGAGGAGATCGGTTAAGTGGGGGAGGAGATCGGGATGGACGAAGGAGGATATCGGGGGGGGCCAAGGAGGATATCGGATGAACGGGGAGAAGATTGGGGGGCCTGGGAGAATATTGAGGGGCCGGTGAGAAGATCGCGGGCCGAGAGGTGGAGATCGGGGGGTGCGATGCCGGAACTTGGAGATCGCTGGAGGTCGGGTGAAGAGTCAGAGGTAGGTGGGGAGCCACCATCTGGAGTGGAGAGAGTTCACCATTGTGGGGGGTGGGGTCCACCATGGTTGGGAGGCGGCCAACCGCGGGGATTCTGTCGGCCAGGTGAGCTTGTTGGGCTTGGATGAAGCACTCCTGCTCCTCTGGGCTCACAAACAGTGTAATAAAGGCACTCACCTTGGATCCGGCCCTTCCTATCTGCTTTCACCTGACGTGAATCAGAAGCGATGGGAAACCCGAACAGGTAAGGTTAAATTCACTTAAGTTTTCCAATACACAAAGAATTAAGTACCTCAAGTATCTCATTGAGGTACATTGCCCCTTTAAGTATCGGCCCGCTAGCTTTAAGTGGGGGCGGGACTTCCTGGTGTCTGTTGTGCATAAAAACCTACCTGGGTTAAACCCAGAAGTCGGCGAGTTGGAGCCGGGATGCCAAAAAGCTGTTATTTTAACCTCCCACCCGCCCCCAACCCACCCCTTCTTGGGGGTGAAAATGACCCCTCACGGTGTCTGAGCCCTGCACTTGCCTCACGTCATCTATGGATCTCTGTAATGTGAAGTGCAAGGTGCTGGAATCATACTTTTATTGGCTGGGTTCTCCACAAACTGTTAAGCTGCGAATCAAACAGTGATAAACAAGGTCCATATGTGCACTGTTTAATTTGTACAGCTATTTTCCAACTCTTACTAAATGTAGTAAAACGTCTCAAAAGGTATATTATATATAACAGTCCATGGGACAGCAGAAACTGGTAAAAGTTAAGTTCAGGACTGCAGGCAGGAAGCACGTCTTCACATCAAGAGTGATTAATACCTGGAATGGTTTTCCAGGTAGGGTATTGGAGGCAGTGTTGGGGGCTGGGGGGCGGAATTGTAGGTTTTTATGGGAGAATGAGCTGGCTAGACTGAATGGCTTCCCTATGCTTCCTACTTACCTTTGCAATCTTTGTACATATAATAGAACCACGATAAGGAATGTTGAAATCATTTACTGCCACACATTCTTTGAATAATTCATATTACTCATAAATAGATTTTGAAGATCTGTGGGATATGATTTACATACAACATATTGATCATAATTATCTCACGGCTTTGACTGTCCGCTGGCAGGTCAGCCCACTCATAGGATATAAATCATTGTTCCACGGGTTTTTATAATTATACTGCTTCCTGTATCCTAACTCGCACCGAGTCCCAATCACCCGTATACTTGCTGACCCACATTGGCTCCCAGTCCAGCAACGCCACAATTTTGAAATTCTCATCTTGCTTTCAAATCCCTCCGTGGCCTCGCCCCTCCCTATCTCTGTAACCTCCTTCAGCCCTACAACCCTCCGAGATTTCTGCACTCCTGCAATTCAGGCCTCCTGCACATCGCCGATTTTCATCGCTCCCCCATTGGCGGCCGTGCCTTCAGCTGCCTAGGCCCAAAGTTCTGGAATTCCCTCCCTAAACCTCTCCGCCTCTCTACCTCTCCTCCTTTAAGACGTTCCTTAAAACCTACCTCTTTGACGAAGCTTTTGGTCACCTGCCCTAATATATCCTTAAGTGGCTCGGTGTCAAATTTTGTTTGATAACGCTCCTGTGAAGCCCCTTTTGTTTTACTACGTTAAAGGCGCTATATAAATGCAAGTTGTTGTTGTAATTGTATCCTCATTCATTCTATTAATCTTGCAAAATGATACATTTTTGGGGAAAAAAAGTTATTTATTGACTACACACAAGGTTGAAAAAGTAGCTACCTAACCACTACATCTGAATTTATCTCATCTTTATGCTGGTGTTCTGTTCTGTGAACCTGGCCGTTCCCACAGGTTACTGAATATTAAATAGAATTTCCTGGCAGTCACCTGGTGTTTGTATTTCGGAATAAAGCAGCAGAATTGTTAACTCTCTCGTGTACACAAGTGACACTGAATAAATTAATAGTCTGCTTCAGTTCCAATAGACACCGACAACACAAGAACGGACCATAAAAGGGAAATAAAAACCCATGTAAAACTAAGCCACGTATGTCACGAGTCACAATGGATAGCAGGAAGTAACTTGAAAGCTGTAACCTAATCTTGGGCTTTTGGTGGGATGGACAAAAAACTGCTTCAGCTTCACTTTTGTGACTTTATGACACTGAAATCAGTGAATGGAAAATCGTGGGCAACATGTCTGTAATTTTCTAATACTTTCTGGCGGTGGGGAAGGATGCTTATCACCGGTGTACACTTTGAGCCAGTCTGATTTTGGTGGTGAAGGTTGAGGGAGGAAAGTTGTCTGGAGCACCAGGAGAATTCCCTGCTCGCCCTCAAAAACAGCGCCCTGGAATCTTTAAAATCCACCTGATCCACTAGAATTGGCAGATGTTTCATTCAAAGAAAGGCATCTTTCGATGATGAAGCACTTCTTCAGTCATGCACTGAAACATCAGCCCAGGTTAAGTGTTCAAGTTCTGGAGTGGGGTTTCAACCCACAATCTTCTGACTTAGAGGTGACAGGGCTACCAATTTTTAAAAATTCATTCATGGGATGTGGGGGTCGCTGGCGAGGCCAGCATTTATTGCCCATCCCTAATTGCCCTTGAGAAGGTGGTGGTGAGCCGCCTTCTTGAACCGCTGCAGTCCATGTGGTGAAGGTTCTCCCACAGTGCTGTTCGGAAGGGAGTTCCAGGATTTTGACCCAGCGACGATGAAGGAACAGCGATATATTTCCAAGTCGAGATGGTGTGTGTCTTGGAGGGGAACGTGCAGGTGGTGTTGTTCCCATGTGCCTGCTGCCCTTGTCCTTCTAGGTGGTAGAGGACACGGGTTTGGGAGGTGCCTTTGGAAGAAGCCTTGGCGAGTTGCTGCAGTGCATCTTGTGGATGGTACACACTGCAGCCATGGTGCGCCAGTGGTGAAGGGAGCGAATGTTTAAGGTGGTGGATGGGGTGCCAATCAAGTGAGCTGCTTTGTCCTGGATGATGTCGAGCTTCTTGAGTGTTGTTGGAGCTACACTTATCCAGGCAAGTGGAGAGTATTCCATCACACTCCTGACTTGTGCCTTGTAGATGGTGGAAAGGCTTTGGGGAGCCAGGAGGTGAGTCACTTGCTGCAGAATGCCCAGCCTCTGACCTGCTCTTGTAGCCACGGTATTTATGTGGCTGGTCCAGTTAAGTTTCTGGTCAATGGTGACCCCCAAGGTGTTGATGGTAGGGGTTTCGGCGATGGTAATGCTATTGAATGTCAAGGAGAGGTGGTTAGACTCTCTCTTGTTGGAGATGGTCATTGCCTGGCACTTGTCTGGTGCAAATGTTACTTGGCACTTATGAGCCCAAGCCTGGATGTTGTCCAGGTCTTGCTGCATGTGGGCACGGACTGCTTCATTATCTGAGGGGTTGCAAATGGAACTGAACACTGTGCAATCATCAGCGAACATCCCCATTTCTGACCTTATTATGGAGGGAAGGTCATTGATGAAGCAGCTGAAGATGGTTTGGCCTAGGACACTGCCCTAAGGAACTCCTGCAGCGATTGAGTCAAGCAGACAGGGGTATCACAAGGGAAATCAATGAGAGATCAGATCCTAATGCTACATTATCCATGAGATGGAGTGGCTCTTTGGTTAAAAGGATAATTCATGAAAATGTTTCCCCCCCCAATTTTTGCCTGCCACTCTCGTGATGGGTCCTGACTTGCTGGTACCTCACTCTCATCATTCTCAGGAGTGAGCACATCTAATTTCATTGAAGCAAAATTATATTTTATTTTTATTTTGTTAAACTTTTCTTTACTTATGGTTCACTTGAGCCCAGTTAAGCAGATAGAAAGGAAATTTAAAAGAAACCAGATAGTTTACAGGGACTGCGGCCCAGTGCAAGGGAAGGGGGAAAAAATTGGATAGGGCCTATTTTTGGGTGGAAGTAGTGCGATCCGCTATTACTCTGCGCCCAATGGCCCCTGCGCAGGCGGGACGAGACTTTCGTGATGCCTTAGGACTTACCTTCAAGCAGCGTTCCGAATAAGCGTTGATACGAGGATTCCATGCAATTCGCACTTTCCACCACTAGGGGAGCTCCAATCTCTTAAAGGCGGGCTGTCTCTTAAAAATCTCTTAAAGATAGCTGGTACTTGTTATTTGTTGAAAATAACAGTCTACTGTCTGCGCGGAGTCTGAACAGAGATCAGACATCGCACATGCAAAACACAGATGCAGCTCCCGTCCCTATGTTTACAAACTGATGAGTTATGTTGAAACATTGAGTAAAGGTTGCGCACTACTAAATCCCACATCCGCCAATCTGCACGCCAGGCCTCACCAATCTGCCGATCTGAGTTTGTACCAGGCCTGCGAGAGTGCATGCACCAAGATTCTACGCTGATGCACCTATATCCACATGGCGGGGTAGGGGGGGTGTAGGCAAGAGGCATATACCCAAAAGGAAGTGGGGAACGAAGTCAATGCCAGGTACACAGCATCATGAACATGGATGCAGTGCAGGAAGAAATTCAGTGCTTTGACATGAGTGATCAAGGTGAGTGAGGTCAGCTGTCAAGTGATGTCTCCTACCAACTGCATCACTAGCCGCATCCACTGCTCCATGCACTACACCCCCATCACCCACATACCAACAGACTCTTTCCATCAATACTCAACCCTTCCAATCAGATGCTTCCTCTCACCCTTACACATTACCACTGTTGCAAGCCGCCCACCCACAACTCACAGGCCACACACACTGGCAGCTATTCAACCATGACAGGCACATCACCCAGACACACGTCCCGCTTTCTTGCAGGAGAAGGTGGCGCAAATCAAGAGGCAGCAAGTGGACGTGGCATTTGGCCCGTTGAGTCTGTTCCACCATTCAATGAGATCATGGTGGACCTGTGACCTAACTCCATATACCCGTCTTAGCTCCATATCCCTTAATACCCTTGGTTCACAGAAATCTATCAATCTCAGATTTAACATTCACAACTGAGCTAGCATCAATTGCCGTCTGCAGAAGAGCATTCCAAACATCTCCCACCCTTTGCGTGTAGAAGCATTTCCTAACTTCACTCCTGCATGTCCTGGCTCTAAATGTTAGGTTATGTCCCCGCATCCTAGTATTCAACTATAGGACACCTCCAAAAACAGTTACAAATGTCTCACCAGCCAGAAGCAATAATCCAGCCACTAACCTGTAATTCCTGCATAGTCCCTTTAAATAGTGCTGGTGGGAGTCCTCCAGGTATTCTAAGACACGTTCAGATGGTGAGGGTTAAGACTGTGCGTTGAGTTGAGCCTTAAGTGCCAAAATGGTGTCTATCACTTTAAATCAGCGTTGTACGCTGATTGTATCCATTTTCTCCTTAATTTACATGCATCCGGCGTTCCATATTTGCGCATGCGTTAATTCCTATACCAAGATGGCGTCTGACGCACATCATGCTGGAAATATGTGTGCGCATTCAAGACGCCATCTTGGATGTTGGAGGGCTGTGTAGCACCGAAACATGGCCCAATTTAGTGCCCTATGTGTCAACATGTGCCAACTTGGCTCAGTTGGTAACTCTCATCTGAGTCAGAAAGTCATAGGTTCAAGCTCTGCTATGGATTTCAGTGCAGTCCATGCCATCCTCCTCCTACGCCTCTCCGTTGTCCAGCTGAGTGGGTCTGCCCTCGCCTGGTTCCACTCTTAACTATCCAGTCGCAGCCAGAGAATCTCCTGAAATGGCTTCTCTTCCTGCCCCCACACCATTACCTCTGGAGTCCCTCGAGGATCTATCCTTGGCCCCCTCCTATTTCTCATCTACGTGCTCTCCCTCAGCGACATCATCCAAAGACATGACGTTAGCTTCCACATGTAAACTAACGACACCCTACTCTACCTCATCACCACCTCTCTCGACCCCTCCACGGCCTCTGATTTCTCACGCTGCTTGTCTAACATCCGGTCCTGGATGAGCTGCAATTTCCTCCACTTAAACATCAGGAAGACCGAAGCCATTGGTCTGCGGCCCCCGCCACAAACTTCATTCCCTCGCCACCGATTCCAGCCACCGCCTCAGGCTGAACCAGACTGTTCGCAACCTCGGCATCCAACTTGCCTCTGAGTTAAGCTTTCGACCCCACATCCTCTCCATCACCAAGACCTCCTGCTTCCACCTCCGTAACATCACCCATGTCTGCCCCTTGCCTCAGGTAGGAGAAATGATAACCTAAAAGAAAGTATGAACTTTAACAAAAACAGTTTAATTATTAAAATAAGTTCATATCTGTGTTTCAGTGCTTCTTGTTTGTTACAGGTAAAAGAAATAACCTTGAATTTCTACAGTGCCTAATCTCTCAAAAATGCCTCAATTCTCTTCACATACAATGAATTTAGGTGTTCAGCCTCGTGTTATTGCTGCAACAGCCTGCATGTCTTTTCAATCTTCATGGTAACATCTCGGTAGGAAATATTAAATGGTATTCAGCTCGAATATATATTAATCTGCAGATCTTCCAGAAGCAGTGAATGGATGCTAACAGAACAAGTCACGCAGGATTCTGAAGTGGTGTACACCTATGACCATGTAGCAGACATTGTTCAAAACACAGAGCTGGAACCCCAGAGCCCCACAAGTCCAAAAAGCCCAACTGGAAAATCTACTAAGGTAAGCAAAGCAAGATCATGGTTTTGTAGTTTTTCACTTCTGAACTCAAGGACAATGACATTTCTTAATTGTTCTCCTTAACTCTTAGGCCCTGAAGCTACCGTGTGGATACTAACGTACTATTTAATTAAACAGATTAACACAACTGCTAAAATCCCAAAGAGAGGAATTTGAGATGAACAGGATAACCCCTTTCTTTCCATGAATTCATGTTTCCTCTGCTGTCTTGTGGTCTGTAATTACTTATTTAGTTCTGCTAAGTAGATTTGGTGTAATTAGCTACTGAAAATTCTGGGTAATGCTAACTGATAGGGTTAGATGAAAAGGGCAGGAAGGAGACTCGTGCGGAGCATTAAAGCTGGCTTACACCAGTTGGGCCGAATGGCCTGTTTCTGTGCTGTAGACTGTATGTAATGCAATGTCAAAGTGACTTCCCTGTTGGCATCCTGTATCAGTTCCCTAAACCTTTCTGTGTTCCCGGAATTCAATTTGTGGGACATCTTATCATATTGCATCTGTGTGTATGAATCTAGTGATGGATCCATTCCATGTTTTGAGCGATCCATCTGTTGTTTTGTGATGGATCCATTCCATGTTTTGAGCGATCCATCTGTTGTTTTGTGATGGATCCAGTCCATGTTTTATGACACAAAATCAGGTAGGAGGTGCAGGGAGTGTTCAGTGAGTGTCTCTTGCTAGCAATCCAAGGAGCTGGTGTAATGAACAGTATACACAATTTATTTGAAATATAAACAGTAAAACAAGACATTGAATATTTTGGGAAGAGTGGTACATTATACAATAGAGGCTTTAAATGTTATTTCTTCAATCTGCAGGTTCACCGTGACTGTTTATCTATCACAAAGTGATTTCAGTATGTGGGGTATGCGTTTTATCGAGAATTCATTATAAGAACTTGTAGTACCCATTATTTACATAGGTGATGTTCTGATGGATATTTTCAATGTTAAAAGGTGTCACACACAATAGCTGCTATTTTATAATGAGAATATATCACCTTGTGATTACACAATATGGCCACTAGGTTCCCTCAAATCACTCAAAATGCTTTCTGAATTTTTATCACTGTAATTGATTTTTTCAGCAACTGTACTGCGCAGGCTGGAATTTAGGGCCGAAGAAGGTTGCGAGGGGAAGGTGTTGGGGGGTGGGGGGTGTTTAGGGTGGGATGAGACCATGATGGGATTTGTAAACGGGGATGAGGATTTGGAGTTCAGTATCATGGGGAACAGGAAGCCAACCAAGATCAATGAGAATGGGATTATGGGGCAGTGGGAGTTAGTGTGGAAAAGGAGGTGGACAGTAGAGTTTCGGATGAATTGAAGACTGGATCTTGGGAGGCTGGTAAGAGAGCATGGGGAAGTGAAGCTGCAGGTAATGAAGGCATGAGGTAAAGGCAGAGGTGGGCAGCGATGCAGAGGTTTTTTTATTTGTGCTTTGGATATGGGCAAGGCTGTGGTTTTATTGCCCATCCCTCGTCCCCCTGAGAAGGTGGCGGGGGACCTTCCCCTGGAACCGCTGCAGTGCTGGTGCTAAGTAAGCGGTCTTGGTAATGGATAGGATAAAGAGCTTGAAGCTTCGTTCAGGGTCAAACGGGACACTAGAGCTGTGCACCATCTGGTGTGGTCTGAGCGAGCAATTGGGAAGTTGGGGGCAAAGGTTTTCAGCAGCAGCCGGATAAGATGGCTTTGGTTTTCACAATGATCAGTTAGAGAAATCCACGACTTGATATCAGATGAGCAGTCCGACAACACAGAACTGGACGAGGACTCGAGGGGGTGCTGGAGATGTACAGCTGGGTGTTATCAGAATGCATGTGGACATTAGCAGTCAAGCGATCAAATTTGTGTACACTTTGACGGTCATCGAGTAAAAGAGTACGTTTCTGAGCTGTACAAATCTAAGCAGAGTATATATCAAATTCATATGCAATTGAACCCCTGGAAATCTGATCATCATTTATCACATTAATTAGAATCTCCTGAATTTCTGTTAAAACTCAAGGCCCCCCCGTCCCTCCCACCCAGTGGCTCATCTGGTTAAAGCAGTGAGTAGCTAAGTCATACAGACCAGGCAAGTCCCAGGTGCAACTTTCAGTTCTCAGGCAGGGGTGGCTGTAGGGAGATGAAAATCGGCCAGTGTTCCTGATTGCTGTCCTGTGAACCCCTCCCCTACTAGAATTACGTGTTAGTGGACATCAGGGGCAGGATTTTAACTGCCAAGCCCGGATGGGTTCAGGGCGGGAGGGGGGGACAAAATCGCATTTTTATGGAGCGGGAGGGAATCCCGGCTCCGACCCGCTGATAAACGCCTACGACCCGGACGCATCTGGGTGCGCGCACGGATCACGAAGCCGGAAGTCCCGCCGGCAATTAAATCCGGCGGGCCGATAATTAAAGGGGCAAATATACCTCATTGCGGTACTTAAGGTAGTTTATTTCTGTATATTGGACACTTAAAAAGATTTTAACCGTACCTGGGTGGCTTTCCCACGGCTTCCGATTCACTAGCCTAAATAAATTAAAGAAAATTACATTTCCCATTGTAAAAAATAAATAAACATACCATAAAACTGATGTCACCTGCTCCCCCGCCCCCACCTCCGATCTTTGTCCCCCTCTCCTCCTCCTCCCCCCACCCCCAATCTCTCTCCCAGAGGCCGATGAGGTCTCTCTCTCTCCCCCCCCCCCACTCACCCACTCATCCACCCCCCCCACCCCCCAGATGTGTAGCTCCTCTCTGCTGGGTGTGAAATCTGGAAGAGGCATTGATTGGCACTACCTGTTTACTTCCCTTCCGGGTTTCGCACCCGCAAATCCTGCCCCCCCCCCCCCCCCCCCCCCAAACCACTCTCCTCCTGCCGGCTGAGGATATGTTTGGATTAAACTGTGGTGCCTCCCTGGTCAACTAACATTCACTTCTGAAGCACTGACATCAAGTAAGGCCACTTTAGTGAGGTGCTGGAGGGTGCCTGACACCCATGGAACTGTGCTTCAGCAAAGAGTCAGGAGAGCAAGAGAGGGAAACAACAGAAAATTAGCAGGAAAATAATCTCCTGTATCTTAAAACTGTCAGAAGATTGAACGTGCATTCACAGAAATTGGCAGATAGGGGCACTGTAGCCTTTAGATTTATGCTCATCCGCTGCTAATCAAAGCAATATATTCAAAGGCCAGCTCTAATTCACACTGAGTAAAACTGGTTCCAGCTGTACTGTAGAAGTTCAAAGAGAACTTGTTGATTTTATGTGGTGCACTGATAGGCTTTCAAACAACATAATCTACATAACATGTTATCATTAATGCGATAATATCTCAAAACTGGTTGGCATATTTGTGTAGACGTTGGACATGACTACAAGGGCAGTGTTTCAAATGGCATATTATATTTGCAGTTGGCATCACACTGCTATGGGGCTACACAGGCCAGCATCCAATCCATTTAACTGTTGTACACCTGATCTTCCGTGTAACTCAGTCCTTATTTTACTAGATGTTATCGTGTGTTCTTTCCTCTCCTCTGCTGATGGCGCTGACTCTTGCTGTGATACAATTGCACTGTAGAAATGAAAGACTGTGCCCATTTTTCACGTACTTCTTTTCTACTGTTTCAGTTAACATCTAAACCAGCAAGTAGAATATTGTAGGCTATTCAACCATGTTGGGGGCAGGGGGGAGGTTATCTCAGTCGAGCACAATCCTTTCCTCCCCTGACATCCAGCAGGAACAGGAACCCTAGCCCAGGGGCACTGAGGCCATCTGTAGCGTTCCCACCACCAGCCCAGGTGAGTTCAGTTAATTCAGCACGGACCAGGGACTGAACCTGAGGCCTTTTCCTGGTCTTAATGGCTCTGTTGCCATTTACTCAGTAAGCCTTGTGCTCAATGTCAAATTTTCCACTGAAGAAGTCATATTCCCAGGTCTTTATCATCTCGTCACTGCATCATAATATTATTGTTGCACTGTCAGGGAAGTCAAACTGTCAGTTGTTTGATTGACAGAATTTGTGCACCCTGGCTGTAATGAGCCTTATACTTTTTGCTTTTCTTTTAAGGGGTCAGGAGATTATACTTATTCCAAAGTCCAGAGAGAGGGAGGTTTTACCATATAAAAAAAAATTGTAAAGAAATATGTACAGCAACACAAACTTGCAAAGAATGGCCCAGGATTTGCCGGTATTGAGGACAACCATTTCATGCCAGCGTTTGCAACCAAGTATGGCAGAACTGTTGAGTGAGTGCACCAGAAAATGACTTCAGTTAAGTGGCAATATCCAAGTGCTGGTGCTGCCCATCCCAGCATGTGAGTAAATGCAGTAGGAATTTGTTGCTTGGGCACAAACAGACGCAATAAGCAATGTGTTAGCACCAGAGCACGTTCCAAGTCTTGGGCAGTAGTGAATCAGCAGCCCGTTTTACATCACGCCCAATTTCCTTTTCCAATGGGGTGTAAAACAGGCTGCTGATTCGCTATTGCCCATTTTTGCACTACTGCCCTCGACAAATTTCGCTCCCATTAAGTTTAGCCCAATAGATTTAAATATATATACCTGGTATACTGGTATTCAAACATTCGTCTCAAACTGGGAGCCAGTTAATACCCGTGGATCAGGCTGAAGTTTTCTTTCAGTGCAACTGTACCTGTGATCCTTCTGTTACCCAGTCCAGTACACAGTTTTATTCTTGGCCTCTTAAATACTCAGCTATTGATGCATCCGTGCAATCATTGTAAGGTTAAGCAAAGCTCCTAGTTATATGTCAGCCCAGCCCCTGATTTACCTGTCAGCTTAGCAGCTAATTATGTTTATGATTCATTCACCAGGTGACCGTGTTCACTTGTTGCCTGAGTCATTTTTTTGCTGTTGCTCTGTTCAATCGGACGTCGATCTGTGCAATCAGGTAGGAACGAAACCACTTTTTAAAAGTGTTGGAATGAAAATGATACCCAGAGTAGAAAGGAAGAAGACCCACAGGCCACATGCTCGTTGGCATTTCAGTTATAATTCAACAAATTCTGGCTCAGATCACTGAAATTAGTCTAGAATTTTTTCATCCAGACTGTAAATCCGAATTATAGCGGCGCTTTATGTTGTAAGCCTGTTTTTTTTCTCCAACAATTTTTTTTAAGTAATGATATATTAATAAAAGATCAGTGGGGGGTTTGGATTGGGGTGTTTCAGCAGTTCTGTACTGAGTGAGGGGTTGCCCAAACTAAGACCGTATCAATTAAAGTAATTCAATTTAATTTAATAATGGCTTGAAGAGGGAGCTGGACAGGTTCTTGACTGGGGCAGAGATTGCATCATATAGAAGGCAAGTGTCTTTATAGATAACACATGATCTCCTGGATTGGTTTTGATTACCTGAGAGGGTCAGAGAGGAATTTTCCAGTATTTTTTCCCTTATTGGCCTTGGTTTTCTCTTTTTTTGCCTCTCCCAGGAGATTACATGACTGGGCGGGGGGAGGCGGGGCCGAAGAGTGTTTAGTCATGATGCTCCAGCCATCATGGTGTGTGGGGCAGGCTTGATGGACCTGCTGGCCTTTTCCTGCCCATCAATTTCATATGTTCGTAACTGCAAGTGGAATATAATTTTATATTGATAGTTTTGTTTTTTTCAATTTTGACAGATTAAGTATAAATTACCAGTCTGGAAATGGAAACAAATAATAGGTACGTCACACATTTTGTTTCAAGCAACTTGGGATAATTAGATGAGGTTTAATAATCATGTATTGTAGTCTACACAGTGATCACAAGTTTGATTGAGATTGTGGCAGAATCCCTGATAGTACAGGAATTGGGGAAAGAAAGACAGATTTATGTTGACATCAGGGGAAGGTCAAATCAGGGCAGTGAGTGCAAAAAAGGAGATTTCTAAGGAGTATTCAAGAAGCATGAGGGAATGGGCATGAAAGACCCAGTGTTCAGACAGTATGCGCAGTGTATGGCAGAAAGGAGCAGGTATGACAAAGTCATTCACTCCCAGACACCGCCCAAATCCCAAATTTATTGGCTGTGTTGGCTCTCTGCTTAAGCCAGAAGGGGAATCGTTGATATTGGATATCTCCCTCAATGAAGCACACCGAAACTGAATTAAAACATTTGTTTTGTTTAATGAGAAATGCTTTATTGGCCACAGTAGGAGGGTCAATATTAATTTAGCCCTGCAATGTGAACCCAAGAGGTATTAGGGGGTCACCAAGAAGCATAAACCCTGAGTAGAAAGGAATGTTCAATGTGAGGTTAATGGTCCAAGGACTGTTTTACACACGACTCAGTTGGCAGATTCAGACTGGACTTCTTGCTGGGACATTGTTGGCAACAGCAACAGGAAAACCTAGAGAAGAGAAAACAGCTTTTTAAAAAAAATAAAGACTATAGCAACAATACTAATAACAGAGTAGAATGTACAACAGAGAGGGGACTTTATGCTTACAGTTAAATCAGAGAATTCAAATTTCCCATATTTGTACTGTGGAGCACCATGAATAAAGAGAAAAGTTCATTTAAAATCCCAGCATAAAGATTTTTTTTGGTTTAGGAGATTGAAAAGAGAATATAATTCAATAATAATTAGAATTAACATTAAAAGTAACAGTACTTGGATGCAGGGGAGAACAAGCTCTTGTCTTTGTGGGGTGTGTGGATGATGAGTACTATGGAGCCTCAGGGATCACATGCAAAGTTTAAATCCATGCTCCCATTAATTTGCATATACCTCACATTGCTGGCACTAGCAGTTCTTGGTGTTGTGATTTAGCATTTGTCCATCAAATGAGGCAACAGTGTCAACAACAGTTCTCTAGACTCGACTATTCCAATGCTCTCCTGACCGGCCTCCCACCTTGCACCCTCTGTAAACTTGAACTCATCCAAAACTCTGCTGCCTGTATCCTAACTCACACTAAGTCCTGTTCACCTGTGCTCGTTGAGCTACATTGGCTCTCAGTTCGGCAAAGCCTTGATTTTAAAATTCTCATCCTTGTTTTCATATCCCTTCATGGCCTACCTCTGTGACCTCCTCCAGCCCTACAACCCTCTGAGATCTCTGCGCTCCTCCAATTCTGGCCTCTTGCGCATTTCAGATTTTAATCACTGCACCATTGGTGGCCGTGCCTTCAGCTGCCTAGTCCCTAATTCCCTCCCTAAACCTCTCCGCCTTGCTACCTCACGCTCCTCCTTTAAGACGCTCCTTAAGACCTACTAGTTTGACCCCTGTCTTAATATCTCCGTATGTGGCTCAGGGTCAAATTATGTTTGATAACACTCCTGTGAAGCGTCATGGGAAGTTTTACTACGTAAAAAGTGCTATATAAATGCAAGTTGTTGTTGTTGTTTCCAAACTTCTAGGCCCACAAATTTCAAATGGAATGAACCAGCAAATAAGAATTATAAGAACAAATAAGACTATCTTGCCTGGACTCAGGGTTATATACAAAATGTCTATTACATGAGTGTTCTCGTGGTGTATGATGCAGTTTGGAAATTAATGAGTAAGTAACGCAATTTTAGAGCAGAACCACAAAGTTAATCAAGGGAACAAATATTAAAAGTGTATTGGCTGCACTTCTGGGGAAAAGTAGGGTAAGTTGAGTCTTGCTGCATTCCCAGCACGGAGCCTTGCTCAGCGGGAGCGCAGATCACAGAATTGGCTCTGAAATGCTAAAGGGCTCACAGTCCCATTGAGTTGTGCTCCACGAAATGCTGAATTTACCTTGTATTTAAACAGTCACTAACCACGTCACACAGATTAAGGTGCAGTCACAATATCACATCACACTGAGACCCCGAGAAACACTTTCTGTCCAGAAGGAAATCAGTAAACACTTTCTGTCCAGAAGGAAATCTATGTAAATATTGCAGAACGGATTATTCTGTGCTTCTCAAACAAAATAATCCTGTGCTCAACAGCAAGCATATATCATCTGAAATATCATCCACTAATATAATATAGAATTAAATGACCATTAATTTGCACACATGCAAAATAGAAGGGTAGAAGTCCAGGAGGTAAAGGGTTAAAAGAGGTAAGAGAAAACTCGCCAAGTTCCGACAGTAGTGCTCATCATTGGGCTGATTCAAACATGTTTAAAACCATTAAACCTTTACAAGTAGATTTTCCGAGTGTTGATTGCAATTAGCCTGGAGCACTATTTCTGATCTTTGTCTATCCAGGACCTGGCACCTGCTGTTGTCATCACTCACCTTCTGTTGCTACTCATTGAATACCTGGTCCGACACTCACCTTTTGCTGCTACAAATATATTGTATATTTTAAAAATTAAATGGATTGGGATCAATATCAAATATGTAAAAAATGAAAACAATTTTACAAACATATAACATAAATCATTCACTTCAATATAGCAGCCTTCTTCATGAACAATTTATAAATTATTCTTCAGATATGAAATGACACAAATACTGTTAATAGATTTCGACACCTTTACTTTTTTGAAGTAATAGCAGTTTCACTACATGCCCCGCCCAAATGCCTGTTGTGTGCCATGGCTCTCAACTTGGGCTCACTGCCTATTCCATGGGTATCTTCAACTCACTCTTCCACCCTTCCCACCTTTCATTTTAAGTCCTTGTCGTCTACCGTCCTCCCAAGTCCCATGATTACTTCATTGCCAAGATCTCCCTATACACCCAAGCACTTTGCTGACTTCAGCCTCCACATTAATTCCTATTGCTCCATCTCCTCTGGTTTTTCCGCCCTCCTGCCCCTCCCTTAACTTTACTCCAATTCAATTGCCCCATCTACACCCAAGGCCTGCCCCTTACCTTGCCATCTTAAATGACTTCATCACTTGCAAGGTCTCGATCAAAGATATGGCCATTCCCTATTCTCTCTTATCACCCACATCTCCTGATTAAATCCAGTAAACCAAGCTTTGTAAGATGGTTGGGGAGGCTACTGTCATGAATATAATGGAATGTGCATAACCTGCTGAGACGTGACAATCTACTCAGATGTAATAATGATCCACAACTTCTTGTGCTGCAAGTTCCTGGTAGGATTTTTGCCTAACATCTGTTGTGGGGAAAATGCTGGAGTCTATTATTAAGGATAGGGTGACTGAACACCTCGAGAATTTTCAGTTAATCAGAGAGAGCCAGTATGTATTTGTGAAAGGTAGGTCGTGCCTGACAATCCTGATTGAATTTTTTGAAGAGGTGACTAAAGTAGTGGACAGGGGAATGTCAATGGATGTTATTTATATGGACTTCCAGAAGGCATTTGATAAGGTCCCACATAAGAAACTGTTAGCGAAGATAGAAGCCCATGAAATCGAGGGAAAAGTACGGACTTGGTTAGGAAGTTGGCTGAGCGAAAGGCGACAGAGAGTAGGGATAATGGGTAGGTACTCATATTGGCAGGATGTGACTAGTGGAGTCCCGCAGGGATCTGTCTTGGGGCCTCAATTATTCACAATATTTATTAACGACTTAGATGAAGGCATAGAAAGTCTCATATCTAAGTATGCTGATGACACAAAGATTGGTGGCTTTGTAAGCAGTGTAGATGAAAACATAAAATTACAAAGTGATATTGATAGATTAGGTGAATGGGCAAAACTGTGGCAAATGGAATTCAATGTAGACAAATGTGAGGTCATCAACTTTGGATCAAAAAAGGATAGAACAGGGTACTTTCTAAATGGTAAAAAGTTAAATTGTAAACAATTTTACAACACCAAGTTATAGTCCAGCAATTTTATTTTAAATTCACAATTTTATTTTAAATTCACAATTTTATTTTAAATTCACAATTTAAAATAAAATTGCTGGACTATAACTTGGTGTTGTAAAATTGTTTACAATTGTCAACCCCAGTCCATCACCGGCATCTCCACATCATAAAAAGTTAAAAACAGTGGATGTCCAAAGGGACTTAGGGGTTCAGGTACATAGATCATTGAAGTGTCATGAACAGGTGCAGAAAATAATCAATAAGGCTAATGGAATGCTGGCCTTTATATCTAGAGGACTGGAGTACAAGGGGGCAGCTATACAAAACCCTGGTTAGACCGCACCTGGAGTACTGTGAGCAGTTCTGGGCACTGCTCCTTCGGAAGGACATATTGGCCTTGGAGGGAGTGCAGCGTAGGTTTACTAGAATGATATCCGGACTTCAAGGGTTAAGTTATGAGGAGAGATTACACAAATTGGGGTTGTATTGTCTAGAGTTTAGAAGGTTAAGGGGTGATCTGATTGAAGTTTATGAGATATTAAGGGGAAAAGATAGGGTGGATAGAGAGAAACTATTTCCGCTGGTTGGGGATTCTAGGAGTAGGGGGCACAGTCTAAAAATTAGAGCCAGACCTTTCAGGAGTGAGGTTAGAAAACATTTCTACACACAAAGGGTGATAGAAGTTTGGAACTCTCTTCCCCAAACGGCAATTGATACTAGCTCAATTGCTAAATTTAAATGTGAGATAGATAGCTTTTTGGCAACCAAAGGTATTAAGGGATATGAGCCAAAGGCAGGTATATGGAGTTAGATCACAGATCAGCCATGATCTTATCAAATAGCGGAGCAGGCACGAGGGGCTGAATGGCCTACTCCTGTTCCTATGGTTCCTCAGCACTAAAATACAATGGCACACGGTACACTGCTTAGAACTCACAGCTATTTCTTTTTAAAAAGAAATCCAAAGACATCTCCAGGATAAGGCCCATTTCACAGTTTTCTGGGTCAGTTATTAGTGGTGGCTAAAGTTGGATAGATTTTGGTTCAAATTCAAGATTTGGGTAGCAACATGTCTATTATCATTGCATACTTTACACAAATTGCCAGGTGTGGTGGAATACAATAAGGTGTGTGGAATGCCCTGGGAGCTATTCTAAATCGGGCACCTTGTTAGTTATTCCAAGAATATACAATGCTATATGCGGTAACTTTCTGGGGAACCGTCTTCTTTTGATCTTTCATTTTTGCTTTAACTACATTTTATTACTTGTTTTTAAGAACATAAGAAGTAGGAGCAGGAGTAGGCCATACAGCCCCTCGAGCCTGCTCCGCCATTCAATCAGATCACGGCTGATCTTCTACCTCAACTCCATTTTCCCCCTGATCCCCATATTCCTTGATTCCCCTAGAGTCCAAAAATCTATCAATCTCAGTCTTGAATTTACTCAATGATTCAGCATCCACAGCCCTCTGGGGTAGCGAATTCCAAAGATTCATAACCCTCTGAGTGAAGAAATTTCTCCTCATTTCGGTCCTAAATGACAGACCCCTTATCCTGAAACTATGCCCCCTACTTCTAGACACTCTAGCCAGAGGAAACAGCCTCTCAGCATCTAACCTGTCAAGCCCTCTCAGAATGTTGCATGTTTCAATGAGATTACCTCTCATTCTTCTAAACTCCATTGAGTATAGGCCCATTCTACTCAATCTCTCCTCATAGGACAACCATCTCATCCCAGGAATCAATCTAGTGAACATTTGTTGCACCGTCTCTTAGGCAAAATATCCTTCCTTATGTAAGGAGACCAAAACTGTACAGATGAGGTCTCACCAAAGCCCTGTACAGTTGCAGCAAGACTTCCTTACTCTTGTATTCCAACCCCCTTGCAATAAAGGCCAACATGCCATTTGCCTTCCTAATTGCTTGCTGTACCTGCGTGTTAACTTTCTGTGTTTCGTGCATAAGGACACCCAAATCCCTCTGAACACCAACATTTGATAGTTTCTCACCATTTAAAAAGTATTCTGCTTTTCTATTCTTCCTCACATTTCCCCACGTTATACTCCATCTGCCACCTTCTTTCCCACTCACTTAACCTGTCTATTTCCCTTTGCAGACTCTTTGGGGGTGATTTTAGGAGGCAAATGCGGGTGCGTTGGAGACGGGGGGGGGGTTTTCCAAAAATCGCGCAAATCCCATTGGGGTTCGGAAGCCGGCTCCAACCCTTCCGAGTTTCCCAGGGATCCACCTGTGTGCGCGGGGGCGACCCGAAACCGGAAGTTCCACCGGCAATTAAAGCCGGTGGGATGACAGTTAAAGAGCCAAATGTACCTCATTGAGGTACTTAAGGCACTTTACCTGTGACAGAGTAATTGATTAGAACGATTTTTAACTTACCTTGGCGGCTTGCCCACCGCCTCTGATTCACAAACCAGGCGTGAAGGGCCAGATCAAGGAGAAAGAAACTAAATAAATTAAATAAAAAAACATGCAATGACGTCAAAACACTAAATGCACCTATCTTTGAAA
Organism: Heptranchias perlo; assembly: GCF_035084215.1. Lineage (NCBI taxonomy): Eukaryota > Metazoa > Chordata > Chondrichthyes > Hexanchiformes > Hexanchidae > Heptranchias > Heptranchias perlo. The sequence goes on from NC_090329.1 coordinate 109,123,957, forward strand.
CCTGCTCCAATGTCCGATATCCCCCTCTTCACCATCCCGATGTCCCCCCGATCTCACCCCACCCTGATCTCCCCCCCGATCTTCCACCGATCTCCCCCCCCCCGATCTTCTCTCGATCTTCCCCTGATCTCCCCCCGATTTTCTCCTCCCCCCCCAATTTTCCCTTCTCCCCCCCCCAAGTCTTCTGCTCTCCTCCCCCCCAGTCTTCCCCTCTCTTACCCCCGGTCTTCCAGTCCAGCGCCAGATGGCGTCTGGCTCTCTCTCTTCCCCACCCCTTCGCGTTGCAGCTCCTGATGGCAGCCAGCCTGTCAATCAGGCTAGCTGCCCGGCACGAACCCGGAGAGGACGTTAACCACCATCAATCAACGTGCGGTCGTGTTGGAAACGGTTATTTTGGTTCATGCTGGTTTGCCACGCACCCAATCACCACCCCCCCCCGCTGCCAACCCGCCTCCCCACTAAAATCGGGGCCTTTGTGTCCTCCTCACAGCTTACTTTCCCACCAAGCTTTGTATCATCCAGAAACTTGGACACATTACACTCGGTCCCTTCATCTAAGTCATTAATATAGATTATAAATAGCTGAGGCCCAATGGGCAGGCAACACAGCCTTCGGGACTCCTGCTCGCAGCTTCAATATTTAGTGTTATTTTTAATATACCAAATTATAAAAATTGAATAGCAGATTTTACATGTTACGTGATCAATCAGGAACAATTTAACATTGGAGTAGGTGTAAGGAACTGAGGAACGTTACATCTAACTTAGATAAATTGACTAATCGGAAAAGAAAGAACTTTCATTTATATAGCACCTTTCACAACCTCAGGAAGTCCCAAAGCACTTCATAGCCAATAAAGTACTTTTGAAGTGTCATCACTGTCACTTCCATAGTGAATTCAACCGAATTGTTAAGGAGGGAGGGTTGGAGAGTCGCTGTCATCAATGGCCATATAATTCATGAATGATGCAAAAATTGTCAATGTTATCTCTGTGAAATGTAATATTCTAGTCGGGCTAACGTTAAATGCATTGTGCTAATTGTACCTAATATGCATACATAGGATAAATTTAAAATTATTAACACATAATATCACTACTTCCCTGCATTTAGAAGAGTGGGAGGTAACAGAATTGCCTCCATATGTAACTTTAAGTAAATTGATTTTCCCAGATCACATAAGTTGTTACTCTTAAACTTGAACAATACTTTAGTTATATTAAAAGAGGGAATGTACTGTGCTAATTGTATATAATTTGCAAATTATATATTTATTTAAAGGGACCGCCGAAGACCGCCAGCAAAAAAGGTAAGTTTACTTACCCTAATATGAAGCAAGGAGGGGCACGAGTACTCCTCCCAGCTCCACGTTAAAACTGCGGGCTGCTGTCGGCCACCGCTCGCCCCACTCCTGATTGCCTTCCCCCTCAGCCGGCGCCCCAGCAGGCTGATTTTTCTCCTCCCCTCGTGGCGCGTGAGCTGCCTCCGGGGCCGCAGCGGGCGCCCGCAGCTCGACGGTACAGTACTCAAGAGGCTGGCAGACCAATCTGCCGTGGTCTTGCTGCTGGTCTCATTACGTGCACTGCTTCGATTCGGCCACTTTCCGTAACGTCTTGTGAGGTCTGTTGGTTTTATGTAATGCTATAGATGGAGTTGTTCTGAAGGTGAATGAACTTAACTCGACAACAACAACAACTTGCATTTATATAGCACTTTTAACATAGTAAAACGTCCCAAGGTGCTTCACAGGAATGAATTTCAAACAAAATTTGACACCGAACCACATAAGGAGATATTAGGACAGGTGGCCAAAAGGTTTTAAGGAGTGTCTTAATGGAGGAGAGAGAGGCGGAGAGGGTTTAGCGAGATAATTCTAGAACTTAGGGCCTGGGCAGCCGAAGACTGCGCAAGAGGCTAGAATTGGAGGAACGCAGAGATCCCGGAGGGCTGGAGGAGGTCACAGAGATAGGGAAGAGCAAGGCCATGGAGGGATTTGAAAACAAGGATGAGAATTTTAAAATCGAGACATTCCCGGACCGGGAGCCAATGTAGGTCAACGAGCACAGGAGTGACTGGTGAACGGGATTTGGTGCGAGTTAGGATATGGGCTGCAGAGTTTGGATGAGCTCAAGTTTATGGAGGGTGGAAGATTGGAGGCCAGCCAGGAGAGCATTGGAATAGTCGAGTCTAGAGGTAACAAAGGCATGGATGAGGGTTTCAGCAGCAGATGAGCTGAGGCAGGGGCGGAGACGGGCGATGTTATGGAGGTGGAAGTAGGCGGTCTTGGTGATGGAGCAGATATGTTGACGGAAGCTCATCTCAGGGTCAAATAGAGCACCAAGGTTGCGAGCGATCTGGTTCAGCTTCAGACAGTGACCAGGGAGAGGGGTGGAGTCGATGGCTAGGGAACGGAATTTGTGGCGGGGACCAAAGACTGTGACTTTGGTCTTCCCAATATTTCGTTGGAGGAAATTTTTGGTCATCCATTATTGGATGGACAAGCAGTGTGACAAATCAGAGACAGTGGAGGGGTTGAGGGAGGTGGTGGTGAGGAGAGACCGGTGAGTTATGAGGTTTCATGGCTTTTTACATTTGTATCCTGTGTGAAAGATGTTGGTTTTCGTTCTGATTTTCTCTGGGTTGTTGTTCCTATACACTCTCAAATGGTTGGATAGATTCCTTGTTGTAACTCTGTTGTACAGTACCTGAAGCACCGAATAGGCTACATACACACTAACAGTGCCGCCCACAGTATGAGAAGGCTGCCGTACTTCAGTATTCAACTCACCTCATGTCACACTCAGTGGATCAGTGCTGTGGAATTAATCCAGGAGTAGTCAAACATTAAATAGCTGTCACTACAATAAATATCAATATTGTGATTGTAAAATGTCGAGTAGGCTCAATAAGAATGGTGATTCTGGAATTTTGCATTCCACCTCACTGCTGGTACATCTGTCATTTCAGTTTAAATTCTGCCCAGAACCCATGTTGCTTTGTACAAATGTAATCTTTAAACCACCCATTACTTACAGACCAGTGAACAGAGCACAGTACCTGTGGGCAAGAATGACTGAGAACTCTTGTACGTATTGGGAGTTTCAACATGCCACTGTTTGTTTTAGTATTCAGCTTTGACTTGTGCCGTAACAAACAGAGGTGTGGTAACCCAGCCCCAAAATACACACCCTTTTTCAATTAATTATTACCTAATTTATGTAGTAAATGTCAACACAACATGAGCTATTGACATGATATTTTATGCAGTTTGGAAAAAAAATTCAAAAACCAAATGATGAGAATTCGAACATTCACTGTTGCAACCACTTGCATATTCTTGAAGTTTTCTGTACAAGCAATTAAATATGGAACACAGAACTCCTGCATAAACCTCACATTATCGTGTCTCAGAGCGATACTAAAGTTGCATTCAGACCACCTTTAAGATAATCCTTTGTCGCCTTCAAAATTAATCTATTAATGAGACTGAGCCATCAAAATCTTTTGTTAGACCATAAAACTGTTTACCTAAAAGCAAATTAAGGCTGCAAAGATAGATCTGATAGATTCTGTAGGTATAATAAACAGATAATACAACATTTCCTGAGAAGTTTTGGGATCCTTTTCCTTGCTGCAGGATAAAATCTGACTGAAACATAAGTTATTACTCCAATTTGCTGCACCAGGAGAGCGTTGTGATGGTGGCTTGTGTATGCAGTCCCCTGACACAGAGAGGTTCATATTAAAGTAAGTTATGATTTGACAAATATCTTGATGTATGGTGGGACCAAAACTCAGAGAATTTTGATTTTCATATTCAATCTGTGCCCAACCAGACATCATTGTAACAGAATAGACCTATGCTTTAAATGAAGAGTGCTGTGATGATACCGGGTCGTGACATTACACTGTTCTCATTAAGTAATCTTCCGCACATAAATTGCGTGGTTGCCTTTCCTAGTATTTTACTTTTTCTATCTCTATAAATAAGCTGAGGACCTGAACACAGCAGGTCTAACTTCAGTGCCATGCTGTCTTGACCTCAGCTCGATGCATCACGTGTTTAGTTTTCTAGGTCTGCCTGTTAACCTGGCACATCGATCTCTCTCAGTCATCCTTCTGGTACAGTCACTGCTATGTTTTGAACAATGCAATGCTTATTGGGGAGATAGAGACCCGCAGCTAATTGAGAAAGTATAGTCTATATGACACTGTACCGGTTTGACTGATGCTGCTTCTGTGACATAAACCAAGTGGACTCCCTGTGGGAGCCGAGGGTAGGGTCATCTCTCTGTTGCAGTGAAGACATCTGCTGTTGTGATCCCACGGTAATGAAGATCCCGGCAGTGATCCTGCCCAAATGTTCATTTCGCTCGCAGGACCCGTGTTTAGAGAAGAGATGAGGTCGGTGCTGTATTCCAGCAAATAGCCAAAGAAGCAATCAGGTCAGCAGCATCTTTAAAACACACCCTGACCCTAGCAACAATAATCAAATCGCTTCAATCATTATCCCCTCATGTAAATAAATCATTCCTTTCACTAATTTTTTATTGTTTTGTAAACTGTTGACGTTAAACCCATATAAAGTTTCTTTGCTTTCCAACTGGCGAGTTCCAAAAATCTTTAGGAGTCAAAGGATATGCGTGTCTAATTATTTTTAGCACAAAATTGTAAATTGAACTGCTGACGGATCCTTCATGTGACCAGGTCACCAACGACCCATCAGCACCATTATTTTCCAGTCCAAGTGGCAACTGCGATAAAAGTAGCATTAATTCAGGAAATTTGCGATCGCCATTGATTTTAATGGGACGGATCTATGATAATTAACTTCTCATCGTTTCAGCGAGGGATTACGGCGGAGTGGCGAAAAAGTCCCAGAAAATGATGGCGTGGCGTAAGTATTGGTGTCAGTCACTTGCGTCATAATTTCCTGGAATTTTTGTGCTAGAATAATGGCATAGACCATAGATGCGTCATTACTATGGCGCAAGTTTCTAGGAGAATCCGGGCCATTGTCTCCCTGCACTCAAACAGAAAATGCCATATTTGCACAGGGGTAAAAAAGCTGGTGCTATTTCCCTCAAATGTTCTGTTCAAAATAAAAAATTGGGAGCGGGGAGGTAAAGGGGACGACTGTTCACCTCATTAGTTTTGTGTTCTGCCTCACTCCCACTGCAAAAATGTGATCCTCTCTCTCCAGAGCAATGCCATACACTGCCTGCAATTTCATTAGAAGAGTCTGTTAGCTCAAGTAACCAGTTGGCCCTTAGACAAGAAAACAGATGGGTAGAAGTTTGACAGATCAAGTGCTGTGACCCATGTTTATGTGTTTTGCTTCCCAGTAAATCATTCAGGGAAATTATTTTGCATTTTGAGAGAAATCAAGATCCATAGCTAGCGTATGTTGGTTCAATTTGTTTCATTATATTTTGCGCATGCTTCTGACAGTTTACTGTAGGCTTAATGGATTAGAAAGATCCACGTCTAGCATACTTTGGTTCAAACCTTTTTCACTGAATTTTTTACATACACAGCTTAATGTAGATTCAATGGCCTTGAAATTTGATGGCGCCGCAATCGTTTTTCAGGCGCAAAACCGCCATCTTAAGCATAGCGGGTGGCCATAAGTGGGTGGAATGTGCGCATTCATCAAGCGCCAGAAGGGCACCGCCCGCCATGGTGGTGAAGGTAGAAAAAGAGGCATCCAAGGTCCGTGCCTGAAACAGTTGTTAGGCCCCCTATTTGCTTATGCAAAGGACCTGTTTGAGGCCCCCAAGCAAAATTTCTGAACCCAGTCGATACCGGGCCCGGCTGCGATCAGGAAAATTGGTCTACATGCGGCCTAACCAGTGGAACCTTAAAGGGACTGCTGGAGGCCACCACCAAAACTATAAGTTTAAAAAAATACTTATTTGAAAGTGGAGCAGTGAGATGCAGGAATGCTCCTCCCGGCTCCACTGCAGTGCCGAAGGCCGTTACCAGCCCCTGCTCGGCCCCCTCTCTCCCAATCGCCTTCCCCTCTCTCCCGATCGGCCCTTTCCCTCCCGATCACTTCCCCCACACCCCGCTTCCAGTCGGTCCCCTCACTCCTGATCAACTCCCCCCTCCCCCCCCCCACCCTGGACCTACCCAGTGGCTGATGCCAGCGACGCAGCAGCCTGAAATTAAAATCCTCTTCACCGGCGAGCTGCCTGGGAATGCCCAACTCGCCAAGCTCATGTAAATGAGGCACGAAGCCCAATATCGGGTGTGCCGTAGGCCTACACGTTCCCTGTGCCCAGTTTTTGCTGGCAGGCTGGTGCAAACCAATTACTAGGCTAATGAATTATAAAACAAGTTCATTAAATGACTGGATTCCAGTGAGATGCTGCAATACTAGTCTCTCTTTGCACCTGTCTTTGAAATTTTGAAACACAACACCTCTCACCCTTGTGAAGGAGTCAGGTTTCTGATCGTGGGGAAAAATACACAAAAGCAATATGTTGACACAAAAGCGAAAGCTTCAAAAAGAATTTAATTTAACGTGGGTTACTAGTAGGAAGGATGTCCCAACAGCTCCCCATTAATGCATTTGTAGATTCTGTACTTCAAGCTTGGCAGCAAAGTTAAAAGCCACGTTGTAAACTGCACTATAAATATTTATGTTACAGGCTCCTCCCAGGTACCAGGAGGGGATTACACTGGCGTTGTCCAGACCATAATTTCCAGTTGTATCTGGGAAGTGATAGATTCTCCTGTCTCATGGTCATCTTGGCTTGTACAATTTCTAAAATCCAAAAACCAGCTTCATTGCTGGCTTTCCATGTATTCCATATATTCTGAAATTCACAGACCGTTTAAATACAGTCATGAGTACTTAATCACAATGCGAAGGTTTACATCAACAAGAACTTATTTGCTATCAAATCACCCATGACGTTACTCACAGTGAATCGGAGGATACACTGTTCATAAGAAGAGTATTAATTGAGAGTTTAACTCGAAAAGCTCACAAGTATGGGAATTCGGATTTCATATTGATACAGTAGGCAATACTGAAGTTGGGACTGTGGCACTTTGTTGGGACAATGTAGAGCAAGCATAACGCTGCATATGGTGTACCTGACCTGGGAGTGCTTGGTGCTGAAAATGTGTGTGCTAAAAATGAAGAGCTGCAGCATTTCAAAGCAGTGACATCCCTCAGCTGTAGGAGCACAAAAAATTCTTCCAATTTTGGAGCAGTTAAAACAACCTTTAATATTGATACCAGTGACTTTGTCAGCTTGCTGACATTCCTACAACCCTCTTGTGACATTTTGTGTTGACATGAGCGTATCAAGCAGTTTATGTTTCCAAAGGCAGAAGTTCAGAGATATGTTGAAATTTCAACTGTGTTGCAAGTCTGTTATAAATGCAGTCTTGTCGGACTGTAATGGAAGTTCTGAGAATATTGTTTCCTATAATTTCCTATAATTACAATTTAATTTAATTTCTAATTGCTTTGTTCTCTGACTTCTTTAGAACTAGGTCTTAGACTTGTTAGCATAGCTCAAATAATGGGCCACAAATGAACAAGCTCTTTCCACAGACGGAGAAAGTGCACTTGTAATCATACATGGCCTACGAAAAGATACGTTCACAAATGTGATTTTGACCTCCCACTGGGTCCTCCTTTGATGGATCCTTGATGTTCAATTCTTCCTCCCATTCGCACTCTGATCTTTCTCTCTTTGGCCTCCTACTCTTCCAACCAAGCATCACATAAACTTCAAGAACTGCAGCTTTGCTAGCCTGGGAGCATGGGTTGTAGAAGGCTGCATTTTACAACAGAGGAAAATGTTTGCATTTTTAAGGCTGTTCCAATAACAGTGTGAGCTTCATTAAGGAACATAGGAACAGGATTAGGTCATTCAGCCGCTCGAGCCTATTTTGTCATTCAATTAGATTATGGCTGATCTGTATCTTAACTTCATCTGTAACCCTTAATACCTTGCCTGACAAACATCTATCAATCTCAGTTTTGAAATTTTCAATTGACCTAGCCTCAACAGCTTTTTGGGGAGAGAGTTCCAGATTTTCACTACCCTTTGTATGAAGAAGTACTTTCTGACATCACCCTTGAATGGCCTAGCTCTAATTTTAAGGTTATATCCCCTTGTTCTGGACTCCCCCACCTGAGGAAATAGTTTCTCTCTATCTACCCTATCAAATCCTTTAATCATCTTAAACACCTCAATTAGATCACCCCTTAATCTTCTAAACTCGAGGTCTATACAACCTGTCCTTATAATTCAACCCTTTTAGACCTGGTATCATTCTGGTGAATCTGTCCAAACTAGAAATGAGAGCCTCCTGTAAATTCAGAATTCAGAGGTTGGCTGGCCCGCTGACACCAGTCCAGTGTGTCTCTGTGGTCGTATGCAGTCATTTTCTTTAAAAACAGACAAAACATACGCTTTCAGCATTTGGAGGAACGTAGAGGTGCCCAAACTACATCCCACCTTGTGTGAAACTATGACTGAACAGCATGAAAGTACGTTCAGGTACCCTTTTAACATGCAACAGATTATGTAACATTAGAAGTATTTTCAGTGCCAACCACAAGGTTCAAGTTGAAGCATTATGAAGACGAAAGATGCAACAATGGTTGTGCCAGTGCTAACTAGGCTCTGATGCTGATGCAGTGCCAAACTTGGTACTCAGTGCTCACAGCATGCATACTATGGGCATAGACTTAATTTGAGATGCCAATATATGTGAGCTGCTGTATCTCGGCAGTCTCCTTCAGACCTGAGAATTTCTTCTGCATCTGCTCCCATGATCCATGGACATGGGACTCAATCAGCTACTTCCTTCCATGCTTATTGCACATTGTGGCTATATCTCCTCTGCTGCACCTCTTCCAGCAGAACATCCAAATCTTCACTGCTGAAGAGGGCAGTTCTTCCCAGATCATCCTGAGCTCTCAATGCTGCTCTTCAATGCAGCCAAAAACAAACAGCTAGGTTAAAATGAAGCACTAGCTGTTTAAGACCTGCTGTTCTCATGACTCCCCATTCCAGAAAGCACATTCAAATTACGTTAATGAGCTGACCTCAATGAATCCAGCGAGATAATTTCCCCTCTCCAGGTACGCAATAAATTGCAAGAGTGCAGTGACCCAGGTACCATTTTTACCAGGTTCACTGAATCAGCACCAATATTTGTCCACATATGCAGCCATTTAACTTGAAGTGCACTCATCCTTTTAAACTGGAGTTGCAAGTCAGATTTTGCATAAACTCCGCAAGGGTAGCTACCTAATGCCAAAGCTGTGCTGGAAGTTTAAACTAATTATTCAAATGAGCTGATCTCAACAAATTGGGCCCAATCAGCTTAGTTCATTATGGGCCAGTTTGTCCCAGGCAGTCAGCCATTCTTGGTACAGATTTTTTGGGATTGCAAAATAAGAGCTAGTATCTCATCTTTCTCCTGGGCAATCTGCAGCCATCTGGTCTGAATATTGACTTCAGCAATTTCAGATCTTAGCTGTCTCCTTCATTTTTTCTTGCCTGTTTTTCCCATCCATCTTCCACTTTATTGGTCTCCATTTCTGAGCATTTCCCCCCTCTTTTCATTGCCTCACTGAACTATTTTCACACCCTACTTTCTTTTAATACATTTTCACCATCTGACTGAGATGAACATTGTATATCTTTCTACAGTTCTGTTTTATATTTCTCCAACTTTTTCAAACCTGTTTTCTCTGAGGTTTCTGTGGATCTTACGCTGAAGTTACGGCATTAACTTTATGTCTGTGACAGGAGGTAGCGTACCTGGCCCGCTTTACCTGTTGGGTCTCACCTCCCCTGTTCATTTTGTTGAGTCTTATAAGAAGGCTTGCTTTCAGTTTCCAGTTCTCAGGTCCATGCCCAAAACTTTTATCTGTCCTTTGTGCTTTCAGATGCTGACGGACCTCCTGTGTATTTTCCACAATTTCTATTTTTACTATTGGAAGTTTTGTTCCATTGGAGAAACAATGGGTCAATTTTCACAGATGTAGGTGACACTTTCACTGGCTTACGTTAAGTAATGAAGTGCCAGTGCGAAGTCTTGTCTCATATTCTTGAAAGGGAAAACAATTGCAGGGTTATGGGGAAAGAGCAGGGTAGTAGGACGAATTGGATAGCTCTTTCAAAGAGCCGGCACATGCACAATGGGCTGAATGGCCTCCTCCTGTGCTGTATGATTCCATGATTCTTTATTTTGTGCATTCCTTAGCAAGAATCTGCCACTACCGGAACAATATACAGAGCACGAGTGATATTCACCGTCACTTAGTATTACCAGTAAAGTGTTGATTTCAATGAAGCATTTATTGAGAGCCCATAGTAACTAATACCTGTGTGATAGTTCATTAGAATGGGATAATAAAATCAAAAGAAAGGCTGGTAACAAGTTCCCATGACAGTCTCTCTCTCTCTCTCACACACACACACACACACACACACACACCCTGTCCCACCCTACAAACCTTTCCCTAACCTAATCATTAGTAAGCCACCTCAAAGGAAACTCCCTAGAAAAAAGAACATGGGCTGTTCATCAATGCCTTTCCTCATATAAATGTAATTCTGTTTTAGCCATCTAACTGGGTAGACCACTAACTGCTGCCTTTTTGGATAGGGTCTTTAAATGCTGCCTACCTGGGTAGGGTCTCGAAGTGCTTAGATGGGTTAAAACTAACAGCAATTCTGATTATATCTAAAGGTGATTTTTAAAGAGGAAGGGGATAATTTTGACTTTGGACAATAATTTAAAATGCACAAAAATCGGGCGAGGTGTTTAATGGGTGGCCGAGCTGATATTACATGGTTTATACGATTGCCCAAAGTCAAAATTACCCCCGAAGTCTCAATGCTAACACTGTTTCAAAATGGAATGACTTATAAAGTTTGCTTAGCTTTTATGTGCCCTTTTGCTTCATCTGTCTCTTTTCCATTGCTTTTTAGAATTATTTTGTTTCAGTAGGAAGTGTTCATTACTTATGTGGGAACGAGCTAAGAGGAGTTTCTGAGTCCAACCACGTAAAGGAGTTCATCATAGTGCCAACCTAGAAAGCTGACAAAAGCGGATTGACAGCTTCAGAAAAGCTGGCACAGCCCCAACAAAGCAGAAAGACATAAACATAGTCTTATGGCATGTGAAGGCAAGGAGTTCAACTGTTATTGCAGGAGAAAAAAAAATTCTGAAATATGCAAAAGTGCAGTTTGCTGTAATGGTGGATTTAGAACTTCCTAAAGGGAAATGTGAGTGCTGAAGGAATGAGATTTATTTTCTAGGGCGACCTGGGAGCATCTCCAGGAAATTTTGATGCATTTTCTGACATTTTGGACCTTACTGTAATTCTGCCTTTCAAGTCAAATGTGCCAGGCAGTCACCATCTCCAACAAGAGAGAGCCCAACCGTCTCCCCTTGAAATTCAATGTAAGGAATCTTACAACACCAGGTTATAGTCCAACTGTTTTATTTGAAAATCGCAAGCTTTCGGAGGCTTTCTCCTTCGTCACACTCACCTGACGAAGGAGAAAGCCTCCGAAAGCTTGTGATTTTCAAATAAAACAGTTGGACTATAACCTGGTGTTGTAAGATTCCTTACATTTGTCAACCCCAGTCCATCACCGGCATCTCCACATCATGAAATTCAATAGCATTACCATTGCTGAATCCCCCACCATCAACATCCTGGAGGTCACCACTGACCACAAATTTAACTGGACCAACCACATAAATGCTGTGGCTACTACAGCAGGTCAGAGGCTGGGTATTCTGTGGCGAGTGGCTCACCTCCTGACTCCCCAAAGCCTCTCCACCATCTACATGGCACAAGTCAGGAGTATGATGGATATTGAATGAAGAAGGCTATTTAACTTATACCTAGCTTATCTAGAACAAAAGACCATATAGTGCCCCCATCCAAAACAAAGCAGTCTACTTAATGGGTGCCTCCTTCACTAGCCTAAGCATCTACCCCATCCACTATGATCATGTTGTGGCTGCAGTGTGTACTATCCACAGGATGCACTGCAGCAACTCGCCAAGACTTCTTTGGCAGCACCTCGTAAACCTGCGAACTCCACCACCTAGAAGGACAAGGGCAACAGGTGCATGGGAAACACCATCACCTCCAATTCCCCTCCAAATCACACACGATCCTGACTTGGACATATGTCACTGTTCCTTCACTGTCGCTGGGTCAAAATCATGAACTCCCTATCTAACAGTACTGTGGAAGCACCTTCACCACATGGACTGAAGCGGTTCAAGAAGAAGGCCCTCCACCATCTTCTTTAGAGCAACTAGGGATGGGCAATAAATGCTGGCCTTGCCAGCGACTCCAACATCCCGAAAATGAATTTTAAAAAAAACATTTTGCTGGAAGGGTTATTCTAAATATGAAAAGAAAAGTACTCGTATGAACTTCAATACAACCTTACTGGGTCCGGTAAGTCTGACCCCAGAGACATCGTGTTAATTTATGAACTGAAATCTTTTTACCCCTGACCCCCATGTTAGTCAAGAGGCAGCTGTGGGATTACATGAATTGAGGGTATTCTCATTTAACTATTTTGAATAAACACTATTTTTATTTTAAGTAGCTTCAGGAGGGATTAGGGTGAAGTCAACATTGAAACAATACCACGGAACTGAGTTCTAAAAACTGAGACACACCCTAACATTGATCTGTTTTTCCTCTTTTAGATGCCGATCAACCTGGTTTGCATTTCAAACATTTTCTAACATGTGATGCTTGATTTTACTATTGGTAATAATTACAGACGAAGACTTAACAAGTTCATACAACATTTTTTTTGGCTGGTTAACCTATTTGAAATAAATGGCTTCATGCCTTCCACTGAAATACAGGACAAAGTGATTTGAAGGTGTTAAGCATTTGTCTGCAATTATAACCAACAGCAACTTTTTTGCCTCTGTTGAAAAGGTTTAATTTCTTCCATTAGAAATAAAAACCATTTCACATCACAATCATTAAAAAAAAACTAAAATGCAAAAAAAAGCCATGGTTTGCAGGAATGAGGGGTTGAATTTTGTATGCTCAGGTGGGCCTGACTGGCTGACTCCTGTCTGGGGTTTGTAATCTCTTGTATCTTATTGATCATTACTGACACTCATCATATTTCCCCGTGGATGTAGACCGCTCTAATACAGGCAATGCATGCTCTCTCCCTGGTTACTGCAGGATAATAAAGGGATCTCCAGCACAAAAGAGTAAACAAATTGAGAACTTTCGAAATTACAGAGTTACAGCTGTTAAAAATAACTTATTTGGGGACAAATATTAAGTAAACATACCGGTAATTGCAACTCTCAGAAACCATCAGCTCACCTGAAAATATTTCTGCCTCAAATTTGCATGCAACTAACGATGGGAGAAAGCAATGTCTAATTGATTGCTTTGAATGGCCTTCAGTCCACCATCCAACCAGTCTGGTTGTTACTGACAACCTCTAATTCTATGGAAAAAGATGATTTTTTTTTTGCAAAACATTGACACGCTGACTGTCTGCCGAAAAGACTGATGGTTGGCTTGTATGATTAATATCAGTAGAGATATTAGATGGAATTTCCCCCATTGATGTAAATGGGGAGGAGTAAATTCCAGCCACAATCCTTAAATTAGTGTGATTGTTTGTTCCCCTGGCACTTCATTTGTGTACATTGATTCAATTCCAAAGAGAAACAGGAAGAATTTTGGAATGAATGGTATTTTACTGTAACTATTTGATTTTTAAAAAGCTGTCCTTATGCTGCGGCCCCTTTTTTAAAAGGGCGTTGTTGAATGAGGGAAATAAAGTGCTTTTACTGTTACCGGATCATGTCGGAAGTCTGCCCAAACTTTGAGGCTGCCAATTTCAGCATCACGAGTGGACCCAACCTTACTGCTGCTTCTCCTTCTCCTGCTGCTCTCAGCTGTCCTCCATGATCCTATTTGTTGTGATCATGGGGAGTTTTCTCTTACTGAGTAGCATCGGTAAACTCTGTCTCTATTGACACAAAACTTGACTCTTTCAACTGACAGGCAACAGGATCACAGGAGCAGGTGGGAATGGCAGCGAGGCTGAGACTTCATGCTTAAATAAAAAGATCAACCTGCAGAAATAGCATGAAACCAGCACTAGAAATTGCTTGGCAAAAAAAAAGCCGAAGAGAGAGACAGAAGAATGTGAGATACAAATGTATAAACGTATAAAATGTGTGAAATGTATAAAATTCTTAGAGGGCTTGACAGGGTAGATGCTGAGAGGAAGTTTCCCCTGGCAGGACAGTCCAGAACTAGGGGTCATAGTCTCAGGATAAGGGGTCGGCCATTTAGGACCGAGATGAGGAGAAATTTCTTCACTCAGAGGGTTGTGAATCTTTGGAATTTTATACCCCAAAGGTCTGCGGATGTTCAGTCATTGAGTATATTCAAGACTGAGATCGATAGATTTTTGGACACAAAGGGAATCAAGGGATATGGGGATAGGTTGGGAAAGTGGAGTTGAGTTAGAAGATCAGCCGTGATCTTAATGAATGGTGGAGCAGGCTCGAGGGGCCTGCTAATCCTCAGGCTTACTACTCTTCTTGGCAATATTGTAAGCATCTTCTTTTAAGCTAATACTATCTACTTAACTTCTCTAGTTAGCCACAGTTAGATCACTTTTCCTGTAGAGTTTTTATTCCTCAAGGAAATGTATATTCATTGAGAAATATGAATTATTTCTTTAAATGTTTGCTGTTGCTTATCTACCATCATATCTTTTAATCTAATTTCCCAATCTACCTTAGCCAACTCGCTCCTCATACCTACTTAATTGGCTTTGTTTAAATTTAAGACACTAGTTTTGGACTTAACTACATCACTCTCAAACTCAATATGAAATTCTACCATATTATGATCACTCTACCCCAGAGGATCTTTAACTAATTAACCCTGTCTCATTACACAATACTAGATCTAAAATAGCCTGTTCCCGGTTTCGAATGCATTCTATGAACTCATCCTCCAAACTACTTTTGCCAATTTAGTTTGCCCAGTCTATATGAAGATTAAAGTCCTCTATGATTATTGCATTACCCTTGTCACGTGTTCCTCTAACTTCCTGAATAATACTCTGTCCAACACTATAACTACCGTTAGGGGGTCTATAAACTACTCCCACCAGTGTTTTCTGCCCCTTGTTATTTCTTAGCTCCACCCATACTGATTCTACATCCTGATTTTCTGAGCTAAGATCCTTTCTCACTACTGCCTTTATCTCATCCTTTATTATCAGGGCTAACCCGCCCCCCCCACCCCATCTCCTTTTCCATTCTGCCTGTCTTTTCTAAAAGTCATGTACCCTGGAATATTTAGTTCCCAACCTTGGACACCTTGCAACCACCTCAATAATGGCTACTAGATCAAACTCATTTACCTCTATTTGTGCCATTAATCTTGTTAAGAATGCTTCTTGCATTCCAATACCACGCCTTTAATTTTAAGTTTTTACTATTTTTCCCTGATGTGACTTTAGTCACTAATGCCCTATTAGCTTTGTTAAACTCTCTATCCCTTCCTGACACACTGCTTGTTTTTACCCAAATCGCTACTCTGCTCTACCGCCTTGACTTTTCTCTTTAGACTTATAAATTTACCCTTACCTGGGCCCTCCCCACTGCCTCATTAGTTTAAAGCCCTATCAACCCCCCTAGTTATTCGATTCACCAGGACAGTGGTCCCAGCTCGGTTTAAGTGGAGCCCGTCTCAACGGAACAGCTCCTTCTTTCCCCAGTACTGGTGCCAGTGCCCCATGAATTGAAACCCCTGCCTCCCACACCACTCTTTCAGCCATGCATTTAACCATCTAATCTTTCTTATTCGTTCATGGGATGTGGGCGTTGCTGGCGAGGCCGGCATTTATTGCCCATCCCTAATTGCCCTTGAGAAGGTGGTGGTGAGCCGCCTTCTTGAACCGCTGCAGTCCGTGTGGTGACGGTTCTCCCACAGTGCTGTTTGCGTGCGGCTCAGGTAGTAATCCAGAAATTATTACCTTTGAGGTTCTGCTTTTTAATTTAGACCCCAGCTCCTCAAACTCCCACCGCAGAACCACATTGCTAATTCTACCTATGTCGTTGGTTCCTACATGGACCACGACAACTGGATCCTCCCCCTCCTTTTCCAAGTTCTTCGCCAGCTGCGAGGAGATATCCTTAACCCTGGCACCGGGCAGGCAACACAGCCTTCGGGACTCCTGGGCTCGGCTGCAGAGTACAGTATCTATCCCCTAACACTACCACATTCCTTTTCGCTCCCCCCACTTCAATGGCCTCCTTTACCACAGTGCCCTAGTCAATTTGCCCATCCTCCCTGCAGTCTTTGTTCTCATCCACACAGGTATCAAGTACCTCATACCTGTTGGAAAAGGGCAAAGGCTGAGGCTCCTTCACCACTGCATCGGGGTCCTCTTACCTGCCTGACTTGCAGTTGCATTCTCCTATCCTTGATCACTAACCAAATCTAAACCACTACCTAACCTAAGGGGTGTGACTGCCTCCTGGATCAAAATATCTAGGTAACTCACCCCCTTTCTGATGCATTGCAATGTCTGCACCTTGGACTCCAGCTCAACAACTCTAAGCTGAAGTTCCTCGAGTTGCAGACACTTACTGCAGATGTGGTTGCCTGGGGTCATGCTGCTCTCCACAGACTCCCAAATGCTGCAGTTACGACACACCACCTGCCCTGCCATCGCTATCTAACCTTGTTTTATTTATTTACTTAATTAAACTTTTTATGTAATTACTTCACTTGGTTTATTTTTACTTATTTTTTTAAACAAATTAATTTATCTAGTTTAAGTTATTAATTCAATAAGTATTAGCAAGTTATAGGTTCCAAGTTTAAACCACTCCCATAAAAGCCACTTGCACTAATCACCAACAACACTTAACCAATAAACTAAATACTTACACTAACTTAAGACTAACCACCAATGCACTTAACCAAAAAACGAAATACTTATCTGTACTTACTCTCGCCGCTCTGCCTTGTTTTGTGACTTCACTCTTTTATATATTTTCTTTCTGTCAGACTCTCCGTTCCGCTGCTCCTTTTGTACCGGGCTGCTGGGGCGGGATGGGGGGGATTCCTGCACTTTCTCTGGGCTGCTCTCTCTCCGCTGCTCCTTTATACCGGGCAGCTGTGGAGGGGAGGGGGAATTCCCGCGCTTTCTCTGGGCTGCTCTCTGTCCGCTGCTCCTGGGAGGGGATTTGTTTCTGATTTTTTTCTTTATTTACTGAAGTCTGACAAAGAGACTTTTCCTTAAAGAGGAATTATGACATTGTCCGATGACAGGGCATTATCCAATGTAGTTCTGAGCTGTACAAAATAGGACGGTCCCACGCTTACTCATTATTTTGTGCTGAGTTAGCTGATCTCAGCTGGATGGTGGGCACTTCAGTTGGTCATAGTATCCCCTGTGGTAGGAAGGGGATAAATCAGTCAGGCTACTCCTTGTCACTATCCAGTGACTCCTGCTTCAATGTGCATTGGTGTGGATGTTAGATGAAGAGAGGGTCAGGTTTAGCTGTGATGAGCTTCCCCACTCCCACCACAGTCAAATTACCTGCTGAGACCACTGCCTAGGCTCATGTGAAGAATACACACTTGGATGAAGTACTGGAAGACTGTTGTGACCCATCGAACAGTAGCCCAGGATTAATGATTGCCTTCAGGAGAGATGGGGTTAGGGAAGAACATTGGAACATAATACAATTTATACTCTTAAAACACTTACTTTGTTCAAAGAGCCTGATAACAGTGCCCAATAGCGAGTCATATCCTGTACAATTGGAAGTCTGTGTTTTTACTTTTAATCTCTCCTCACTCTCTCTGCTGACATTGTAAATTGTAAATGGTTCCTTATGCTTTTGTGGCACTTCTGCATTAACTCAGGAATTAACTTAGGGGGTAAGTTTAACCTAACCTGCCTATAGGGAATGGGGTGGGTTCAGGTCGAATGCACAAAGTACTTTAAAAGCCAATTGTACCAGTGCTGCTTCTCCTCCTTCCTGATTCTAGGAGCCTTGGCCGATTCCTGTTTCTGCCCCCCCCACCCCCGGTTTTCTAACGTGGGGCACCTGACCTCCCCACCCCCATTCTGGTTATGCTTCAGATAGCTGGCTACGGGCTGTCTGATAGTTGTTGGCAACCAGCAAAAGATTGACTACCGATGGCTGGCTGCAGATTGATGGCTGGTTGCGAACAGGTGACTGGCACCTAAATGGATGCTGGTGACTGACTGTAAATTGACTGTAACCTGACTGCTGGTGACTGGCCGTAGCAGCAGCAACAATTTGATGCAAATAAAAAGTACCCTTTAGGGACATGCTTCTTTTTAAAGTTTGTTCTTCAAAGCTGGCTATATACTGCACTTGAGTGTGGCCAGCGGGTGAGATGTCCCTACCATTTTATTGTTGGTTGCACCTTTGATTAGGTGGCTGCAATTTTAGATTTAAGAAAGTGAGTAAATTCCAATTTATGTCCAAGTTATGATAACTTTTATGAGTATGCACAAACCTAATAGGTCAAAATTGCTGTATTTGAGTCGAGGGAAGGTGGAAGAGATGTGATGGAGAGATGTCCTCTTGAAAAATGTATCGCATGAAGTTTAATTATATAGTTTTTTAAATAGCTGCCAAATAATGGATGTTGTATGTAGTTAGGTATGTGGAAGATGTCAGCACATGCCCAGTTAGCTGTAGTCATCGTCATCATCATTAATAAGAATGTGAGGATGATGAAGCAGAAGGGTCAGCCCTGCCATCAAATGCTATAACTACTTTCCTAAAGGTTGACTCAGACCTCGTTCGCATTACATGATGGGATGGGTCTGCTGTGCACAACAATTTCTGATCACTGCTATCTATTTTAAGGAGTACAGTACTCCAAACTTCAATATTATGTTTATTATAATAAATACCTCAGCTATCTGACAGCTGACAAGGATTTTATTGCCAATGTGTTAGAACAAAAATAAAATGGGACACATACGTAAAATATCTCACTTATCAGTTACCATAAAGATCTGTAGGCAATGTCTGCTTTCTATTGCAGAACCACTTCAAGTAGCTGTAGTTAGTTCTGTAATACTCTGGACTCTGTGTGCTGTGGAACTCCTCAGTGAGAAAATCACATCGAGACAAAAATAGTGGCCAGCATTGCCAATGGTAGCATTGTTATTGACCTGGTGCCTACAGGGGCGGCACTTCCACCTCATTTGCTTTATAGTGCCGTCACCAAAGTCAGTAACCAGCCATAATGCAAAGGAACTATTGGAGCTTTTAGGAAGGATCATTGCATCAGGTCACACACTCGCCACAACACACAGAAACAAAAGAATTTTGGACAAGCAATTAAACTCTATTAAAGGAATACGGCAGGAAAAGCTTAGCAAAATTATAGCTATGAACCTTCTGAAAACTGAAAAAATGGTTCAAAATTATGTTACCTTTTCAGAGAAAGTTCCTTTCTGCTTGTCTCCGGCTCTTCCCATTAACCGACAGGCAAGCACTTGAGGTATTTAAGGATTGGCTCCTGCCATGTTTTAATATTATTCGACATATAAACAAAACCAGTACTAGCCAAGTGATTAGAGAATGTGAATGGAGGTTCACCACAATAAATGATTATTGACATATTAACTATAACAGGTAGAAAACATGGAATCCATAATCCACCCTCCACTTATCTGCCTTCCCAATTATCCACCAGAAGTTTTGCGGATAGAACCTTGCATGAGCCATCACCTCGTGGTATAATCTGCTAATGCCAATTTCACAGCCATGCAAGATTAAATTCCATTGATGTTATTGGTATTGGACCTGTTCACTCTTATGGATTGCTTTACCATATGTGTAGGACTAAAATCTGAGGACTCTTAATTACCTGACAATTTCCATTATCCACCAGGGGGGTGAAAACTCCATTACGGTGAACAGTATTGTAATCAAAACTTTATTATTAAATGTTAACTAGGATTAACACTTCCATCAGTTGTCACTTTGAACAGTTATGAACTGCTATCACACAGTTCCTTCGGTCCAATACTTGTTTCACAGGTTTTATTTTCATGGGAGGCTTGATGCATACATGAGCGAGATGGTGCAGAGGTAATTAGAGTGGGAGGAGGCTTATGTGGAGTTTAAACACTGTGGTGTAAATTCAATGTGATTCTATTTGGATTGATGTCCTTGTCAGTGGCAGCTTTGTTGTTCCAGTAGACCTGAAGTTTAGTTGCCTGTGATACAGTCATGATTCACCCAATAATTCTCTGGTTGTGTAACTCCCTTTTCTGTGTTTCCAAGCAACATATTCCATAGACATTTGCAGTCTGTTACGGAAGTTACATATTCATTGTCACTTACGTAGATAGCAATCTTCAGCAATATAGACTGTGACATTACAATTGCAGTGTTACTGAGAACGATTCATGGGGTAATAAAACCACTATACGTCTACTAGTTACTTAAATCAGTTTTTTCATCTGTTTGATATTGTCAGTGATTGAGTGACTTGTACCAGACTGGTTGTATGTTCTGAGAACTATTGTGGAAAGTGGCCAGGCCTGAAACAGTTAACTTAATCCCAAGTGCAACCTGGTGTTTGCATCACATATACTATAATGTGCCTAGCCCATCATTAAACCACACCCTGTACTTACCCTTAAGGCAGCTACTTCATCGTTGCATTTTTACTAAATTCATTTTCCTGATGTGGTCAGGTCCGCATTCTACATGTGGACTTGTGCCTAAAATAGTTAAGGGAATGGGGGGACGGGGAGATCTCCTATATTTTATACACCTTTTTGCTTCAACCCTTTTTTAAAATTTGCACCAGTGAATCTCATTCTGTTTTTACTAAACACTCATTGAAATTACAACAGACTAAATCCCATTGTACAAAAATAATGCAGTGCCTTGAGTGAAACCAATTACTGTTTTAATGGTGGGAACAGCAGGTGTCACAAAGTTGAAGACCTTTTATGCCAAAGGCAACAGTTTATCCTCAAAGCACTGGCCATCTTGGTAAGTTAACTGATTAGAAAAAAAAAATCACTGGCTGTAATAAGAGGCTAATATTAAGATATAAGTGAAAGAAAACCTGCATCATCAGGGTTTATTGATCAGTTTCTGGACATGATACTTGGTGGGAAAGGCACAATTTTAGGACACAATGCTGGTGGCAAAAAATATCATGATATGTTATGATGTTGGTGTGAAGCTAATAAAATACAGGATTTCCTGTGGGTGTGACAGTTACTGCTTCAGTTTGTAGTGGCTTTATGCAAAGCCACTTGCCACCCAATAACCTAAGAAAGCATGGAATGAGAAAAGGCTTACGCCTGCTCCTGCCACAGACTTAAGCAATCTATGGTATCTTGGGCTCCACCCATGTAATCTCCTGAGGGAAAGATCTCTGTAAATACGCCATTATTTCCAAATGTAATCAATAAAACTCCAGAATAGTTATCCGTCTTCACATCACTACTATTCAATCCTGGACGGCTGTTCTCTAGTCAAACAAGCCCCCTACCCTCCATTATTAGTGGCAAAATCGAAGAGCAAGTTCCGGCGACTGCACATGCGCAGTCAAATGCAGAAATCCACAACTTGCTCTTCCTAATTCCCTGCTGATCTGACAGCTTTGCATTAAAGAGATATCGCAAGCTTGAATCAATGGACCAGCGCGAACTTACTCTCCTGCTCAGCTGGAAACTAACTAATCTCGCCAGAAGAAAGGTACACTCCGTTATATTAGGTCTAAACTAACTTTTAACGGCGTGGTAAGTATTAATGACTTCCAAACAACCTCTCTGGCACTGAAAATTAACTTTGAAAAATGTGCAGTCTCATTACTCCCGATTTTAATAGTTTATGGACATTTAAAAAAATAATAATTTAAAAACGTTTTCATTGTCTTTTTTATCTCAGTCTTTTAATCTCATCCTCTCTTTATTTTGCTTTCTCTATCTAATTTTCTAGCACATTTAGTAATCTTATCTGACACTTCCTGGTTCTTAGTCTGCGCGGTTTGTGAATGAGCTTCATTTCCTGGTTCTCACAGCGTGGCTTGCTTCCAGCTGATTGGTGGAGGGGACATAGAGATCCTTTCACCGCTCATCACTCAGAGAAGCCCGGGAAAGGATGCTGCACTTATTGCAGCTCTCAATTAAAGCAAGTTGGCGCCCAGTAGTCCGCAAAAAGTTTGTGGGTGAGTTAGTTACTTACAAGTGGCGGGTGACGTCCGTTTGCCACTCAGCGCAATTTCCGACACATTGAATTTGATAAACCTGGTACTTTGCAGGCTGGCACCAAAATATATATTTTTTTATTCATTCATGGGATGTGGGCATCGCTGGCAAGGACAGCATTTATTGCCCATCCCTAATTGCCCTTGAGAAGGTGGTGGTGAGCCGCCGCCTTGAACCGCTGCAGTCCATGCGGTGAAGGTTCTCCCACGACCGTGTAAATGACCACAAAAGCTGCCAGGTTGTCATAAAAACCCAACTAGTTCACTAATGCCCTTCAGGGAAGAGAACTGCCGACCTGATGTGACCTTCAGTGCCACACTATGTGGTTCAGTCTTAATGCCTTCAGGGCAACTAGAGATGGGCAATATATGCAACGTTGCCCACATCCAAAGAAAAAAGAATAAAAAACCCATACATCTATTGTCCTTTGTTCTGTACGCAAATTAGAAATGACTTCAGAAACTGTCAGAATATTGTTCAGAGAGGAAAAAAAATGACAAAATTCTTTGAAATAATTCAATTCATTTGAGACACTAGTTATTCCAGTGCTTTACTGGCAATTCGATTCCAGTAATCTTTTTTCAAGTTCACTGGAGTGAACTCACATCCAAACACTTCGTCGGGTTGAGTTTCCTCAACTAACACACTGCCTAATGTGTTTGTATAAAATTCCTTTGTGGGCTATTTTACCAGAGTCATGAACCCAAAATAAATTAATAACTGTTTTGAAATAGTCATGATGTGGCGATGCCGGTGATGGACTGGGGTTGACAATTGTAAACAATTTTACAACACCAAGTTATAGTCCAGCAATTTTATTTTAAATTCACAAGCTTTCGGAGGCTACCTCCTTCCTCAGGTGAACGATGTGGAAATTAAATCCTCGAAATGAAGTCGCATTTATAATTCACAGAACAATGCTTGGTGAGTACAGACAGTTTTTTCAACTGCCCGTTGCCAAGGCAATCAGTGTGCAGACAGACAGGTGTTACCTGCCAGGTCTCACAGAATATACAAATCACCAAAAAAAACAACAAACAAAAAAAAACAGAGATAGAGAGGTAGAAACATAGAAAAGACAGCAACTGACCCGTTATATTAAAAACAGATAACATTTGTTCGCTGGTGGGGTAACGTGTAGCGTGACATGAACCCAAGATCCCGGTTGAGGCCGTCCTCATGGGTGCGGAACTTGGCAATCAATTTCTGCTCGACGATTTTGCGTTGTCGTGTGTCTCGAAGGCCGCCTTGGAGTATGCTTACCCGAAGGTCGGTGGCTGAATGTCCTTGACTGCTGAAGTGTTCCCCGACTGGGAGGGAACCCTCCTGTTTGGCGATTGTTGCGCGGTGTCCGTTCATCCGTTGTCGCAGTGTCTGCATGGTCTCGCTTAAATGTAGGGGGCATGATTAGAAGTTTGCAGATTTTTTTTATTCGTTCATGGGATGTGGGCGTCGGTGGCAAGGCCAGCATTTATTGCCCATCCCTAGTTGCCCTTGTGAAGGTGGTGAGCATTTATTGCCCATCCCAAGTTGCCCTTGTGAAGGTAGTGGTAGTGGTGAGCCGCCGCCTTGAACCGCTGCAGTCTGTGTGGTGAAGGTTCTTCCACAGTGCTGCTAGGTAGGAAATTCCAGAATTTTGACCCAGCGACGATGAAGGAACGGCGATATATTTCCAAGTCGGAATGGTGTGTGACTTGGAGGGGAACGTGCAGGTGGTGTTGTTCCCATGTGCCTGCTGCTCTTGTCCTTCTAGGTGGTAGAGGTCACGGGTTTGGGAGGTGCTGTCGAAGAAGCCTTGGCGAGTTGCTGCAGTGCATCCTGTGGATGGTACACACTGCAGCCACTGTGCGCGGTGGTGAAGGGAGTGAATGTTTAGTGTGGTGGATGGGGTGCCAATCACAATCAAGCGGGCTGCTTTGTCCTGGATGGTGTCGAGCTTCTTGAGTGTTGTTGGAGCTGCACTCATCCAGGCCAGTGGAGAGTATTCCATCACACTGCTGACTTATGCCTTGTAGATGGTGGCTTTGGGGAATCAGGAGGTGAGTCACTCGCTGCAGAATACCCAGCTTCTGACCTGCTCTTGTAGCTACAGTATTTATGTGGCTGGTCCAGTTAAGTTTCTGGTCAATGATGACCCCAGGATGTTGATGGTGGGGGATTCGGCGATGGTAATGCCATTGAATGTCAAGGGGAGGTGGTTAGACTCTCTCTTGTTAGAGATGGTCATTGCCTGGCACTTGTCTGGTGCGAATGTTACTTGCCACTTATGAGCCCAAGCCTGGATGGTGTCCAGGTCTTGCTGCATGCGGGCTCGGACTGCTTCATTATTTGAGGGGTTGCGAATGGAACTGAACACTGTGCAATCATCAGCGAACATCCCCATTTCTGACCTTATGATGGAGGGAAGGTCATTGATGAAGCAGCTGAAGATGGTTGGGCCTAGGACACTGCCCTGAGGAACTCCTGCAGCAATGTCCTGGGGCTGAGATGATTGGCCTCCAACAACCACTACCATCTTCCTTTGTGCTAGGTATGACTCCAGCCACTGGACAGTTTTCCCCCTGATTCCCATTGACTCCAATTTTACTTGGGCTCCTTGGTGCCACACTCGGTCAAATGCTGTCTTGATGTCAAGGGCAGTCACTCTCACCTCATCTCTGCCCTTTTAAATAGAAAATGAACCAGCAGCCTGCCACTTAGCAGGTGAGGAGCATGTTGGTAGGGAAGGTACTCGGGAAGAGAACTTCTTGAACATTAGTTCAGATGCAGGGTCCTTCATGTTACTTAGGTGTAGCCCTGTCCCCCTCATTTATTTTTCACCTCCGTAGGTAGGGAAGAGATTTTTTTTTTAAAGGTGTCTTTCACTAGGGTTGAAAAGATTAAGGGGTGACTTAATAGAGGTCTTCAAGATTATGAAGGGTTTTGTTGAGGTAAATAGTGAAAGACTGCTCTGCCCTGGATGAAGTCGAGTGGTGAGTGTTCCATCACACTCCTAACTTGAGTCTTGTAGATGGTGAAGAGGCTTTTACGGGTCAGGAGGTCAGTCACTGGTCATAGAATACCCAGCCTCTGCCCTGCTCTTGTCGCCACACTGTCAATATGGCTTGTTATTTTAGATAATGACAAAAGAATGAAAGGGCAGGTTAGAAAAAAATTCTTTACACAGAGGCTGGTTAAAATAAAGAATTCTCTGCCACAAACTGTTGTTGTAGCAGAGTTCATAAGTTCTTTTAAAAGGGAATTACTCGCTTGAAAAAGGAGTATTAAAGGGGAGTGATCAAGAGAGTAGGATTAAACTAGTTGGCCCACGTCGAGAAAAACACTGACGCAGAATAGCCTGTTTCTGTGATTTAACATTCAGTGATTTGATGACTACCATTAAATATATGTGTATGTATATCTACGTTTGTAGTGTGGGTGCAAATGCGTGTATGTGTGCAAGGCACCCAAAGCAAACAGATAAAGACCATTACAAATGCGAAGAAAAAGAAGTTTTAAAGAAAAATCAGAAACTTGACAACTTGTCCCATGTTACCACGATAAATAAATCTTAGCAAAGTACAACCAAGAGTGGGTGGCTGAGGATGTCTGGATGAAGTGAGGCAATAGGATTGTAGCCCAAGAGGTGGGGCATATGAATGATGATGAGTAATAAGGTATGTGTAGCTAAATTATGCATGTAGCATAGCAGTTGGGATGCAGTGCAACCAGTCTGATAGAACTCAGACTCTCGACAAACCCAGCGATAACTGTAGATGAACAGCAAACTATTAAGAAATGGTAAGTAGGAAATATTAAGAAAATGTTGTCTAACTTTGAAATTGTATTCAGTGTCAAAAATTGTCTGGATGATCTTTGTCGGAAGCTCGAATGTAGTGCAGTCACAAGTACTATTTGGTTTGTGTCTGGGCAAATACAACTGGAAGTTCTGGATTCCAGAGAGTTGGTTTACTGCCATAAAATTTAACTGTTGAAAAGATTCCAATCGCTTTCCTGATAGCTCTGTGAGTTTATCTAGTAAGGTCTCAGGTTTGATCCCTAATTTGTTGCAGAGTTAGATTTCAAATGGGGTACACATTAGGGCAGGGTGCTACAATTGGCCTCGGTGCTCCTGGCGGGGGGAATATCAGCTACAGTTCCCAATCAACTGTTGTTTAGAGACTCACAGTGGAAATGTATTTCTGCACACATCGAGTGATCACAGGATCGAGTTGGTATGTTGCCTCCTGTGGTTCAATTGTCTCCCGACACTCGATGTCAAAGCTCACACATGAGGAATAATCATTAAGCCAATGCACTGGAGGGTGTCTGGTGCCTGTAGAACATCAGAACAGGAGTAGACCATTCAGCTCCCCAAGCCCATTTGGCCAATCAATTAGATGATGGCTGATCTGTACCTCAACCCTGTATCCCTTGATACACTTAGCTAACAAAAATCTATCAACCTCAGTTTTGAAAGTTTTAATTGAACCAGCATCCACAGCCTTTTGGGGGAAATCCCAGTATCCTTTGTGTGATTATACAGCTTTGTTCTGGATTCCCCCACCAGAGAAAATAGTTTCTCTTTATCTACCTGATCGAATCCTTTTATCATTTTAAACATCTCGATTAGATCACACCTCAATCTTCTATACTCAAAGAAATACAAGCAACTTGTCCTCATAATTTAACCCCTTAATCCCCGGTATCATGGTGAATCTATGCTACACCCCTTCCAAGGCCAATATATCCTTCCTGAGGTGTGGTGCCCAGAACTGAATGCAATACTGCAGATGGGGTCTGGAGTATAATTTCCTCCCTTTTGTATTCCAGGCCCCTTGAGATAAATGCCAACATTCCATTAGCCTTTTTGATTGCTTTCTGTACCTGTCCACTAGCTTTTAGTGAATTGTGTATACGTACACCCAAATCTCTTTGCTCTTCCACAGTAAGTTTCTCGCCATTTAGAAAATGTTCCAGTTTGTCTTTGTTGGATCCAAAGTGGATAATCTCACACTTCCCCACATTGAACTCCATTTGTCACAGTTTTGCCCACTTACTTAATCTGTCTACGTCCCTTTGTCACTTCCTGCTCCCATCTGCACTATTTACTATGCCTCCTAACTCTGTGAAGACAGAAGCAAAGTACTCATATAACAAATCTGCCATTTCCTTATTATTACAGTATCACCTGCATCTGTCTTTAATGGGCCCACATTTCCCTTAGCCACTTTCTTTCTCTCAATATATTTATAAAAGATTTTACTGTTAGCCTTGATATCCCTTGCAAGTTTTTTTTGTATTCCTTTTTGCAGCTTTTGATACTTTCTTTATATCCCTTTGTTGCTTTTTGCAGCTCTCCTGATCTACTGGATTTCCACTTTTCTAGGCATTTGTCCAACCATTTCCCATACTTTTATATTTTATCTTACCTCATTTGTTGTTCATGGTTGTGTAACTACACAACTGGAGCTTTTGCCTTTTAGCGGTATGTACTGCGCTTGTATTGTACCAAATACTCCTTTGAATACCTCCCACTGTCTGTAGGTTTACCCATTAATGGTTCAGCCCAGTTTACTGCAGTGAGTTTATGTTTCATCCCCTCAAAGTCAGCCTTACTTAAGTTTAAAACCTTGGTTTGTGACTCTCCCTTCTTCTGCTCAAACTTAACATCAAATTCGATCGTGTAATGGTCACTGTTCGGAAGGTGTACCCTTATCGTCAGATTGTTAACTAATTCTGGCTCGTTACTCATCACTAAATCTAGTATGGCCTGTTCCCTGAGAGATCCAAAACATATTGGGCCAGATGTTGCTGGAGCGGGGCATCTTGCGGTGTACACCATTAGTTAGACTTTTTCCTCACCCTTCAGCTTGGAAATCTTTTGCACCGTAACTTGCTGGAAGTGCGAGCTTTTAATGATTTGGGGAGGGGAACAGGGCATCTGGAACCTTGGTGAACAGCGGGACCAACAATGTATCTCCTTAACCAATGAGATTTAAGGATTGAGAAAGAAACCGAGGAATGATGGAGAAGGAGGGTGAATCAGAGTCAAATCAGGTACAGAAAGAGAAATGAAGGGAGAGCGAGAAAAGAGACAAAAAGGAAAGGTGAGAAAAGAGTTAAAAATGTTAAATTTGACATTTTCAAAATTTCCAACAACAATTTATTACATGCAGAAATGAGATTGAACAGTTTAAATTGTTCCCTTTCTGGGCCAGGGAGGTTGATTGGCATCGCGTTAGCAATTATCATGTGGTTAAAAAGGTACTTACGCTATTAAATTCCAGGTCTAATTTTCTGCGGTGAGTTTAATGGGCAATTAATGTGCAAATCCATCAAGTTCTTAAAAATAATGGGGAGGCTAAGGGCGAGAAGATGTTTATGCAAAGCAAATTTTTTTTTATTCGTTCATGGGATGTGGACGTCACTGGCGAGGCCAGCATTTATTGCTCATCCCTAATTGCCCTTGAGCGGGTGGTGGTGAGCCGCCTTCTTAAACAGCTGCAGTCTGTGTAGTGAAGGTTCTCCCACAGTGCTGTTAGGAAGGGAGTTCCAGGATTTTGACCCAGCGACGATGAAGGAACGGCGATATATTTCCAAGTAGGGATGATGTGTGACTTGGAGGGGAACGTGCAAGTAGTGTTGTTCCCATGTGCCTGCTGCCCTTTTCCTTTTAGGTGGTAGAGGTCACGGGTTTGCGAGGTGCTGTCGAAGAAGCCTTGGCGAGTTGCTGCAGTGCATCCTGTGGATGGTACACACTGCAGCCGGTGGTGAAGGGAGTGAATGTTTAGGGTGGTGGATGGGGTGCCAATCAAGCGGGCTGCTTTGTCCTGGATCTTGTCGAGCTTCATGAGTGTTGTTGGAGCTGCGCTCATCCAGGCAAGTGGAGAGTATTCCATCACACTCCTGACTTGAAATGGCGTAAATTGACCAGCAAGTTCTGGAGATTTGCAACTCACAGTGTATCCCTGAACTTGCTGGCCGATATGTGCATTATTTTTCCAGAAAGATCCAACCCAATGTTCCAGACAATTGTCCTGAATACACTCTAGAAATTTGCTGCCTTTATAACTTGTGCTGTTCTGCTTCTCCCAGTCTATGTGAAAATTAAAATCTCCCATTATAACCTCTTTGCTTTTGCTACATGCTTCTCTGATCTCTGTATTTATGTATCCCCACTACATCGCTATTGTCAGGAGGTCTGTAGACAACTCCCACCAGAGTCTTGTATCCTTTGCTGTTCCTTAATTCTACCCAAAGTGTTTCCACTACCTGATCACCCTTCTTTCAATTGCTGTAATAGTGTCTTTTATCAATATTGCTACTCCTCCTCCTTTCCCAATTTCCCTGTCCTTTTTAAAGACCTCATCGTCTGGACTATTTAGCTCCCAGTCATGTCCAGCTTGTAGCTGAATTTGTGCTTTTAATTTGCTTGTTTTATTCCTTGTACTACGTGCAGTTGTTTGCAGAACACTTATTTGGGTAAGAGTTGGACAACATGGTGATGGTTGTGAAATCAGGGTTGGTACCAGGGAAGCAGCTCAGAGCCCAGAGATGGAACCTGAGGTGAGGCACATCGAAGGCAACCACATGGGGCAGACAGAGAATCAATTGCAGGAGATGTGCTGGCTGCATTGGAACAGGTAGAAGTGCAACTAAGCAAGGGTACTGCCACAAAAATGGACCGCAGAGGAAAGATAGTGGAGGAGGATGGAGTGATTGACTGTATAGAATACTAAGGAGAGGCCAGGGCGGACAAAAACAATCACTCTCATTTATATATCGCCTTTATCACAAAAGATTGCAAGCTGCTTCACAGATGGTAAAAATATTTGACTTCAAATAATGATAGGGTGGTTAGAAGCAGGGACAAACTAGATCAAAGAGATAGGCTTGAGGATGCTTTTGAAGATTGGGAGAGAGGTAGCAACTTGGAGGGTTTTAGGGGGAGCATTGAACAGTGTGCGGATGACATGGCTGCAGGTTTTGTAGCCAAAGAGGGAGCGGAGGAAAGATGGATGCAATGGAGGCCAGGGTCAGAGGACTGAAAGATGTGTGTTTGAATGTCGAACTGATGGAGGTTACAGGGTGGGGAAGGATGAGGATACTGAGGGTCGTAGATGAGGACAAAGATTTTGAATTTAATGTGTTGGCCGATAGGGAACCAATGAAGGCTGATGAGCCCAGGGTTGATGAAAGAGTGGAACTTAGTGTGAGATAAAATGCAGATTGCAAAGTTTGAATGAATTTCAATCTGTGAAGTGCTATACTTGGGAGACTGGCAAAGAGGACATTGGAGGAATTGACTTTGGAGGCTTCAGCAATATTGGGGATGATAGGGCACAGGAAGATGATGCTACTGAGGTGGAAATAGGTGGAGTGGGGGTGGCTAGTATGTAGAGTTTAAAGCTCAACTTAAAGTCAAACAGGACACTATCAGCCTCAATCTGAGCCATCAGGGAGAGAAAGAAAGTTGGTGGCTAAGGTGTGGACTTTATGGTGGATGCTGGACAGGATGCTTTTGGTTTTGTTGATGCTGTGTTGAAGGAACACAGAACTCATCCAGGACTTGTTATCGGTCAAACAACAAAATAGTGGTGGTTAAGGTGTCGAGGCTGGCAGAGCAGTAGAACTGGATGTCATCAGCAAATGTGAAGGCTGACCTCCGCCTGTGAATAATGTTGCTAAGGGGCAGCATGTAAATAAGGAAAAGAAAGGTGCTATGGATGGAGCTTTAGGGCACACCAGGTGATCTTGCAAGGTGGGAGAAGAATCCAATACAGGAGATGAAGGATAGCACACCATGATTGTATCCAAGAAGGTCACATTATTGGTAATTTTGACCCATTGGCTGAAAGTCTTCATACAGTAGCTGGCACAGCTTCCCAATTGCCTTTTTGGTGAAGAGCACACTTCTCACACATGGTTTAAAAAAATCAATAAGAACTGACTGCACCAGGAGTTACTTGCCCGTCAAAAGACGGAGCCATCAGCTATACCGAGTCTGAGACACAACTACAACCTCCGCAACGGAAGTCTAGGTGAGGCAGTGCCTCACCCAATGAGCCGCCTCTTGCTAGGACAAAAATATCCCTCTGGTCTCACCGTTCTTCAGACTGTCAGAGGCAGGTGTAGCTCTGTCCAGGTAGCAAGCAAAAAAAGAATGTGCTTTTCTAGTTCCAGTAATCAGTGCTCAAAGGTTCTTCAGTCTCAGCTGTTACTGGCAACAAGTACACCTCATTAAAGCATTCTATCACCCCTGGTGCACTGTGAGTGTAACATCCAGGATTTCAGCTCACCTACACCATAGGCCCTCATTTAAATATATTTAAGTGGCTTCAATGGAAAATTGGCGAGTGCATTGCGGGGAGACCTCATTGGCGATCTCAAATCAGATTACTTCCATTAAGGGTCAGAAGTGGGTCCTGCCCCCAGAATTCACCTCATAAAATGCAGGTACACTGAAAAAGTGCTCTAGAAATACCAAAAAAAATCAAGTAATTTCCGGACCCAGTAACCTTAGAGAGACTGGTTTACAGGATACTTGATAGTTATCATTCCTTTCACTAAACGTGGAACATGCTTTAAAACATCTTGAGCACATGATTCATCCAGGAAGCTGCCCTATTTCCAAACAGTTGGCTCTTTGTTATGTTGCAATCATTTTTGTTTTACAAACCTTGTATTATATTCAAGGGCTTATAAGTGGAAGCAGTACTGAAAGATAGTATGATGTGTTTGTGTTTGGATACGAAATTAAAAAAAGAAACTGCGAATGCTATAAATCTGAAATAAAAACAGAAAATGTGAGTCAGTTAACATCTGAAAATGAAAAGTTCATGTTTTGGGTGGGTAGTTCATCAAATTTGATGAAAGGTCTCACCTATTAATGTTAACTTGCTTCTTTCAGATGTTGACTGATCCACAGAGGGAGGGATCCTCTGTTAGAACTCAGAGTGGGTTCTGATAGTGTCCCCGCCAGTCCCCGCTACCCACTTTTGTCACCCAGATGTTGACTGATTTGTTGGGCGTTTGCAGCATTTTTTGTTTTTATTTCAGATTTCCAGCATATGCACCATGCATTCTGACCAACTGTCATCGACCTGAAACGTTGGGGTAAATTTTAACCCCCACGAACGGGTGGGTTGGGGTGGGAGGTTAAAATAACAGCTTTTTGGAACGGGACCATATCCTGGCTCCAATCTGCCCACTTCTGGGTTTAACCCAGGCAGGTCCGTCTGCGCATGGAGAACAGACACCAGGAAGTCCCATCCTCACTTAAAGCTGGAAGGCCAATACTTAAAAGGGCAATGTACTTCAATATTTTGTGTATTGGAACATCAAAATAAATTTAACCTTACCTGTTTGAGTTTCCCATCGCTTCTCAGTCACAGCAGGTGAAAGCAGGCGAGAAGGGCCAGATCCACGAGGCAAGTGCCTTTATTGCACTGCTTGTGGGCTCGGAGGAGCAGGAGTACTTCATCCAGGCCCAACAAGCTCACCTGGTTGATAGGAACCCTGCGATCGGCCGACCTTCCCCCCAATGGTAGACCTCCGATTCTTCACCCGATCCCCTTCCCAGCCACCCCTCTCTCTCGATCTCCTTCCCAGCCACTCCCCCCGATCTCTTTCCCGGCCACCCCCCCCCGATCTCCTTCCCGGCCACCCCCCTCCCCCCGATCTCCTTCCCGGCCACCCCCCCACCCCCGATCTCCTTCCCGGCCACCCCCCCACCCCGATCTCCTTCCCGGCCACCCCCCCCACCCCGATCTCCTTCCCGGCCACCCCCCCCCACCCCGATCTCCTTCCCGGCCACCCCCCCCACCCCCGATCTCCTGCCCGGCCACCCCCCCACCCCGATCTCCTTCCCGGCCACCCCCCACCCCGATCTCCTTCCCGGCCACCCCCCCACCCCGATCTCCTTCCCGGCCACCCCCCCCACCCCACCCCGATCTCCTTCCCGGCCACCCCCCCCGATCTCCTTCCCTGCCACCCCCCCCCCCCCCCCACCGATCTCTTTCCCGGCCACCCCCGCCTCAATCTCCTTCCCTGCCAACCCCCCCCCCCCCCCCTCAATCTCCTTCCTGGCCCATGATCCCTCACCCCCTCCGATCCCTGGCTGCGGCCTGCTGCAACAGGCCTTCCTGCCCGACGGCCATCCAGCCTGTCAAGCAGGCTGGCTGATTGGCGTGAAACGGCCTCATTAGGGTCATGATTGCGAGTCGCCCACTTACCTTCCGGGTTTCGCACCCGAAAATCTTACCCCCCCCCCCCCACCCCCGCTCCCTTCCCGGCTCGAAGTTAAAATTTACCCTGTTAACCCTTCTTCTCTCTCCACTGATGCTGCCTGACTTGCTGAGTACATACAGCATTTACTGTTTTTATTTGCAGTTTATCTGTCAGTTTTGGAATCTACCACCTGCATTAGTTTATAACAACAACTCACATTTATATAGCACCTTTAACGTAGTAAAACGTCCCACGGCGCTTCACAGGAGCGTTATCAAACAAAACTCGACACCGAGCCACAGGCGACCAAAACCTTGGTCACAGAGGTAGGTTTGAAGGAGCGTCTTAAAGGAAGAGGGAGAGATTTAGGAAGGGAATCCCAGAGTTTAGGGCCTAGGCAGCTGAATAATCCCAACATCCAACCTGTTCTTCTGCTTTTATCTGGTCCCTCCTCAGTCAAGAGTTGAGGGTCTTGCATTGTATCCTTTTGTGCGAGAATCTCTGCTCCCTTTTTGTTTTGTTTCTCGCCCTGTTGCTGCTATCACGTTACCAGGCTGGCGGGCTGGCCCCGTGACGTCAGCTCCCCTCACCTGCACGGCCCCTGGACTGAGCGCGCGCCGCAGGAGACTCACCTGGAGCCGCCCGCTGGCTGCAGCACCTCACCTTCACCCCTTGTCGGGTACTTTCAGTGGCGATCGTGCTTCCCAACTCGCCCGGGGGGGGGGGGGGGGGAGAAAGACAGTCAACGTTTGGTGCGCTGTTGGAAAGGGAAATTAATTAGGATTTTTTTTTTTGAGCTTTGTGACAGTCTCCTCGAGCCACAAGTAAGTATCGGGACAGCGTTTCCGCTTGGAAGGCGCTCATTCAAAACAAAAACCTCAGCCCCTGTGGTGGGAAAAAAAAACACCGCTTGCCATAAATTGATAATAAAACAATATGTTTCCTGTGGTTACTCATCAGCAACATATTGTTTTATTGTCAATTTATGGCAATTTATGACTCCGTGGGTCAAATTTCTTTTTATACAAATCGTGGTTCTGATCTAGATTTTATTTGAAGAACGTTTGAAGTTTTGCACTGTACATAAAACATTCTTTTCTGTGCGTTGCGTGTAATCTGCAACTGTCTTTTTATTTTTTTTATTTTAGTTTCCAAGTATTGGACATCCAGGCTCCGGGAAGGCAGAAGAGGGCAGAAAAAAGCAAGTGCTGGATTACCTGGGAGGTATTTTTGGCTCTACTAGAAAAAAGAGTGTGAAAAATCCATCTCCAGTATCTTTAAACCAAGACAATTCTGTGGAAGAATCCCCTTCAACGACACAGGACTTCAGTCCCTCAGGGGAGAGTACAAGTGCAGGGAAAACTCCAGATTCAGGAACAACCTCACTTTCGCAAGACCAAAGGAGTGAAAGAGTGACGGAGGCTGAAGCTGATCAAGATCTGGCAGAGACATCGCAGGGCTCCCTAGAGGAAAGGGGCCTGTTACCAGCCGTTGGTATTCCAACTAAGCCTCCTGTGAGTTCACCTGTAAAACCAGGGTCTTCAAGTAAAAGTGTCACAATAGTTGATATCAACTTGCAGAGCATTCACTGGGAAACTGAAAAAAAGACTACGCCTGAGTGTGTTGCAGAGCAGTCATCTCCAAAGACTGTTAGTAATTCAGCAAAGGACTTTGTAACTGCTTTTGTAGGCAATGTGTCGAACATATTTGGAAGCACGTTGGTAAACAAGGAGGATACTTTAACTTCAGCCTGTGCAGCTGAAAGTTTGCTCTCAGATGACAGAAGTGTAAAGGGATGTGAAATTGGTGAACTTGATACCTCTTCTATCAATGAAAACATATCCCAGGACACTGGACAACTGAAAGACATTGAATTTGTAAATAGTGACAGGCTAACTGAAGGCCAATGTGATTGTGAAACCAATGCCAACTGTGAAGATATTCCAGCTATAAAGAAATGTATCTTACCAATTTCTGAGACTGTGAGGGTTGAGCAGGTAGCTGAAGTTACTGAAGTTGAAATACATCTTCCTAAAATCAAGGAAAATTCAAATGTAACGTTGTCAGAGGCATCTGTTTCATTGCCTGTTAACAACATTGGTGTGGAACTGGAAGCTTTGGAAAAGCCTTTGAAAAATGTCGAGTTGAACCAATCTGCATTTCAAGGATTTAAAAAGGAAATTGAAATTCACAATATTCCTGAAAAATTAACATTTATACCTGCCATGGCAAAGCAACAGAATTCATCCAAGAAAAGCACAATCGCACCAGATACTAAAAATAGCCAGGTTGGGGAGATAGGAGCCGATTGTGCTTGTCTCATTGGTGTAGACACAGCAACTTTACTCAAGGTAGAACAATTTGCCACAGGTAACCTATCGGAAGAAAATCAGAATGGTGTAGCAGAACCAGAATCAAATACAGATAAAGCAGTTAGTAGCTCTCTCATTGATGTAGTAAATTCTAAAAACACGGCCGAAAAGTCAGTTGATATGATTTCGGGTTTAAACACGGATTTGAGTTCAGCAACACTCGTCCCTCTTGTTGTGGATAAAACATCTCCTACAGAAACCAAACGAGGCAGAAGAAAGGGAAGAAGGAGACGATCCCTGAACTCTGATCAGCAGTCTGATAGAAACACTAGGAATGCTGATACTAACACAGTTGAAGAAGCATTGAAAGAAACAGCTTCCAGTAAGGATGAGGTGAAGCCCACTCAGCAGTCCTCTGAAGCCCCAGTTAAAACTGCTTGCTCACCAAAGCAAGGTGCTTCCTCTTTGAACCGTCGTAAAACATTGCCAAAATCTTATGTGTTCAGTGAACAGTCTGCACAAGATGTATCCAAGCCATTTGCATCAAGGAAAAATACCTCCCAACGGGTGCCTTTTAGTCCAGTTTCAGGTAACAAAGTAGAGTCCCCGGTAAAAAGTCCTTTGGAAAAGATTTCAAACGCAGAGACCCGGTTCAACAGATCTGAAACTTTCTTAACGACGCATAGCACTCTTTCTGGTCAAAAAGTGGAAAATAATATTGTTTCAGAAATCTCTGACAGTAACCTTGTTGTTACAGGTAATGGAGTTGCTGATGGTGCAACTACCGATGAGCCAGGTGAAAAAATGATTGCTTTAGATTCTGCAGATCGGAACAGCACTGTTGCTTCAGTTAGCCACATATGTAATCAACAAAAAATGGGAGGCTCTGTTGTAAAATACAGTCTGACTGAACAAGTATTTGGTGCTGACCCTGGAAGACTGAAAACTCTGAAAATGAATAACTCAGAAGAAAAAAGTAGCAACCATGATCTAATTACTTCACAACTGCATTCCTTGGTGACTACAAGAATAAGTTTGTAAGTGCATCCTTTTTTCTTTAACTCAGTATTGCCAAGGTACCAAAATCATTCTGTTAGGCTCCTGCTAAAATCTCCACACCCCAGCCCCTGATCCCATCCTTCTCTTTCCCTCCTGCCCACTTGGACTGAATTCAGTGGTGAGGAACCTTGATATCCCAGTTGACTGTGAGCTGAGTTTCAAACCTTGTATCTACAACATTGCCTGTCTCTGCCCTACCTAACCCACTGCTGTTGATATTCTCATCTATGCCTTCATCACCACCATGCGCAACCTCTACAATGCAAGCTTGGCCAGCTTCCCAAGCTCTAACTTGTTCAAATTTCCACCGCCTACTTCCTATCCCACTCTGTCCAGGATACCTATCACCCTTGTCCTTGCTAGCCTCTAATGGCTCCCAATTCTCATTTGCAAATCCCTGCATAGCCTTATTGGTCCATACCTTTGCAACCTCCTTTGGCTTTGCACATCAGCTTATGCCCTTCACCTTTCCAACTTAGCCCCCTGTGCTTTCCCATACCACCACACTCTGCTCTAACTTTGGTGGTGGAACCTTCAGCCATCTTCCGCCTACACTTAGCAATTCTCTTTCAAAACCATTGGGCCTTGTTACCACTCTTCCCTCTTTCAAAAACCTCTTCAAAATCTGCGTTATTGACCATGCCTCCATTAAGTCTTCTAATGTTCACATACATTATTTTTCTCCTTTGTTAAATACCTTCAGATGATTATCATGTTAAAATTGCCAAATAAATGTTCCTTTTCTTACATTGAATTAACCGATGTTTGGTGCTCAAAAGCCAAGTTTTAGTTTACATATTGTTGTATTATTATTTGTTTAGTATTGCATTTTTTAAATTATTCGTTCATGGGATGTGGGCGTCGCTGGCGAGGCCGGCATTTATTGCCCATCCCTAATTGCCCTTGAGAAGGTGGTGGTGAGCCGCCTTCTTGAACCGCTGCAGTCCGTGTGGTGAAGTTTCTCCCATAGTGCTGTTAGGAAGGGAGTTCCAGGATTTTGACCCAGCGACGATGAAGGAACGGCGATATATTTCCAAGTCGGAATGGTGTGTGACTTGGAGGGGAAGATGCAGGTGGTGTTGTTCCCATGTGCCTGCTGCTTTTGTTCTTCTAGTGGTAGAGGTCATGGGTTTGGGAGGTGCTGTCGAAGAAGCCGTGGTGAGTTGCTGCAGTGCATCCTGTGGATGGTACACACTGCAGTCACGGTGCACCGGTGGTGAAGGGAGTGAATGTTTAGGGTGGTGGATGGGGTGCCAATCAAGCGGGCTGCTTTGTCCTGGATGGTGTCGAGCTTCTTGAGTGTTGTTGGAGCTGCACTCATCCAGAGTATTCCATCACACTCCTGAGTTGTGCCTTGTAGATGGTGGAAAGGCTTTGGAGAGTCAGGAGGTGAGTCACTCGCTGCAGAATACCCAGCCTCTGACCTGCTCTTGTAGCCACAGTATTTATATGGCTGGTCCAGTTAAGTTTCTGGTCAATGGTGACCCCCAGGATGTTCATGGTGGGGGATTTGGCGATGGTAATGCCGTTGAATGTCAAGGGGAAGTGGTTAGACTCTCTCTTATTGGAGATGGTCATTGCCTGGCACTTGTCTGGCACAAAGGTGCTTGGGCCCCAGCTATTCACAATATATATCAATGATTTGGATGAGGGAACCAAATGTAATAGTTCCAAGTTTGCTGATGACACAAAACTAGGTGGGGTTGTGAGTTGTGAGGAGGATGCAAAGAGGCTTCAAGGCAATTTAGACAAGTTGATTGAGTGGGCAAATACATGGCAGATGCAGTATTATGTGGATAAATGTGAAGTTATCCACTTCGGAAGGAAAATCAGAAAGGCAGAGTATTATTTAAATGGTGATAGATTGGGGAATGTTGGTGACAAAGGGACCTGGGTGTCCTTGTACACCCATCACTGAAAGCAAACATGCAGGTGTAGCAAGCAGTTAGGAAGGCAAATGGTATGTTGGCCTTCATTGCAAGAGGATTTGAGTACAGGAATAAGGATGTCTTACTGCAGTTAAACAAGGCCTTGGTGAGACCACACCTGGAGCATTGTGTGCAGTTTTGGTCTCCTTACCTAAAAGGATATACTTGCCATGGAGGGAGTGCAGCGAAGGTTGACCAGACTGATTCCTGGGATGGCAGGACTGTCGTATGAGGAGAGATTGGGTCGACTCAGCCTGTATTCACTAGAGTTTAGAAGAATGAGAGGGGATCTCATTGAAACATATAAAATTCTGACAGGGCTAGACAGATTGGATGCAGGGAGGATGTTTCCGCTGGCTGGGAGTGTCCAGAACGAGGGGTCACAGTTTCAGGATATGGGGTAGGACATTTAGGACTGAGATGAGGAGAAATTTCTTCACTCAGAGGGTGGTGAACCTGTGGAATTCACTACCACAGAAGGCTTTGGAGGCCAAGTCACTGAGTATATTTAAGAAGGAGCTGGATAGATTTCTAGATACAGAAGGCATCAAGGGGTATGGGGAGAGAGCGGGAATATGGTATTGAGTTAGAGGATCACCCATGATCATATTGAATGGCAGAGCAGGCTTGAAGGGCCGAATGGCCTACTCCTGCACCTATTTTCTATGTTTCTATGTTACTGTTGCATAATGCTGAGTATAGGATATGTAGGTTTAATTTTTGGAATTTGGTTTCTAAAACTCATGTGCTGTATCCAACTAATGACGAAAAGTTTTGGGTGTTCATTTGCTCTCCAATGTTCCTTACGTATTACTAGCAGGCCTTTTTTAAATTTCAAAATATACTTTATTATTTAAGGATACTCACAGTTCAATGTAAATATCACAATTACTAGCAGGTCTCCCATTGTATCACGTATACCATGGAAAGCACAATATATTAGATTGTTGCTAAGGTGGATCTGTGTTTAAACTGGCTGTCCCTTTAAGTTTATAATGTATCTGTTGTTAACATCCTTTGGCCAATTACAGAAGCTTGCAGGTTGATAGATGCTTGTAAATGCCAGGCTCCAGATCAATTTTTAAATGTCCACCACCAAAATTAATTGATCTGTTATTAATTAAAGCCTGAAATGAATGCCTTTGTTATATATACTTTTGACACTTTGAAGTATAAGGGATCTCAAAAGAAAGAGACCAGTGAATTTTCTATGGTGCTGCGCTTGGTAAGTCAGAGGATATGCTTATTTTGATAGGGATAGGGCAGCAAAAGCAGCTTGCATTCATGCATTATGGAAATACAAAGTACTGCATTCTGCTAACAAAAAGCAAAATACCGCAGATGCTGGAAATCTGGTGTTTGGAGTATTCTGCTAAAGTGGCTTCTTGAAATTCAGATCAGAATTCAGGCTTTGTTTCTGGGAAGGTTAGTTAAGGAACTGCAGACTTTCTGGCTCTAGCAATAGGTGTTATACAGAAATATACATTATGTGTGACTTTGGAGTGTTAATGTATCATTTTTAATATATCGATGGAATGTGAAAAAAGATATCTAAATAAACAACTTTATAAATACAGTAATGTTGGGTGACTCAAGTCAACTTAATATAAGCTGGGAAATTTACTGATTGAAGTAGCAGAATTAGGACTAATAGATTTGGTACAAAATAATTTTGGACCCTAGGGATTCATTAGGATGGCATCCATAATACAGAAATAGTGGAATCTCTAGGAACTCATAATCACAATGTAATTACATAAATATCAGCCTTGGCTCAGTGATAACACTATTGCCTTTGAGTCAGAAGGTCATGGATTTAAATCTCACTCCAGAGACTTGACCACATAATCTAGGCTGAAACTTCAGTGCAGTACTGTAAAAGATCCCATGGCACTACTTGAAGAAAGTAATGGGAGTTTTCCTGTTATCCCTCAATCAACACCACCAAAA
Source organism: Heptranchias perlo (assembly GCF_035084215.1). NCBI lineage: Eukaryota > Metazoa > Chordata > Chondrichthyes > Hexanchiformes > Hexanchidae > Heptranchias > Heptranchias perlo. The sequence continues at coordinate 109,164,734 of NC_090329.1, forward strand.
CAGATCAATTGGTCATTTATCTCATTTGCTGTTTGTAAGGCCTTGTGTGTTAATTGGCTGCTGCATGGCCTACAAAACAACAGTGACTAGACTTAAAAAAAATAAGAATTAATTGGCTGTGATGCATCTTGGGATATCCTGACGACATGAAAGATGCTGTAAAAATATAAGTTTGTTACTTCTTTAAAGTGGATGAAGAAATAGCCATTACACTTGAGCTTTATAGTCTATAAAGAAGTGGTTAAGGGGAAGCTGATTGACATAAAATATTAAATAGTATAGATATGGTACATTCAATTATTACTACAAAGTAACCCAGGAAAGTAGGATTAGATGACTTAAACGTAGTGCAAAGGGAAAGGCAAGACTGGAAGGCGTGGGTGGGAGACAGACTGTGACAGAAGGATTGAGTAAGAGGTAAGATAGGCACCGAGGAAGGGAGTGGGGAGGACTGGAAGATGAGCTGTTTTGTTGTATTAATCAGAAGCAAAATATTGTGGATGCTGGAAATCTGAAATAAAAACAGAAAACCCTACCATTCCCCCCTGCCCTAACCCTGAACTTGAACCTTTCTCTCCTGTCTCTTCTTGTGCCCTCTCCGAGCTGATCTTGACCATGAGACTCACCCCTGCTCCCTCGAACCTATTCCCACCAAACTGCTGACCACCCAACTTCCCTTCCTGGCCCCCATGTTAGCTGATATTGTTAATGGTTCCCTCTCATCAGGTACTGTCCCCTCCCCTTCAAATCTACCGTCATCACCCCTCTCAAAAAACTCACCCTTGACCCCTCTGTCCTTGCAAACTACCATCCCAACTCCAACCTCTCTTTCCTCTCAAGTCCTTGAATGTGTTGTCGCCTCCCAAATCCGTGCCCATCTTTCCTGCAACTCCATGTTTGAATATATTTAAGAAGGAGATAGATAGATTTCTAGACACAAAAGGCATCAAGAGGTATGGGGAGAGAGTGGTAATATGCTATTGAGATAGAGGATCAGCCATGAATGGCGGAGCAGGCTCGAAGGGCCGAATGGCCTACGCCTGCTCCTATTTTCTATGTTTCTATGAATCCCTCCAATCAGGTCTCCACCCCTGACATAGTGCTCAAACAGCCTTTATCAAAGTCACAAATGACATCGTCTGTGACTGTGGTAAACTATCCCTCCTTATCCTTCTCAACCTGTCTGCAGCTTTTGACACGGTTGACCACACCATCTTCCTCCAACACCTCTCCTTCATCGTCCAGCTGGGTGGGACTGTGCTCCCCTGGTTCCATTCTTATTTATCTAATCGTAGCCAGAGAATCACCTGCAATGGCTTCTCTTCCCTCTCCCGCACCGCTACCTCTGGAGTCCCCCAAGGATCTATGCTTGGCCCTCCACTATTTCTCATCTACATGCTGCCCTCCGAAAACATGTCAGATTCCATACGTACGCAGACGACACCCAGCTCTACCACAACACCATGGACCTCAACCGCTCCACTGTCTCTCTGATTTGTCACACTGCTTTTCCGAAATCCGGTACCTCTCCCTGGCCACTGTCCGAAGCTGATCCAGACCGTTCGTAACCGTGGCGTCCTATTTGACCCTGCAATGAGCTTCCGACGACATATCTGCTCCATCACCAAGACCGCCCACTTCCACCTCCGCAACGTCGCGTGTCTCCACTCCTGCCTCACCTCAGCTGCTGCTGAAACCCTCATCCATGCCTTTGTTACCTCTAGACTTGACTGTTCCAATGCTCTCCTGGCTGGCCTCCCATCTTCCACCCTCCATAAACTTGAGTTCATTCAAAACTCTGCTGCCCGTATCCTAACTCGCACCAGGTCCTGTTCACCCATCACTCCTGTGTTCGCTGACCTACATTGGCTCCTGGTCCGGGAACGCTTCGATTTAAAAATTCTCATTCTTGTTTTCAAATCCGTCCATGGCCTCGCCCCTCCCTATCTCTGTAACCTCCTCCAGCCCTACAACCCTTCGAGATCTCTGCGCTCCTCCAATTCCTGCCTTGTTCGCATCCCTAATTTTAATCGCTCCACCATTGGCGGTCGTGCCTTCAACTGCCTAGGCCCTAAGCTCTGGAATACCCTCCCTAAATCTCTCTGCCTCATTACCTCTCCCTCCTCTTTTGAGATGCTCTTTAAGACCTGCCCCTTTGACCAAGCTTTTGGTTCTCCTTACGTGGCTCGGTGTCAAATTCTGTTTGATAATTGCCCCTGTGAAATGCCTTGGGATGTTTTACTACGTTAAAGGCGCTCTACAATTCAAGTAGTAGTAGCAGTTGTTGTTGAAATACTCAACAGGTCATAGTATCATAGTACGGTATAGCATAGGAGAAGGCCATTCGGCCCATTGTGCTTGTGCCGGCTCTTTGAAAGAATTATCCAATTAGTCCCACTCCCCTGCTTTTTCCTCATAGCCCTATAAATATTTTCCCTTCAAGTACTTATACAATTCCCTTTTGAAAGTTATTATTGAATCTGCTTCCATCACCCTTTCAGGCAGTACATTCCAAGTCATAACAACTCGCTGCATAAAAAAATGTTCGCTTGTGTCGCCTCTGGCTCTTTTGCCAATCACCTTAAATCTGTGTCCTCTGGTTACTGACCCTTCTGCTGCTGGAAATAGTTTCTCCTTATTTACTCTATCAAAACCGTTCATGCATTTGAGCATGTCTGTCAAATCTCCCCTTAACCTTCTCTGTTCTAAGGAGAACAACCCCAGCATCTCCTGTCTCTCTAACTGAATTCCCTCATCCCTGGCACCATTCTAGTAAATCTCTTCTGCACCCTCTCTAATGCCTTGAAATCCTTCCTAAAGTGTGGTGCCCAGAATTAAACACAATTCTCCAGCTGAGGCCTAACCAGTATTTTATATAACTTCCTTGTTTTTGTACTCTTATGCCTCTATTAATAAATCCATCCACATCATGGCTACCATCGACACCACAAACTGCCGGCTCACAGTGGAAAGGATATCCAAGAAGATCGCGCATTTAGACACAGACATCAAGTTTTTACAGAGCTGCAAGAAAGCAGACAAGATCCTGAAAGGACTACAGATCACGAACCCACTCAAGTCCACATACAACTCGGATTACGCTGAGAGACTCTGCCGTCGTACCTCTCGCACACTCCGCAACCATCTCGTACACCAACTCTACAGCAGACGCCGCAACCTTGAAACTAAGATAGAGTCCATACTCTCAACCTGTACTCAGGACACAGCAGACCAGCTACGAGATACCGCCAAACAGACGAGGCAACGGAACTACGCTGCCTACATGAAAACCAAGAGCAGGAAGCTTGAGAAACGCGGCATCACCACCAGCATTGACCAAGCTTCCCCTGGTACCACGGTTGCAACCACAGGGAAGTCTATCGTCAATTTGTCCGACCACGCCCTTCAACCAGACGAAATCGAAGTTCTCAGCCGAGGGCTCAATTTCTGCCCCACTACCAAAATGGACCCCACTAGTCTCGCGACAGACACAGAGGAATTCATCAAGAGAATGAGGCTCTGGGAATTCTACCAAAAACCCCAAGATTTCAGCAGCGAACCCAATGAGACAATCAACGATCCGGAACAGCAGACAGAGGGAAGAGTCTCACTGGACTCCTCCAGAGGGTCGCTGCCCTCAGCTTGACATGTATGCTCAAGCTGTCAGGAAATGCGTCTATGCCAGATTCATCAGCCGCACTCGGAAGACAGTCCAGAATGTCACCCGAGCACAACGCAACACCATCAAAGCTCTCAAGACCAACCGCAACATCATCATCAAACCAGCGGACAAAGGAGGAGCCATTGTCATACAGAACAGAACGGACTATTGCAAAGAAGCATACCGACAACTGGACAACCAGGAACACTACAGACGGTTACCCACAGACCCGACCAAAGAACACACCCATCAGCTCAACAAACTGATCAAGACCTTCGATCCAGACCTTCAAAACATCCTACGCACTCTCATCCCACGTACTCCCCACGTGGGAGACTTCTACTGCCTCCCAAAGATACACAAAGCCAACACACCCGGACGTCCTATCGTATCAGGCAACGGAACCCTGTGTGAGAACCTCTCTGGATACATCGAGGGCACCCTGAAACCCATCGTGCAGGGAACCCCCAGCTTCTGTCGCGACACTACAGACTTTCTACAAAAACTCAGTACCCACGGACCTGTTGAACCAGGAACACTTCTCACCACGATGGACGTCTCGGCACTCTACACCAGTATCCCCCACGATGACGGCATCGCTGCGACAGCATCAATACTCAACACCAACAACAGCCAATCTCCAAACGCCATCCTACAACTCATCCGCTTCATCCTGGATCACAATGTCTTCACCTTCAATAACCAGTTCTTTACCCAAACACACGGAACAGCCATGGGGACCAAATTCGCACCCCAATATGCCAATATTTTCATGCACAAGTTCGAGCAGGACTTCTTTACTGCACAGGACCTCCAACCAACACTATACATCAGATACATCGACGACATTTTCTTTCTATGGACCCACGGTGAGGAATCACTAAAGAGATTACACGATAACATCAACAAGTTCCATCCCACCATCAAGCTCACCATGGAGTACTCCTCAGAATCAGTTTCTTTCTTGGACACACGAATCTCCATCAAAGACGGGCACCTCAGCACCTCACTCTACCGCAAGCCCACGGACAACCTCACGATGCTCCACTTTTCCAGCTTCCACCCTAACCACGTCAAAGAGGCCACCCCCTATGGACAGGCCCTGCGAATACACAGGGTCTGCTCAGACGAGGAGGAACGCGATGGACACCTACAGACGCTGAAAGACGCCCTAGTAAGAACGGGATATGATGCTCGACTCATCGATCGACAGTTCCGACGGGCCACAGCGAAAAATCGCATAAACCTCCTCAGAAGACTAACACGGGACGCAACCAACAGAGTACCCTTCGTCGTCCAGTACTTCCCCGGAGTGGAGAAACTACGCCATGTTCTCCGCAGCCTTCAACATGTCATCAGTGATGACGAACACCTCGCTATGGCCAGCCCCACACCTCCACTACTCGCCATTAAACAGCCACCCAACCTCAAACAAACCATCGTTCGCAGCAAATTACCCAGCTTTCAGGAGAACAGCGTCCACGACGCCACACAACCCTGCCACGGTAACCTCTGCAAGACATGCCAGATCATCGACACAGATACCACCATCACATGAGAGGACACCACCCACCAGGTGCACGGTTCATACTCCTGTGACTCGGCCAATGTTGTCTACCTCATACGTTGCAGGAAAGGATGCCCCAGAGCATGGTACATTGGCGATACCATGCAGACGCTGCGACAACGGATGAACGGACACCGCGCAACAATCGCCAAACAGGAGGGTTCTCTCCCTGTCGGGGAACACTTCAGCAGTCATGGACATTCAGCCACCGACCTTCGGGTAAGCATACTCCAAGGCGGCCTTCGAGACACACGACAACGCAAAATCGTCGAGCAGAAATTGATAGCCAAGTTCTGCACCCATGAGGACGGCCTCAACCGGGATCTTGGGTTCATGTCACACTACACGTTACCCCACCAGCGAACAAATGTTATCTGTTTTTAATATAACGGGTCATTGACTGTCTTCCTTCTCTCTCTCTTTTTTTTGGGGGGTTTGTATATTCGGTGGCCTTTTAGGTGACACCTCTCTGTCTGCTCACTGTGATTGCCTTGGCAACGGGCAGTAATCACCAGGCATTGTTCTGTGATTTTCAAATGCGAAGGATTCGAAATTTTCATTTCCACACCATTCACCTGAGGAAGGAGGAAGCCTCCGAAAGCTTGTGGAATTTAAAATAAATTTGTTGGACTATAACTTGATGTTGTGAAATTGTTTACAATCTATTAATAAAGCCCAGGATCCTATACGCTTTTTTAACTGCCTTCTCAACTTGTCCTGCAACCCCAGATCTCTCTGTTCCTGCACTCCCTTTAAAACTATACCATTTATTTTATATTGCCTCTCCTCATTCTTCCTACCAAAATGTAATCCTTCACACTTCATAAGAATATAAGAAATAGGAGCAGGAGTAGGCCATACGGCTCCTGGAGCCTGCGCCACCATTCAGTAAGATCATGGCTGATCTTCGACCTCAACTCCACTTTCCCGCCCGATCCCCATTCCCCTTGATTCCATTAGAGTCCAAAAATCTATCGATCTCAGCGTTAAATTTCATCTGCCATGTGTCTGCCCATTTCACCAGTCTGCCTATATCCTCCTGAAGTCTGTTACTATCCTCCACATTGTTTACTACATTTCTGAGTTCCGTTTCATCTGCAGTCTTTGAAATTGTACCCTATATATCCAAGTCCAGGTCATTAATATAGATCAAAAAGAGCAGTGGTCCTAATACTGACCCCTGGGGAACACCACTGTCTCCTTCCCTCCAGTCTGAAAAACAACCATTCAACACTACTTTCTGCTTTCTGTCCCCAAGCCAATTTTGCATTCACATTGCTGCTGTCCTTTTAATTTTGCTAACAAGTCGATTATGTGGTCAGGCAGCATCTGTGGAGAAAGAAACAGAATTAACTTTTCAGGTCGATGACCTTTCGTCAGAACTGGAAGAAGTAAAGATTTAACAGTTTTTAAGCAAGTACAGAGCCAGGGAAAGGTGGGGAGATAAGGGGACGGGTAGAAAGAACAAAGGGGAAGGTCTGTGATAAGGTGGAGAGCAGGAGTGATTAAATAACAAAAGGGATGATGGTGATTTTTTTTTCCACGTTAAAGATTGGGTCTAAAGCAAAATACTGCAGATGCTGGAAATCTGAAATAAAAACAGAAAATGCTGGAGAAGCTTAGCAAGTGAGGCAGCATCTGTGGAGAAAGAAACAGAGTTAACGGGGGTGATTTTAGGAGGCAAATGCGGGTGCGCTGGGGGCAGGGGGAGCTCTGAAAATCGCGCAAATCCCGTCTGGGTTCGGAAGCCGGCTCCAACCTGTCGGCTTCTGAGTTTCCCAGGGACCCACCCGTGTGCCTGCGGGCGACCCAAAACCGGAAGTCCCGCCGGCAATTAAAGCTGGCGGGATGACAGTTAAAGAGCCAAATTTACCTCACTGAGGTGCTTAAGGCACTTTACCTGTGACAGATGAAGGGATTAGAAAGAGTTTTTAACTTACCTGGGCGACACCGGGCGTGAAGAGCCGGATCAGGGAAAAAGATACAAAATGAATTAAATAAAAAAAATATGCAATGAAGTGAAAACACTAAATGCACCTAACTTTTGAAACCTGCTCCGATGTCCGATGTCTCCCGCTCCGACGTCCCCCTCTTTACCCTCCCGATGTCGCCCCGATCTCACCCTCCCGATCGTCCCCTCTTCCTTCCCCGCCCCCCGCCCCCCCCCGGGTCTTCCAGGCTCCCCCCCCCCCCCCCACCCCTCTCCCGCCCCAGTCTTCCAGTCTAGCGCTGGATGACGTCTGGCTCTCTCTCTTTCCCACCCCCCTCCCCCTCAAGTTGCAGCTCCTGCTTGTCAACCAGGCTAGCTGCCAGGCGCGAAACCTGGAGAGGACGTTAACCACCATCAATCAACATGCGATTGCGTCGGAAACGGTAAGTTTGGTTCATGCGGGTTTGCCACGCGCCCCATCACCCCCCCCCCCCCCCCACCACCCCGCCTCCCCACTAATATCAGGGCCAACGTTTCAGGTCGAAGACCGTTCGTCAAAACTGGAACATGTTAAAAAAAGTTAAAGTTTTTAAACAAGTACAGAGCCAGAGAAGGGTGGGGGCCGGGGGGAGGGGGGGGAGGAAAGAACAAAAGGTAAGGTCTGTGATAGGGTAGAGGGCACGAGTGATTAATTGACAAAAGGGATGATGGTGCAAGGCAAGGAAGGTGGTTATGGGATAGGTTAAGAAACAAAAGATTGATCAGGAGTAGCTGTAAATGGCAGCAGCAGAACCATAACTGTCGAATATGTTGCCAGGCAGGGTGGTTGAGGCACAGGTGTTGTGATTGTTTAAAATAGTTACATGCTGCTGTGTCAGACTTATCTGTCATCCAGTCTTGGATGAGCCGCAGTTTCACTCCAGCTAGACTTTGAGAAGACTGAAGCCATCGTCTTTTGTCCCCCGCCACAAACTCCATACCCTCGCCACTGATTCCATTCCCCTCTTCGGCCACTGTCTCAGGCTGACTCATACTGTTCACAACCTCTGCGTCCGATTTGACTCAGAGCTGAGCTTCTGAACCAATGTCCTCTAACATCGCCCATCTCCATCCCAACCTCAGCCCATCTGCTGCAGAAACCTCATCAAAGCCTTTGTCACCTCAAGACATGACTGTTCCATTGCTCTTCTGGCCAGCATTATAGTCTCCACCCTCTGTAAACTTCAGCTCATTGAAAACTCTGCTGCCCTTATCCTATCCTGCACCAAATCTCACTTGCCCATCATGCCTGTAATTCGCTCCCAGTCCTCCAATTTAAAATTCTGATCCTCGTGTTTAAATCTCTTCATAGCCTCATCCCTCCCTAGCTCTATAACCTCCTCCAGCCCAACAACCACCCCCTCAAAACTTATATTCCTCTGACCCTGGCCATTTGTGCATTCCCTCTCTTTGCCCATTATTGGTGGCTATGCCTCCAGCTGCCTAGGCCCCATGCTTTGGAAATCGCTCTCTAAACTCCTCCTTTAAAACGCTTCTTAAAACTCACCTGTTTGACCAAGCTTTTGGACCCTTCTTCTGTGGCTTGGCATCCGTTTTTTTGATAATGCTGCTGTGAAGGGCTTTGCGCTGTTTCTCCGCGTTAATGGCAGTATATAAATGCAAGTTGTTGTTGATGTTGATAATGATGGGCGATGATGATCTTGGAAAGCTGCTGCATTCGCAAGACCTCCTCATTTGCTTAACGGCAAGCAATTCCAGGAAAGTTTTAAAATTTGTACTTGTTTGATAGAGGCAGATACTGGAAGGGGGAAAAAAAACCCTTTTAAACATATGAACCTTTATGTCCTTGACTTAAATAGGTTGATATGGCCAAGGGGTCAATTCCTATTGTCGTTGAAGTAAGTATGTTTCAACAAAGAAAGGGGGAGGGAATCTTACCATTAATGGCTTAGTAGATAAGTTGATGTGCTCTTCAGCAAAATAGACCCAAGAAGATCGTAGTTTCGATCTCTCGTCCACAATATAGGCACATAACATATCTAATATGTTATGTGCCTATGATGACAAAAGGCCATTCGGCCCATATGCACTTGCCCTATATTTTTGTTGCATCTCATCTCCATTTGCCAACACATCTCATGAGAGGGGCAAGAAACCTCCATAGTGACCTGTAGCCAATAGAGGAATTCTCTGTCAAAAATTCCTCTTCACTTACTACAGGGCTTTGGTGAGACCTCACCTGGAGTATTGTGTACAGTTTTGGTCTCCTTATCTAAGGAATGATATACTTGTCTTAGAGGCGGTGCAACGAAGGTTCACTAGATTAATTTCTGGGATGAGAGGGTTGTCCTATGAGGAGAGGTTAAGTAGAATGGGCCTATACTCTTTGGTGTTTAGAATGAGAGGTGATCTCATTGAAACATATAAGATTCTGAGGGGGCTTGACAGGAGGCTGAGAGGTTGTTTCCCCTGACTGGAGAGTCTAGAACTAGGGGGCATAGTCGCAGGATAAGGGGTTGGCCATTTAAGACTGAGATGAGGAGGAATTTCTTCACTCAGAGGATTGTGAATCTTTAGAGTTCTCTACCCCAGAGGGCTGTGGATGCTGAGTCATTAAGTATATTCAAGGCTGCAATAGATTTTTGGACTCTAGGGGAATCAAGGGATATTGGGATCGGGCAGGAAAGTGGAGTTAAGGTTGAAGATCAGCCATGATCTGATTCAATGGTGGAGCAGGCTCGAGGGGCCGTATGGCCTACTCCTGCTCCCATTTTTTATGTTCAACCCTTCAAAGGCGATCAGGCAAGCCCCAAACCCATTGTCATTTCCTGGAGTAATTATTCTTGCCTTCTATATGTCCACACGATCACTTTGTTTTCCAAAAATCCATCTAAAGCTTTCTTGAAGGACTGCAAGGAGTCAGTCTTCACGGACCATCTCAGGAATCCTGTTCTACCTTCCGAGAAAAGTAAACCTTGTAGACATCCTGTCTAACTCTCTACTTTCTCAGTTTTTATATTGGTGGGGGGGGCATAGTTTTAGCCAGCCCCATCAACTCAAACACACTCCTTTCATATTATCAATGCCTTTAATAATTTTAGCAATATGGTTTGGATCAGATCAACTCTATGTCTAACATCTCTGCAGTGAATACAAATCCAAGGCATCAAGCCAGTCTTTACATCTCAATGATCGTAAGCTGGGGATCATCGTCTTTGGCTTTTCTCTAGAGCTACAATGTCCTTCCTGAGGTGGAGTGACCAAAATTGTACACAGTATTCCAAACGAGATCTTCAAAAACCTTTGTATAACCCTGTTATTGTGGTCCTTGTTTTCTACTGAATAATCCAGGCGAAGCACTTGAATTTTTAGGGAGTAGTCAGTGATCACTCCCAAGCCTGTCTTTGTCCTAGTCAACTTTAACTTATTGTAAACAATTTTACAACACCAAGTTATAGTCCAGCAATTTTATTTTAAATTCACAAGCTTTCGGAGATTTTCTCCTTCCTCAGGCAAATGTTTCAAGATCTCCTTGAAGCCTACGCATTTATACATATTGAACAATACATGGTGTTTACAGACTGCCCCTGCAACTGCCCATTGCCAAGGCAATCACCGTGTTCAGACAGAGAGGTGTTACCTGCAGAACCCCCGAATACACATTCAACAAAAAAACAAACAGGGAAAAAAAAGAGAAAAAAAAAACACAGAGAGAGGCAGAAACATCCGGAAGGCAGAGAGAGCCAGCAAATGACCCATTATATTAAAAACAGATAACATTTGTTCGCTGGTGGGGTAACGTGTAGCGTGACATGAACCCAAGATCCCGGTTGAGGCCGTCCTCATGGGTGCGGAACTTGGCTATCAATTTCTGCTCGACGATTTTGCGTTGTCGTGTGTCTCGAAGGCCTCCTTGGAGTACGCTTACCCGAAGGTCGGTGGATGAATGTCCATGACTGCTGAAGTGTCCAGTCATGGACATTCATCCACCGACCTTCGGGTAAGCGTACTCCAAGGCGGCCTTCGAGACACACGACAACGCAAAATCGTCGAGCAGAAATTGATAGCCAAGTTCCGCACCCATGAGGACGGCCTCAACCGGGATCTTGGGTTCATGTCACGCTACACGTTACCCCACCAGCGAACAAATGTTATCTGTTTTTAATATAATGGGTCATTTGCTGGCTCTCTCTGCCTTCCGGATGTTTCTGCCTCTCTCTGTGTTTTTTTTTCTCTTTTTTTTCCCTGTTTGTTTTTTTGTTGAATGTGTATTCGGGGGTTCTGCAGGTAACACCTCTCTGTCTGAACACGGTGATTGCCTTGGCAACGGGCAGTTGCAGGGGCAGTCTGTAAACACCATGTATTGTTCAATATGTATAAATGCGTAGGCTTCAAGGAGATCTTGAAACATTTGCCTGAGGAAGGAGAAAATCTCCGAAAGCTTGTGAATTTAAAATAAAATTGCTGGACTATAACTTGGTGTTGTAAAATTGTTTACAATTGTCAACCCCAGTCCATCACCGGCATCTCCACATCACAACTTTAACTTACACCTACATATACTATATTCTTTGTCTGTGTTCTATGCATCGATGTGTATAACTGCACTGAATCTTTTTCAAAAGCTATTTGTTAGTTGTGGGCCCACTTACCCAATCGCTCCACATCTATTTGCAATCTCCTTATTGTATACACTTATTTCATGTTTCCGTCATTAATGTGTGCTAACTTATATTTACCCATAATAAAATTTATTTGTCTGACAGTCCAACAGATAAATGCATGGCACAGTGTGGGACTTTACAGAAAGGCAACCGTATCATTTTTTGGACTGAACTGAGTTTCATCTCTTTGTAAATGCTAACTTGCCACCTTGATAACCAAATAATACCATTTGATCTCCTGTGGCATTACATGTGGAGTCAAGACAGATGAAGCAGATTTAGAGGATGGGGATAATTGGATTAGAGTTGGTTTACAATAGTGACTACACTTCAAAAGTATGTCATAGGCTTTAAAGTGCTTTGGGACGTCCTGAGATTGTAAAAGGCAATTTATAAATGCTGCAGCTTAACCAAGAAGCTAAAACTTTGCCATTGATTAGGGAAAGGAAAGTCTAAGAGGAGTGAGTATCTTTGTTTTAAGTCCCCTCTTTTTTTAAAGAAAATCAATTTCACTGTAATTTTCTATTTTTTTAAAATATGAATTGATGCTTTCCAGCCTGTTTCCTGGGTTGGGCAGGTCCAGGACTCTTCCCTCTCCTGTTGGTAATGGAGGCGTTCCAGGATGTTCCCCATATTCGACATCACTAGAGCAACATGACATGTGAGAGAGATCCTGATTTTTAAAAAAAAGTCAAATAAAACAATGGTGCAACTATTCATTTCTTTTAGAAAAAATAGGAAAAAAAAGTACTCCCTCTTGGGTTTCCTTCCCCTTTAAGTACAAACTTCACTGACTGATGATGCCTTCAATGAATCTGTGCAGGTTTATTGCTAGAATGTTGAGCAAACTTTCTCAGTTTTCCTTGTGTTATTTGCATTTTCTTTGTTTGCTTTGACAGTCCATCAGCTGAAAAGGAAGATGCATCTGGTGCCTTGTTGAGCACTTCAAACCAACAAGGAACCTGTACTGAAATTAGAACCGAGGAGGAAGAGACCATTAGAATCACTTTACCTAAAAAAATGAAAGCTACAAGTCACCACCAAGTTGACTTCTTTGCCACCAAGGACCTGCCTTTATCCCCAAACCTGAATAAAAAATACATTGGTAGCCTGAAGATTCAACTGCACAACAAACCTGGCAAAAGAGCGGATGCCACTGCAACCTTAATTGGCAGAAGGCAACCAAACACTTCCAAGAAAGTTGAAGCATCTGATGGTGTAAATGTAGAAGTGAGACATAAAGCAGATGAAATGCCAAGAGTGATCAGTGCGAAAGCTAATGATACAAAGTACATTTCTGCAGAAGAACACAAAAATAAAGGAATTAACACAAGTGCCCATGTCGAAAAGGTGTCTTTAGAAATGTTTCCTGATGTGCAGTCTGGTAGACCAGAAGAAAATTGCTCACTTGGAATGGCTTCTTCAGTATTGTGTGCACACACTGATGTGAAAGATAAATCTTCTTCTGTGGATATGCATACTTCTGAAATGAGTTTATCTGAAATCAAGAAAGATGCCCCTACAAAGAGTGTTAAAGAGCACAAGGCACACCCAGATGCAGCCACAAATGATCTTGTCCCGTCTGTACCATCGACTGGAGCAGAATTGCAAAGTAGAGAAATGGAAGAAAAGGCCATGTTACCTCCAAGCGTATTGATTTATGAAACCACGGTGTCGGAAATCGAGAAAGATGCCCCTACAAAGAGTGTTAATGAGCAAAAGGCCATCCTAGGTGAAGCAAAAAGTGAGCTTGCCCAGCCTGTTCAGCAAAATACACCCAAGGTGAAAAATCGAGACACTGAAGTTAAGGACACAGCACTACCTCAGAAACTACAAACACCCACAACTGCAATGTCTGATATTAAAGACATAAATGCAAACGATGTTGGGAATCGAAAGGGCAGGCCAAGTGCTGCAATAGTTAAAGCTGCAATGTCTGCACAACAAAGTCCGTCAAAATCTCAACCTAGAGAAATGGAGATAAAGGACGTAGCTACACCTCAGAGCACACAAATGTCTGAAAGTATGCTTGAAATTGAGAAAGACGTACCTGCAAAGAGTGATAATAAAAGGACATCTGGCTCAGGTGCAGCAAAAGGTGAGCTCGCTGATCAAAGTTCACCAATATTGCAAATTAGTGATTCCAAAACAAAAAGCACAATATCTCCTCAGCCAGTGCAAATGTTTAAAAGCACTGTGTCTGAAATTAAAAAAGACATGAATGCAAACTATGTTGGTGAGCAGCAGGAATGCTTGGGTACAGCAAGAGTTGAAGGTACCTCAACTGTACACTTAAGTCCACCACAGACACAACCAGGAGAAACAGAGATAAAAGATGCATCGCCTCAGAGTGTAGAAGTGTCTCAAACTGAGAAAGTTACACTTGCAAAAAGTTTTAATGAGCAACGGTCAGGCACAGATACAATAACAAGTGATGATGTCCTACCTTTGCAAAAGGGCACAATAAGCTCAAAATGTAAGGAAAAAGAAATAAATGATGTACCATCTTTGTGTGTGCAAGCATCTAAAATCACAGTGCCTGAAATTAAGGCTGACACCCTTACAAATAGTGCTGGTGACACTGAGTTAGGATCATATGAAGCAACAGTGGCGCTTGCCCTGCCTTTACAGCAGAACACACCTGTGCTACAAAATAATGACTGTGAAATAAAAGAGACAACATCGCTTCAAAGTGTACAAACATTTAAAACCATGGGGGCTGAAATTAATAAAGAAGCACCTGCAAAGAGGTCTAATGAGCAACGGTCAGATATATTAGCCAGTGATGATTTCACCCTACCTATACAAACAGGGACAGTCGACTTGACGTATAGAGATATTGAAGTAAATGACACATCCGTTTGTTCACAGACATCAACCACGGTGTCTGAAATTAGGAAAGCTGCCCCTGAAAATGGTGCTAGTGAAACCAAGTCTGGCTCAAGTTCAACAAGAGGAGGGCTTTCCCTGCCTGTAGATCAAAACATGTCCATGTTGCAAAATAGAGACTTTGAAATAGGAGAGGCAACTTTGTCCCAGAGCGTACAAACATCTAGAATCACTGGGTCCGAAATGAATAAAGATACTTCTACAACTGCTGCTTTCGAGCAAAAGGCTAGTCCAGAGGCTGCAACCCGTAAGTTTGGCCTACCTCTCTCATCAAGCACGCCTGAGGTGCAACATAAAGAGATGGAACTGAAGAGCGCAATGTCAGCTCCAGGTGTAGAGGTGCCTAGAGGAAACTTATCCAGAACAGAAGGTGGCCAGGCAGCAAGTTCTATTGAGCAAAAGTTGGAACTAGGTGCAGCAACAAATGAATTTTCTCTGTCTGTTCAAAACGTAGTAGCATCACAACCAAAGGAAGCTGTAGTAAAAGAGGCTTCTGTGGCTGATGATACGCAGACAACTAAAACAATTGTTGGCCCGATTGTAGACCTGGGTCCATCAGCAGGTGGCTTTGCTTTAGCTACAGAACAAACAGTCTCAAAATCCGAGGAGGGAAATAAAATGAATGTTTCATTCAATGAAGACAGTAGCTTGGACAGCTCTTCTGATATGGACAGCTTTACCGAAACAATTCGTAGATATGGCAACCCCATTCATCTGCCGCAAAAGAGGCAGCGAGTTCCCAAAGTGCCTTTCGTGCCACCATTTGCCATGCCGCCGATTCAGGAAGACAATATATCATCAAAAAAGGAGAAAATATTTGATCCAAGTTCGTTCAAATTTGGTTTAATGAAGAAAAGTGTCCATGAAAGCGGAGCACCTTCCTCTCTTCTCAAAATGCAACAAATTGAAACAAAATCTAAAGTAGTTAAACGTGTGTCTGCAGAACAGAGCTTGCTTTTTAAATCTCTGATGGAAAAAAAAAGCTTAAATTTGGTTTTTCAAAGAAAGGATGATGCAGAGAACGATCTTGATTCTGAATCGGGCAGTAAAAGATCGCGTTTGGAGGCTGATCAGACACTTAACAGAATATCTAAACCATCAACTGAACCTGTGATTGAGCCTGCTGATCTCACACCATCATTACCGAGAAATGATGTTGTTAAAGGATTTGAATTTGATTTTTCAAATCCAACCGTTCCAGAAACCCAGTTGCCAAGCTGTATGGAAAAATATTTGAAATTTAGTAACTCTGAGACGGAAAAGAAAGCCAGTAACTCTGAGACGGAAAAGAAAGCCAGTAACTCTGAGATGGAAAAGCAATCAGAAAATGGATTAACCATCCCTCACTTTAAACCAAATCTCTTGGAAATTAATATAAATTTTGGGGATATTACAAACACCAATGAACTTGACAGTACACCAGCATTCCAGGGATCAGACTCTATAGATGCCAATCAAAATCCCCCAAGCTTATTTAATACTGACTTGTTCACTCTCAATTCCACATTGCCTTATCTACCAGGAGTTGGGGTAAGTTCAGTTTGGTTATGTACAGTACTAATATTTGGCACTACAAATTAAAAGTAATTTACTATGGAGGCCTAACTTCAGTATTGTGATGTACTAAAATCTTTTCTAGTGAATGGTATTGTAAATTTTGTAGTGTAAAGTATAAAATTGCATTTATCACTTGACAACTACGGTGCTAGAATATTTTTCAAAATGTATTAACTATTACAAAATAGAATGGAAAAAATGCAAAAGTAGTATTTCTTGAGCTCCTTGTCCTTATCAAAAACATTCAGTTTGAGTCTTATGTCTGTGCAGTACCACAAGATGGAAGGGGAGGGTGGGGGGGGGGGTGTTGATGCAGTGCTCTGATCGGGCAATCTGTATACTAATATAGTACATCAGTAAAATAGGTCAAACTTTGTGTTTTTAGTGGCTGTGTGCTATTGAAATTCTCCACCCTGTTGGAGTATGTTGGGGTGTAGGGTAACAAAGTACTTTCAGGTCATTTTCAGATCTCTCCTATTTGTTAGAAGAAGCAAGGTGTGTGAAGGAGATCTAATATTACCAGTTGAAATTGGACAAAGACCCAGTCGACTGTCAGTCTGTCCATTGATATTACAATCTGCCCTCCTAGCATTAAGAATTTAGCCTGGTCAGTATTGGCGTGTTCGGTATCCTCATTGACCATGGATACTGCTCAGAAGGTATGAGTATAATTGTGAAAATTTAGAACCGTCAAATTCTGCCAATAGGCTGCTCAGTGAAAAAAAAATCAGCCAGCGTACCTGCTCCTGATCACTTTCTAGTGACTGCTACTGGAAAGTGTGTGTTTATAAGCACGCACACGCACGCACATCAGATGAAACCAGGATTAGGGCTTAGCTGTAATATTCATGGTCAAATAGCCTGCCAGAATGATCATTTTGGCAGGTTACCAGGGATGGAGTGGCCAGAAGCTGTTAAACATTACCCTTCAAGAAGGAGGGGAAAAGAGTGGGGAAAAGAGTGGAGAAAACAGGGTGGAGGAAGAAATCAGTATGGTCAGATCTTATACAGCTATAGGAAGAAATTGTAAAAGATTGTTGTATACAATATCTAAATGAAAATCATCCCCCTTTCCAATTAAGCTTTGGGTTTGTTTAGAAAATGGACATGGAAGGAACTTTCAGCATAGGTAATTGACTGGAACAGGAAATGTCTTTCACTCCGTGCTTCAGGAGAAAAAAGGATAGGAACTTTGCAGCATTTCTTTATCAACCAAGCACGTGGAGATGTTTTTTGTGGTTGGTCTTGTACCAGTCTTGGTTTAAAGTGTTGCTACACTGATAAGTGTGATTGGATGATAATCTAATTCAAGTGCTTTCAGTGGTCTTAGCCTGTTTTTATTTTCTGTGGAAATAGCAAACCTAACTCCTGAAATATTTGAAAAGACCTCTTTAGCTGATGTGCACTGTCTTCAGGAAAATAAACCTTCCTTGTAGCTGATGTTCAAAACATTAACCTGTAAGGGAGCAGAGGGAGGGTAAAACGGACATGGAGCAGCAGTTGAAGGATATAGCAGTGACCAAATCCATAGTTGAAAAGGTAGGTTTGTAGAAGGATTTTGAAGGAGGAGCAGATGGAGTGGCTTCAGAAGAGAACTTGAGTGCAGGACTGAAATGGTTAATGGCACTGCCACAGGTGGTGGAGTGGAGAAGGAGAGAATGCATAGTTGTCCAGCACTGGAATAGTGGATGCTGTGAGGCAGGTTGATGGGTGGGAAGAGGTTACAGAGTTAGGGAGCGCCGATGCAGTGGATGGTGTGAAGTAGGTAGTAGGGTGGGAAGAGGTTACAGAGTTAGGGAGCACCGATGCAGTGGATGGTGTGAGGCAGGTTGTAGGGTGGGAAGAGGTTACAGAGTTAGGGAGCACCGATGCAGTGGATGGTGTGAGGCAGGTTGTAGGGTGGGAAGAGGTTACAGAGTTAGGGAGCACCGATGCAGTGGATGGTGTGAGGCAGGTTGTAGGGTGGGAAGAGGTTACAGAGTTAGGGAGCGCCGATGCAGTGGAGGGATTTTCAAGTTAGTGCATTGGAAGACAGGGAGCCAATGGAGGTCACGGAAGATAGGTGAGTGGGACTTAGCATGGGATAATGTGAGCAGGGAAATTTTGGAAGAGGTTCATAGAATCATAGAAGTTACAACATGGAAACAGGCCCTTCGGCCCAACATGTCCATGTCGCCCAGTTTATACCACTAAGCTAGTCCCAATTGCCTGCACTTGGCCCATATCCCTCGATACCCATCTTCCCCATGTAACTGTCCAAATGCTTTTTAAAAGACAAAATTGTACCCGCCTCTACTACTGCCTCTGGCAGCTCGTTCCAGACACTCACCACCCTTTGAGTGAAAAAATTGCCCCTCTGGATCCTTTTGTATCTCTCCCCTCTCACCTTAAATCTGTGCCCCCTCGTTATAGACTCCCCTACCTTTGGGAAAAGATTTTGACTATCGACCTTATCTATGCCCCTCATTATTTTATAGACTTCTATAAGATCACCCCTTAACCTCCTACTCTCCAGGGAATAAAGTCCCAGTCTGTCTAACCTCTCCCTGTAAGTCAAACCATCAAGTCCCGGTAGCATCCTAGTAAATCTTTTCTGCACTCTTTCTAGTTTAATAATATCCTTTCTATAATAGGGTGACCAGAACTGTACACAGTACTCCAAGTGTGGCCTCACCAATGCCCTGTACAACTTCAACAAGACATCCCAACTCCTGCATTCAATGTTCTGACCAATGAAACCAAGCATGCTGAATGCCTTCTTCACCACCCTATCCACCTGTGACTCCACTTTCAAGGAGCTATGAATCTGTACTCCTAGATCTCTTTGTTCTATAACTCTCCCCAACGCCCTACCATTAACGGAGTAGGTCCTGGCCCGATTCGATCTACCAAAATGCATCACCTCACATTTATCTAAATTAAACTCCATCTGCCATTCATCGGCCCACTGGCCCAATTTATCAAGATCCCGTTGCAATCCTAGATAACCTTCTTCACTGTCCACAATGCCACCAATCTTGGTGTCATCTGCAAACTTACTAACCATGCCTCCTAAATTCTCATCCAAATCATTAATATAAATAACAAATAACAGCGGACCCAGCACCGATCCCTGAGGCACACCGCTGGACACAGGCATCCAGTTTGAAAAACAACCCTCGACAACCACCCTCTGTCTTCTGTCGTCAAGCCAATTTTGTATCCAATTGGCTACCTCACCTTGGATCCCATGAGATTTAACCTTATGTAACAACCTACCATGCGGTACCTTGTCAAATGCTTTGCTGAAGTCCATGTAGACCACGTCTACTGCACAGCCCTCATCTATCTTCTTGGTTACCCCTTCAAAAAACTCAATCAAATTCGTGAGACATGATTTTCCTCTCACAAAACCATGCTGACTGTTCCTAATTAGTCCCTGCCTCTCCAAATGCCTGTAGATCCTGTCCCTCAGAATACCCTCTAACAACTTACCCACTACAGATGTCAGGCTCACTGGTCTGTAGTTCCCAGGCTTTTCCCTGCCGCCCTTCTTAAACAAAGGCACAACATTTGCTACCCTCCAATCTTCAGGCACCTCACCTGTAGCGGTGGATGATTCAAATATCTCTGCTAGGGGACCCGCAATTTCCTCCCTAACCTCCCATAACGTCCTGGGATACATTTCATCAGGTCCCGGAGATTTATCTACCTTGATGCGCGTTAAGACTTCCAGCACCTCCCTCTCTGTAATATGTACACTCCTCAAGACATCACTATTTATTTCCCCAAGTTCCCTAACATCCATGCCTTTCTCAACCGTAAATACCGATGTGAAATATTCATTCAGGATCTCACCCATCTCTTGTGGTTCCGCACTTAGATGACCTTGTTGATCCTTAAGAGGCCCTACTCTCTCCCTGGTTACCCTTTTGCCCTTTATGTATTTGTAGAAGCTCTTTGGATTCACCTTTGCCTGATCTGCCAAAGCAATCTCATATCCCCTTTTTGCCCTCCTGATTTCTCTCTTAACTCTACTCCGGCAATCTCTATACTCTTCAAGGGATCCACTTGATCCCAGCTGCCTATGCATGTCATATGCCTCCTTCTTATTTTTGACTAGTGCCTCAATCTCCCGAGTCATCCAAGGTTCCCTACTTCTACCAGCCTTGCCCTTCACTTTATAAGGAATGTGCTTACCCTGAACCCTGGTTAACACACTTTTGAAAGCCTCCCACTTACCAGACGTCCCTTTGCCTGCCAACAGACTCTCCCAATCAACTTCTGAAAGTTCCTGTCTAATACCATCAAAATTGGCCTTTCCCCAATTTAGAATTTTAACTTTTGGGCCAGACCTATCCTTCTCCATAGCTATCTTAAAACTAATGGAATTATGATCACTGGTCCCAAAGTGATCCCTCACTAACACTTCTGTCACCTGCCCTTCCTTATTTCCCAAGAGGAGGTCAAGTTTTGCCCCCTCTCTAGTCGGGCCATCCACATACTGAATGAGAAATTCCTCCTGAATACACTCAACAAATTTCTCTCCATCCAAGCCCCTAATGCTATGGCTGTCCCAGTCAATGTTGGGAAAGTTAAAGTCCCCTACTATTACCACCCTATTTTTCTTGCAGCTGTCTGTAATCTCCTTACATATTTGCTCCTCAATTTCCCGTTGACTATTTGGGGGTCTGTAGTACAATCCTATCAAAGTGATCTCTCCCTTCTTATTTTTCAGTTCTACCCATATGGACTCAGTGGGCGAACCCTCGGATATATCCCCTCTCACTACTGCCGTGATGTTCTCCCTAATCAAGAACGCAACTCCCCCTCCTCTCTTACCTCCTGCTCTATCTTTCCTATAGCATCTGTACCCTGGAACATTGAGCTGCCAGTCCTGCCCCTCCCTTAGCCATGTTTCAGTAATAGCTATAACATCCCAGTCCCATGTACCCATCCATGCCCTGAGTTCATCTGCCTTGCCCATCAGACTTCTTGCATTGAAATAAATGCAGTTTAATCTAGACTTCCCTTGGTCTTTGCCCTGCTTTCTCAGACCATCTGTCCGGTCATGTTCTGTACACTCTCCCTTACTGCCTTTTGTTTCTGTCACCACTTTATTTCCCACTGACTTCCTGCATCGGTTCCCATCCCCCTGCCACATTAGTTTAAACCCTCCCCAACAGCACTGGCAAACACTCCCCCTAGGACATTGGTTCCAGTCCTGCCCAGATGCAGACCGTCCAATTTGTACTGGTCCCACCTCCCCCAGAACCGGTTCCAATGGCCCAGGAATTTGAATCCCTCCAGCTTGCACCATCTCTCAAGCCACGTATTCATCTTAGCTATCCTGTCATTCCTACTCTGACTAACCCGTGGCACTGGTAGCAATCCTGAGATTACTACCTTTGAGGTCCTACTCTTTAGTTTAACTCCTAACTCCCTAAATTCAGCTTGTAGGACCTCATCCTGTTTTTTACCTATATCGTTGGTGCCTATATGCACCACGACAACTGGCTGTTCACCCTCCCCCTCCAGAATGTCCTGCAGCCGCTCCGAGACATCCTTGACCCTTGCACCAGGGAGGCAACATACCATCCTGGAGTCTCGGTTGCGTCCGCAGAAACGCCTGTCTATTCCCCTTACAATCGAGTCCCCTATCACTATAGCTCTGCCACTCTTTTTCCTTCCCTCCTGTGCAGCAGAGCCAGCCACGGTGCCATGAACCTGGCCACTGCCACCTTCCCCTGGTGAGTCATCTCCGCCAACAGTATCCAAAACGGTATACCTGTTTTGGAGGGAGATGACCGCAGGGGACCCCTGCACTGCCTTCCTACTCTTCCTCTGTCTGTTGGTCACCCATTCACTATCTCCCTCAGTAATTTTTATCTGCGGTGTGACCAACTCACTGAACGTGCTATCCACGACTTTCTCAGCATCGCGGATGCTCCAAAGTGAGTCCATCCGCAGCTCCAGAGCCGTCAAGCGGTCAAACAATAGCTGCAGCTGGACACACTTCCCGCAGGTGAAGGAATCAGGGATACAGGAAGGATCCCTGAATTCCCACATCCCACAAGAGGAACATGACACGGCGCTGGGATCTCCTGCCATGACTTAACCCTTAAATTAGCTTAAGAACAACTACAATGTCAAGAGAAAAAAAAAGGAAAGAAAAACTACTTACCACTCCCTTTAAGGAGTTTACTCCTTTAAATTGTTCTCAATTTAGAGAATGTTAACTACACTAGGGACCTTGATTCACTAAAAAATAAACGCTACTTCCTATAAGACCTGCAGACCTTCCCTTTCCTTTTACTTCAGTTACTGTAGATAAGGAGAAATACTCACCTGAACCTACTCACCAATCAGGTGCCTCCCCTGTGTCGCGTCCCGATCTGATTCCTGACGTCACTTCGAACTCGGTCGCAGCTCCGCTCGGCTCGGCTGTTCTCAGCGCTCTGAAATCCCGCCTTTTATCGGACGCTCCCTCCGCTCGGCTCGGCTCCTCTCAGCTGTTCTCAGCGCTCTGAAATCCCGCCTTTTATCGGACGCTCCCTCCGCTCGGCTCGGCTCCTCTCAGCTGTTCTCAGCGCTCTGAAATCCCGCCTTTTATCGGACGCTCCCTCCGCTCGGCTCGGCTCCTCTCAGCTGTTCTCAGCGCTCTGAAATCCCGCCTTTTATCGGACGCTCCCTCCGCTCGGCTCGGCTCCTCTCAGCTGTTCTCAGCGCTCTGAAATCCCGCCTTTTATCGGACGCTCCCTCCGCTCGGCTCGGCTCCTCTCAGCTTATGTAAAGTGCACCTTGGAAGGCCAGTGAGGCCTTGGGTTGGAGAAGTTGTCTAGAGGTGACAGTGGCAGCATTTTACTAGGCGTAATGTAAAATATAAAAGTTTTCCCAAAAAATCAATAGTTTTTGAGCAGGTCTTGTGCACCAGTACCCCAATTTCAGTTTTACGTCTGTGTCAGCATGTAATCACATTTTGGACTCCTTTCTGAACGGTTTTGAGAACCACTAAGTTAACGCTCTTCACCGTGTCTACATTTCTAGTTTTTTTTTTCTCATCCTTTTTCTGCCAGTTTTTGCCTCTCCCCTTTTGAAGATGTTGGGCTCCATTTTAGCACCCGTGATCGGGTGCGTTCCTGGCGGGGGGGGGGGCTCCGAAAATCGGGGATTCCCGGGGCGGGTCGGGAGCCCGGCTCCAACCCGCCCACTTCCGGGTTTCCCACAGACGCATGCGCAGCCCCCGCATGTGGGATTCCCGCCGGTAATTAAAGCCGGCGGGGTGCCACTTAAGGTATTTATTTTGGTATTTCAGGTCATTTACAGACCTGATTAAGGAGATATTTTACATGGGGTGGGCTTTTACAAACAACTGGGACTGTTTCCCGTACCGGGGGAAACACTCCCAGTTGAAATGGACGTGTTGCAGCTGTGGCAGCTGCAAAGGTCCATTTGACAGGTTGTGGGGGGGAGACCCTCACTCATTGCAGGTGGCCACTCTGTCACTTTGGACAAAGCTTGGCCTCCACCACCCTCCTCCTAACAATAAAATTCACCAACTTGCACACTTACCCCGGTGTCCAGACACATGTACCTACCTTGCAGAACCCCACAGATGTACATCTTCCGGATGGGGGCCGCCGTAGCTGCAGTCATGACCTCCTTGGAGGGCGAACAGCATCACCAGCCTCTCCAGCCATGCCGTCCACCTCTGACATGTGGAGCTCCACAGTACAGTGCTGTGACACATCCACCTGCACAGCAGGAGGGAGGGCAACCGCAGAGAGAGATGCGTCGCAGAAGGCACTACCCTCGCCACAGGGTCCACAGACCGAGGCTCAGCTTCCTGGATCTCTCTGAGCAGCAGTGCATACGGAGGCTCAGAGTCACTCGACATGTAGTCGTGGACATCTGCAGCCTCCTTCATGCCGAGCTGCTCCCGGCTGGCCCGAGCACCACCATCTTACCTGTCGCTGTCAAAGTCACCACTGCCCTCAATAACTTCTCCTCCGCATCCTTCCAGGGTGCAACCGGGGACATCGCCGACGTCTCTCAGTCGTCTGCACAAAAGATCCCTGCAAATACACCTACACCCACTCTGCAGTGACACAATGGGTGGCATCAGGTGTGGGTCTTCATTGTGATCCTCAGGAAAGGGCATTATTGCACAAACCAGACAAGATTCGCAAAGATGTGGCAGTAGTGGTGCCAATATAATATGTGATGTGAGTTGATCAGAAATTAAATATAAGTAAAAACCATGACAAACCCTCAAACACCCTTGTGCATCCCCTTCATGCTCATGACACGTTTGCCTCACGCTGCCTACTGCACATATGTGATGCATGCCCTGTGGCTGCAGCACTGGTAGTGGCAGGTTGAGTGAGGCTGACTGTGAAAGAGATGCACGAGAGGGTGAGTATGAGATAGAGCCATGAGATTGTATGAGGATTGGGTTGAGTGGCAGTGGCGGGATGAGCACTGGCGAGGTGAGTAAGTGCAGGTAAGATGAGGATGAGGTTTGAGTGGGTGTGAGGGGTGATGTGACAGAGTAGTGTTGGCAGTGCAGAAGGAGGTGTGGGGTGGGGGCGGTGATGTGGCAGACGGGGTGTAGGGGAATGAGTAAGTGTACTCACTTTGGCTGACCTACTTAGGTCATTGCAGCGCCTCCTGCACTGTATGCAGGTGCGCGATATGTTGGTGGTGCAGGTGACCTCCTCTGCCACCTCGAGCCAGGCCTTCTTGGTGGCAGAGGCAGGCCACTTCCTCCTGCCCGCCGGGGGGAAGATCTCTGTCCTCCCCCTCCTCCTCACCCCATCTAATGATACCTGGAGTGAGGCACCATTAAACCTGGGAGCAGCCTTCCCCCTGGGCTGCTGCATGCTGTAATTTTTCCTATTTGTTGCAGCATCAGTCAGTGGAGGACTGCCCCTTTAAATAGAGTTCCTCCAGCTGACAGACCTTACTGCACATGCACAGTCCGCCCGACACGCAGCTCAGCAGCAGGGAACCCGGAACAAGAGGTAAGTGGATCCAATCAGCCTGCGATTGCGTTCGGGGCAGACTGATTTCACCGGGCGCGTTACCCATGCGCCCAATCGCCCCCCCCCACCGCCGCGAACCCGCCGCCCTGATAATATCGGGCCCGTTGACTCCTTGCTGGTCCGATCCCATGAGTGTCTGTTGCCCTCTGGTACTTTGCCCAAGGGTGGCCATTTTTCATGCATGAGGCCAGACATTGCGTAGGCTTTTGGATCACAAAGGGAATTATAGTCAAGCCCTATCTTGTCCTTGCATAATATCAGCATATCTGTATTGCCAGTAAGATTTACTGGATAGCGATCAGGAACCTGATTTTAGCTGATTTTTCCCTTCCCTAAACTATGCGCACTGAGGCCCCAACTGTCACCCGGCTGAGATGAGCTATCTCAGCACACACTGCAAAATGAACCTGTAATTTAGCTGGTCTGCATGATTCCGCTACTCATTGCCTTAAACTATCTGGGGAACTTACTGTTTTAGTTTAGAGGGATATTACTGTAGCATCTTACAGATAAGAGAAAAGGCTGAACTGCTTTTTAAATGATAGAAAATTTGCTTCTGAAAACATTTACTGCTCTCGGTCTGGAATTCTAAACCTAGTGATTGACTTTGCTTGTTCCTTGTACTGTTGGTGCATTACTAAAAGTGTAGAAACTCATTTTGCTAATAAATACTCCATCAAATACAGAACCTATCAAATTACTTGTGCAGGTGACAATTGCAGAAATGTTTTCCTGATTTCCTATAATTTTTCTGACCAGTAGACATAAGAGTGCTGAAGTCTGACCATGGGGCTCCCCCTCACAGTTAATTTTGTGATGAAGTATTGTTTTAGAATATTCTAAATGTAGCTTAACGTACAAAATGTTGCTGAGCCCAGGCTTATTCAGGTGACATTTTTGCGACTAATCCACAATTCCATAATTTGACCTCAAGGTGAAGAATGTCTTTTTTCGGTGACTTTTAATAAGACATTTAGAAAGGTAATATTTCTGCTAATGACAGTTTTGTCAAATGGCAAGATTTAAAGAATCATCATCTACCTAAAGATACAAGCCATTCTGGCAATATTGAAGTATTAAAGATGCTAGTAATTGGAGAACGTTAAATAATTGTTAATCAGGTGCAGTTGATTGCCCCAATTTGCCATCATTACTTGGTACTTTTCTGTGAGCTCAGGTGTTACTATAGGTTGGAGTTATCTTGTAATAAGCCTCATTCCACAGAGCAGGTGTTTGCTAATGACACTTGTAAGTGATGATGTTAATCTTCAGGAATGCAGAACATCTTAAAATTGTTTCCTCAGTACATGATTTTTCAGCTTTCTTTTCCTATGAGGATGGAAATATTAAAAATTGCTTCAAAAATATCAAGAGGGTGGTTTTAAAAATGTGCCATGTGAAAGGTCAGGAAGTGTTTCCTATACTCTAACCAAGTTCAACAGTTAACAGTGTTGCCAAAAGAACTCTGCCCGCAGGCCCATGAGAACGCCTTTTCCATTGAACATGTAGAAATCCCAGCTTATCATTTTTCCACATAGAGTCACAGGACTTCATTTATTTTGTAATAAAGGATAACCCTGTGTGTGTAGGGGATGTGTGTGTGTCAGTAAGTTGTGTGTGTGTATCATAGTATGTTACAGCACAGAAGGAGGCCATACAGCCCATTGTGCCTGTGCCAGCTGCCCTCCCTTGCTCTTTCCCCATGGCCCTGTAAATTTTTCCCATCATGTATTTATCCAATTCCCTTTTGAAAGTTCTTACTGAATCTGCTTCTACCACCCATTCAGGCAGTTTATTCCAAAATATAACAACTTGCTGCATAAAAAATGTTTCCTCATGTCGCCTCTGGTTCTTTCGTCAATCACCTTAAATCTGTGTCCTCTGACCCTTACTGACCCTTCTGTCACTGGAAACAATTTCTCCTCATTTACTCTATCAAAGCCGTTCATGATTTTGCACATCTATATCAAATCTCCTCTTAAACTTCTCTGCTCTAAGGAGAACAACCCCAGCTTCTCCAGTCTCTCCACATAACTGAAGTCCTTCATCCCTGGTACCACTCTAGTAAATCTCTTCTGCACTCTCCCTAAGGCCTTGACAGCCTTCCTAAAAATGTGGTGCCCAGAATTGAACACAATACTACAGCTGAGGCCTAAACAGTGTTTTATAAAGGTTTAGCGTAACTCCCTTGCTTTTGTACTCTGTGCCTCTATTAATAAAGCCCAGGATCCCATATGCTTTTTTAACAGCCTTCTCAACTTGTCCTGCCACTTTCAAGGATTTGTGTACTTACACCCCCAAGTCTCTCATTTCCTGCACCCCCTTTAAAATTGTACCATTTAGTTTATATTGCCTCTCATTCTTCCTACAAAAATGTATTACTTCACACTTCTCTGCGTTAAATTTCATCTGCCATGTGTCTGCCCATTTCACCAGTCTGTCTATGTCCTCCTGAAGTCTGTTACTATCCTCCACATTGTTCACTACATTTCTGAATTTCGTGCCATCTGCAAACTTTGAAATTATACCCTGTATACCCAAGTCCAGGTCATTAATATATATCCACAAGAGCAGTGCTCCCAATACCGACCCTTGGGGAATACCACTGTATACCTCACTCCAGTCTTAAAAACAACCGTTCACCACCACTGTCTGCTTTCTGACCCTTAGCCAATTACATAGCCATGCTTCCACTGTCCCTTCAATCCCATGGGCTTCAATTTTGCTCACAAGTCTATTATGTGGTACTTTATCAAACGCCTTTTGAAGGTCCATATACACAACATCAATCACACTACTCTCATCAACCCTCTCTGTTACTTCATCAAAGAACTCAATCAAGTTAGTCATCACGATTTTCCTTTAACGAATCCGTGCTGACTTTCATTTATTAGCCCATACTTTTCCAAGTGCCAATTAATTTTGTCCCTGATTATTGTCTCTAAAAATTCCCCCACCACCGACGTTAGGCTGACTGGCCTGTAATTGCCGGGTTTATCCCTCGCCTCCTTTTTGAACGGGGTGTAACATTTGCAATCCTTTAATCCTCTGGCACCAACCTCATATCTAAGGAGGATTGGAAGATTGTGGCCAGAGCCTCCGCAACTTCCACTCTTACTTGCCATCTGAACCGGGTGACTTTTCCACTTTGAGTTTTGTCAACCTTTTAAGTACCTCCTCTTTATCTATTTTTATCCTATCCAATATCACTACTACCTCCTCCTTTACTGCTAAATTGTCAGCATCCTCTTCTCTAGTGAAGACAGTGCATAATATTCATTTAGTACCTCAACCGTGCCCTCTGCTTCCACAAGAAGATCTTTTGTCCCTAATCGGCCCCACCCTTCCTTTGACTACCCTTATACTATTTATATCTTTATAAAAGACTTTTGGGTTCCCTGTTATGTTAGCCGCTAATCTATTCTCATACTCTTTCTTTTCCCCTTTTATTCCCTTTTTAGATCATCTTTGTACTGTGTGTCAATAAGGTGTGTGTGTCAGTGCGTGTTGTGTGTGTGTGTGTCATTGCGTTGTGTGTGTGTCAGTGCGTTGTGTGTGTGTCAGTGCGTTGTGTGTGTGTGTCATTGCGTTGTGTGTGTGTGTGTCATTGCGTTTGTGTGTGTGTCAGTGCGTTGTGTGTGTGTGTCATTGCGTTTGTGTGTGTGTCATTGCGTTTGTGTGTGTGTCAGTACGTTGTGTGTGTGTCAGTGCGTTGTGTGTGTGTGTCAGTGCGTTGTGTGTGTCAGTGCGTTGTGTGTGTGTGTCAGTGCGTTGTGTGTGTCAGTGCGTTGTGTGTGTCAGTGCGTTGTGTGTGTCAGTGCGTTTGTGTGTGTCAGTGCGTTGTGTGTGTGTGTGTCATTGCGTTGTGTGTGTGTTAGTGCGATGTGTGTGTGTGTTAGTGCGATGTGTGTGAGTGTTAGTGCGATGTGTGTCAGTGCGTTGTGTGTGTGTGTCAGTGCGTTGTATGTGTGTGTCAGTGCGTTGTGTGTGTGTCAGTGCGTTGTGTGTGTGTCAGTGCGTTGTGTGTGTGTGTGTCATTGCGTACGTGTGTGTCATTGCGTACGTGTGTGTCATTGCGTACGTGTGTGTCAGTGCGTTTTTGTGTGTGTCAGTGCGTTTTTGTGTGTGTCAGTGCGTTTTTGTGTGTGTCAGTGCGTTTTTGTGTGTGTCAGTGCGTTTTTGTGTGTGTCAGTGCGTTTTTGTGTGTGTCAGTGCGTTGTGTGTGTGTCAGTGCGTTGTGTGTGTGTCAGTGCGTTGTGTGTGTGTGTCATTGCGTGTGTGTGTGTGTCATTGCGTTTGTGTGTGTGTCATTGCGTTTGTGTGTGTGTCAGTGCGTTGTGTGTGTGTGTGTCAGTGCGTTGTGTGTGTGTGTGTCAGTGCGTTGTGTGTGTGTGTCATTGCGTTTGTGTGTGTGTCATTGCGTTTGTGTGTGTGTCAGTACGTTGTGTGTGTGTGTGTCAGTGCATTGTGTGTGTGTGTCAGTGCATTGTGTGTGTGTGTCAGTGCGTTGTGTGTGTGTGTGTCAGTGCGTTGTGTGTGTCAGTGCGTTGTGTGTGTGTGTGTCATTGCATTGTGTGTGTGTTAGTGCGATGTGTGTGTGTGTTAGTGCGATGTGTGTGTGTGTTAGTGCGATGTGTGTGAGTGTTAGTGCGATGTGTGTCAGTGCGTTGTGTGTGTGTGTCAGTGCGTTGTGTGTGTGTCAGTGCGTTGTGTGTGTGTGTGTCATTGCGTACGTGTGTGTCATTGCGTACGTGTGTGTCATTGCTTACGTGTGTGTCAGTGCGTTTTTGTGTGTGTCAGTGCGTTTTTGTGTGTGTCAATGCGTTGTGTGTGTGTCAGTGCGTTGTGTGTGTGTCAATGCGTTGTGTGTGTGTGTGTCATTGCGTACGTGTGTGTCATTGCGTACGTGTGTGTCATTGCGTACGTGTGTGTCAGTGCGTTTTTGTGTGTGTCAGTGCGTTTTTGTGTGTGTCAGTGCGTTTTTGTGTGTGTCAGTGCGTTGTGTGTGTGTCAGTGCGTTGTGTGTGTGTCAGTGCGTTGTGTGTGTGTCAGTGCGTTGTGTGTGTGTCAGTGCGTTGTGTGTGTGTCTGTGTTGTGTGTGTCCGTGTTGTGTGTGTGTGTGTCAGTGCGTTGTGTGTGTCAGTGCGTTGTGTGTGTCAGTGCGTTGTGTGTGTGTCAGTGCGTTGTGTGTGTGTCAGTGCGTTGTGTGTGTGTCTGTGTTGTGTGTGTGTGTGTCAGTGCGTTGTGTGTGTGTCAGTGCGTTGTGTGTGTCAGTGCGTTGTGTGTGTCAGTGCGTTGTGTGTGTGTCTGTGTTGTGTGTGTGTCTGTGTTGTGTGTGTGTCTGTGTTGTGTGTGTGTGTCAGTGCATTGTGTGTGTCAGTGCGTTGTGTGTGTGTCAATGCGTTGTGTGTGTGTCTGTGTTGTGTGTGTGTCTGTGTTGTGTGTGTGTGTGTGTCAGTGCGTTGTGTGTGTCAGTGCGTTGTGTGTGTCAGTGCGTTGTGTGTGTCAGTGCGTTGTGTGTGTGTGTGTCAGTGCGTTGTGTGTGTGTGTGTCAGTGCGTTGTGTGTGTGTGTGTCATTGCGTTGTGTGTGTGTTAGTGCGATGTGTGTGTGTGTTAGTGCGATGTGTGTGAGTGTTAGTGCGATGTGTGTCAGTGCGTTGTGTGTGTGTGTCAGTGCGTTGTATGTGTGTGTCAGTGCGTTGTGTGTGTGTCAGTGCGTTGTGTGTGTGTGTGTCAGTGCGTTGTGTGTGTGTCTGTGTTGTGTGTGTGTCTGTGTTGTGTGTGTGTGTGTCAGTGCGTTGTGTGTGTGTGTCAGTGCGTTGTGTGTGTGTGTCAGTGCGTTGTGTGTGTGTGTCAGTGCATTGTGTGTGTGTGTGTCATTGCATTGTGTGTGTGTTAGTGCGATGTGTGTGTGTGTTAGTGCGATGTGTGTGAGTGTTAGTGCGATGTGTGTCAGTGCGTTGTGTGTGTGTGTCAGTGCGTTGTATGTGTGTGTCAGTGCGTTGTGTGTGTGTCAGTGCGTTGTGTGTGTGTGTGTCAGTGCGTTGTGTGTGTGTGTGTTATTGCGTACGTGTGTGTCATTGCGTAAGTGTGTGTCAGTGCGTTGTGTGTGTGTGTGTCAGTGCGTTGTGTGTGTCAGTGCGTTGTGTGTGTCAGTGCGTTGTGTGTGTCAGTGCGTTGTGTGTGTGTCAGTGCGTTTTTGTGTGTGTCAGTGCGTTGTGTGTGTGTCAGTGCGTTTTTGTGTGTGTCAGTGCGTTTTTGTGTGTGTCAGTGCGTTTTTGTGTGTGTCAGTGCGTTGTGTGTGTGTCAGTGCGTTGTGTGTGTGTCAGTGCGTTGTGTGTGTGTCAGTGTTGTGTGTGTGTGTGTCAGTGCGTTGTGTGTGTCAGTGCGTTGTGTGTGTCAGTGCGTTGTGTGTGTCAGTGCGTTGTGTGTGTGTCAGTGCGTTGTGTGTGTGTCAGTGCGTTGTGTGTGTGTCAGTGCGTTGTGTGTGTGTCAGTGCGTTGTGTGTGTGTCTGTGTTGTGTGTGTGTGTCAGTGCATTGTGTGTGTCAGTGCGTTGTGTGTGTCAGTGCGTTGTGTGTGTCAGTGCGTTGTGTGTGTGTCTGTGTTGTGTGTGTCTGTGTTGTGTGTGTCTGTGTTGTGTGTGTCTGTGTTGTGTGTGTGTGTGTCAGTGCGTTGTGTGTGTCAGTGCGTTGTGTGTGTGTGTGTCAGTGCGTTGTGTGTGTGTGTGTCATTGCGTTGTGTGTGTGTGTGTCATTGCGTTGTGTGTGTGTCAGTGCGTTGTGTGTGTGTCATTGCGTTGTGTGTGTGTCATTGCGTTGTGTGTGTGTCATTGCGTTTGTGTGTGTGTCATTGCGTTGTGTGTGTGTGTCAGTGCGTTGTGTGTGTGTGTCAGTGCGTTGTGTGTCAGTGCGTTGTGTGTCAGTGCGTTGTGTGTGTCAGTGCGTTGTGTGTGTCAGTGCGTTGTGTGTGTGTGTGTCAGTGCGTTGTGTGTGTGTGTCAGTGCGTTGTGTGTGTGTCAGTGCGTTGTGTGTGTGTCAGTGCGTTTGTGTGTGTGTGTGCAGTGCAGAGTAAGAAAGTCAGTAAGTGAAATAGATAAAGTGGTCAGCTCATTGCTCTTCGTGGGACCTTCTTGTTTCTAAATGTCTATGCTGTTTGCTTACATTACATCAGGGACTGCACATCAAAGCATCGTAAGTCAAATATCACACATACATTGCACATAAGTATACAACTAATGGAATTGAATTAACACAGGGAGACTCCGGGAGGAACAAGAGAGTAATAATATACACATTAGAACATAAGAACATAAGAAAAAGGAGCAGGAGTAGGCCATACGGCCCCTCCGCCATTCAATCAGGTCATGGCTGATCTTCGACCTCAACTCCACTTTCCTGCCCGATCCCCATATCCCTTGATCCCCTGGAGTCCAAACATCTATCAATCTCAGCCTTGAATATACTCAACAACTCAGCATCCACAGCCCTCTGGGGTAGAGAATTCCAAAGATTTACAATCCTCTGAGTGAAGAAATTCCTCCTCATTCAGTCTTAAATGGCTGACCCCTTATCCCGAAACTATGCCCCCTAGTTCGAGACTCTCCAGCCAGGGGAAACGATCTCTCAGCGTCTACCCTGTCAAACCCCCTCAGAATCTTATATTTCAATGAGATCACCTCTCATTCTTCTAAATTCCAAAGAGAATAGGCCTGTTCTATTCAACTTTGCCTCATAGGACAACTCTCTCATCCCAGGAATTAATCTAGCGAACCTTCATTGCACTTCATTGCGTTGTGTGTGTGTCAGTGCGTTGTGTGTGTGTCAGTGCGTTGTGTGTGTCAGTGCGTTTGTGTGTGTGTGTGCAGTGCAGAGTAAGAAAGTCAGTAAGTGAAATAGATAAAGTGGTCAGCTCATTGCTCTTCGTGGGACCTTCTTGTTTCTAAATGTCTATGCTGTTTGCTTACATTACATCAGGGACTGCACATCAAAGCATCGTAAGTCAAATATCACACATACATTGCACATAAGTATACAACTAATGGAATTGAATTAACACAGGGAGACTCCGGGAGGAACAAGAGAGTAATAATATACACATTAGAACAAGTATATCCTTCCTTAGATAAGGAGACCAAAACTGTACACAATACTCCAGGTGAGGTCTCACCAAAGCCCTATACAATTGTAGTAAGACTTCCTTACTCTTGTACTCCAACCCCCTTGCAATAAAGGCCATTTGCTTTCCTAATTGCCTGCTGTACCTGCATACAAACTTTTTGTGTTTCTTGTAGCGGGACACCCAAGTCTCTATGGACACCAACATTTAATAGTTTCACACTATTTAAAGATATTCTGTTTTTCTATTCTTCCTACCAAAGTGAGTAACCTCACATTTCCTCACATTATACTCCACCTGCCACCTTCTTGCCCATTCACTTAACCTTTCTATATCCCTTTGCAGACTCTTTATGTCCTCCTCACAGCTTACTTTCCCATTGCTTTTAATGTCTAGACAAAGTGGGTAAGAAATCAAAATTGCTAGCAGAATGCTACAATATGTAGTCAGAACAATAGAATACAAGTCCACACAAGTTATTCCGAGGCTTTATGATTTACGATATTCTGTACTTGGAGTCCTGTGTTTATTTTTGTTTACCACATCAAGAGAATTGCAACAAGACTGATCCCATGTGCAAAGGGGATAAGAGGGAAGCTTAAACTTTACAGTGTGGAAAGAAAGCAACTAAAGGGGACTTTATTGAAGCATACAAAATAGTAATAATTGATGTACATAAAGTAATCTTTTATTACTTCAAAGTAATTCACGAAAATGGGATCAGAGAACGCAAATAGAAATTAGTGAACAAGTAAATGTTTGGAATAGTCTATCAAGTAGGGTAATAAAGTAAAAAGCTTTGGAGATGTTCAAAATATGGTACAATTGTGCGATGGGAGAGTACAGAGATACACCTCAATGGGTCAAATGTCCTTTTCTTGTCCTGGCATATCTTATGAAACATAGGAACATAGGAATATAGGAACAGGAGTAGGCCATTCAGCCCCTCGTGCCTGCTCCGCCATTTGATAAGATCATGGCTGATCTGTGATCTAACTCCATATACCTGCCTTTGGCCCATATCCCTTAATACCGTTGGTTGCCAAAAAGCTATCTATCTCACATTTAAATTTAGCAATTGAGCTAGTATCAATTGTCGTTTGCGGCAGAGAGTTCCAAACTTCTACCACCCTTTGTGTGTAGAAATGTTTTCCAATCTCGCTCCTGAAAGGTCTGGCTCTAATTTTTAGACTGTGGCCCCTACTCCTAGAATTCCCAACCAGTGGAAATAGTTTCTCTCTATCCACCCTATCTGTTCCCCTTAATATCTTATAAACTTCGATCAGATCACCCCTTAACCTTCTAAACTCTAGAGAATACAACCCCAATTTGTGTAATCTCTCCTCGTAACTTAACCCTTGAAGTCCGGGTATCATTCTAGTAAACCTACGCTGTACTCCCTCCAAGGCCAATATGTCCTTCCGAAGGTGCGGTGCCCAGAACTGCTCACAGTACTCCAGGTGCAGTCTAACCAGGGTTTTGTATAGCTGCAGCATAACTTCTGCCCCCTTGTACTCTAGTCCTCTAGATATAAAGGCCAGCATTCCATTAGCCTTCTTGATTATTTTCTGCACCTGTTCATGACACTTCAATGATTTATGTACCTGAATGCCGAAGTCCCTTTGGACATCCACTGTTTTTAACTTTTTACCATTTAGAAAGTACCCTGTTCTATCCTTTTTTGATCCAAAGTGGATGACCTCACATTTGTCTACATTGAATTCCATTTGCCACAATTTTGCCCATTCACCTAATCTATCAATATTGCTTTGTAATTTTATGTTTTCATCTACACTGCTTACAATGCCACCAATCTTTGTGTCATCGGCAAACTTAGATATGAGACTTTCTATGCCTTCATCTAAATCGTTAATAAATATTGTGAGTAATTGAGGCCCCAAGACAGATCCCTGCAGGACTCCACTAGTCACTATGTTACTTTATAATTGTAGCCTTGACTGAGCTCAGCAAGCTCAGCAGAGACCAAGTATTGAATGCGAGTCTGTCAGGCTGTTCTTGAATTTATTGAAATTTTATGACCTAAGTGTTTGTTTTTTTAAAATACAAAGCCTCTTTTTTAAAAAAAACATAAAGGTTTCTAGGTAATTGAATTTTTTTAATGGAACTGTTCATGTTTTACCAAAAACAAGAGATGTAATAAGGAAAGAAAAAAAAGCTAACCAGTTTTTAATTCTATTAATAGATACCTGGAACGAAAAACTTAACATTAAACCCTAGACCCGGAAAGGTAAGGATCAGATCCCAATATTTAATGAAACAGTTTGCTCATGAAACGCAAAGAAGGGTTTTTAAACATAATCTATTTTTCAGGTTGTCATTTACAATCAGCGTAATCTTTGTGGAGAAGCAATTGAAGTCTTCCATGATGTTGAAGATGCTACGTCTTGGAAACTGCCCCCTGAAATCTCCATTAGGGTAGTAAGAGGCTGGTAAGATATGCTGTTGCTTTGCATTTTTCAGATTACTTCTGTAGACTAGAGATACACAAGTACATTTTGGTGATGCCCACTATGCTCCAACACTAACTGATGTCCACATCACATTAACCTTCACTGCAGCACTAATTGTTTAAGTCCTTATCACAATGCAATTCTAGAATAATTTATAATATTGCCTAATGCTGAATAATAAAGCATTAGGCAAATAAAATATTCAAGTAAATTGAAAGTGTGAAATTAAGCTTGTCTGTATTTTGTGTTGATAAAAATATTTTTTTAAATATACATTAAAAAAAAGTGCTGACAATTTGAAATAGAAACATAAAAGCTAGAAATGCTTCCAGGTCAGTCAGTATCTGAAATGAGAAAAGACAGATTAAAATTTCAAACAGAGACCCATCATCAGATATTGACAGACCTGGTTTGTATTTCCAGGTTTCTTCATTTTGATTCTTTATCAAATATTGAGAGGTCAGGGTTTGGGCTGGGTCTGTAATTTGTACTTGCTAAGACATGAATGCAAATCTGTCCTATTGCAACTGGAGAGCACAATGTTTCCGTCGGCCGCTAGATTTAGTATGAGATGGTTTATAATGACTAATTGTGCAATACACAACAATGATAAAGTTGGTACTGTTTGAGTATAAATGCACAACTAGTTGTAAATTCTTATAACATATTTCAGTTCCGTAGCAAAACATAAATCTTACAACATAACAATATCTCAGTTCATAACTGTTTTTAATTTGGAATGTTTATTATGAATGGAATTGGAATGGTGACTAGACTGGAATGTAAAAAGTTTTGAACAACATAATGTACATTTAAACCTAAA
This sequence comes from Heptranchias perlo, assembly GCF_035084215.1. Lineage (NCBI taxonomy): Eukaryota > Metazoa > Chordata > Chondrichthyes > Hexanchiformes > Hexanchidae > Heptranchias > Heptranchias perlo. The sequence continues at coordinate 109,201,437 of NC_090329.1, forward strand.
TTAAATTGTTAGTGTGAGACAGAATTCCATCAGTTTTGTGAGACGGGTATTCATAGTATTGATAGTAATATTATAATCTTTTCCCAACAGTTGGCTTCTTTTTCAAAAGCCAAACTTTGAAGGTGGTAAAATTGCATTGGAGGAAGGTGTGGTGGACCTGGCAGATATTTGGGGAAAGGAGATAGCTGAAGACAGTTGTGACGATACACCCACATCTACAAATAATGAATCTCCTATTGGCTCCATTAGAAGAGTAGTCAAGGTAGGTCTGCTTCATAATTATTTCAATCAAAAAGTATCCAATTATTGATGCATATGTTAGATTTTGATGTAATGCCAATTTCAACGGCTTCTGAATTTTCCTTTGGCTATCAGAAGGTTGAATATATAAGTTTCCTGTTCCCACACTCTACCTTTTTTCTATTACCTTTATCTCCACAATCTTTCTTTTACCAAACCACCTGCTGGTATGGGGTAAGAAAAATTGCACTATTGAAATGGCTGTCAATTAATCTATTTTGAAAGACTCTTTGAGGGAGGAAGGAGGGAGGAAAAGAAACTGAAAGAGCTCCTCCAATGGCCACACTCACCTGACGAAGGAGAAAGCCTCTGAAAGCTTGTGATTTTCAAATAAAACTGTTGGACTATAACCTGGTGTTGTAAGATTCCTTACACTGGTGGGTAAAGGCAGTAGTAAGGTGTAGCAGTAAGCTTGGGGTATGCAAACTCTGGCCTGTGGGTCATGCATGTATTGTGAATACCTAGATACCCAGCCCCTGAAGTCCCACCTAATCAGTTTCTATTCGCAGTTCTATTTCTTACACCCTGACGGTTTCTCCTATTTAAATTTGTCAGTACAGATCCTCATTGGTGGACAAATCCTAAATCTGAACACACACAATCTATTGGTATCTCCAATTCAACATAAATACGTGTGTGTGTGTGTGTGCGTGCACGCGCGCGCGCGACTTGTTTACATATAGCATACATGTATGTATATATATACACATATATACACATGTGTGCTATATGTAACCAAGTGGCCCACAAAATCAAAAAGTTATGGAGATTCCTGCTTCAAGCCCTGTAGATGACCTGGGCTTCCTTTCTGGCACAGCTGGTAACTGCAACTGAACCATGCAGATCAGAAGGTCCCAATTTTGGTTCCTGATGTCTGGCTGAACTCAAGCAAGGTGGCAGGAGGTGCTGCAATTAGCCCCAGTACTCCGAAGGTAAAGCAGGCTAAAGTCGATCAAGACTCCCACTCCTAATCGTTCAGTGACACTTTTTGTAAAATGGTCATTTGTTGGTGTCTGGTGAGGACAGAATTGTGCCAATTTATGTTGCTCTCCCATAGTAAAATATCTTGTACAGAAGGGAAAAAAACCTAGTTTTTAACCATTGTGCATTGTTTATATAAAAAGAAAGAATTCAAGCAGCTTAACCAACATTCTTTGTCAAGGCTTGCACGTGAATCGTCACTGGGGTGGGAGAAGGGAGAAAGAAATTGGAAGAAACAGGGGATAAAAAACGATTAAAGAAATAGAAAGTTAATAGGCAAGGAAAGAGACTGAAAGGATAAAACTTTAACTAGAAAAGCTAATGTCAAGAAAGTATCCAGCGGAAGAAAATAGCAGAAACTGGGCTAATATAAGAAATGAAAGTAAGAGCAAGACTTGATGGATGGAAGAATGACTAAAATGGGGAAGCAATGAATCCAGGTGCATTCAAATTGTGGCTGCTGAGCAAACCTGCAGTTGTGCAGGGACAGCAAGTCACGTCTTCACTAACTTCGGTGAAAAAAGTAACTTGAGCAGAAAGTAGAAGGATATGCTGATAGGGTTAGATGAAGAGGAGTGGGAGAGGACTCATGTGGAGCATAAACGCTGGCATAGACCAGTTGGGCAGAATGGCCTGTTTCCGTGCTGTAGTCGGTATGTAGCTCTGTAGACCTCTTCAAAGGTTATGAGATCTTGGAGCATTTGTTGATTGGTATAGTTGTGAATGATGTAAAGTTAAAGACTTGCAGGGAACTCTTGTTGTTGACTTTGTACAGTCTCCAAATAAGCTTCACACAAATTGAAGGAGAGAAATGGGAATGTGAGAATACTCAATGTTTGAAGATGCAGAATCTGTTGGTGGAAGAAAACTTAAGTGTATTGGTTGATACATTTTGGCGGGTGAGAAAGGCAGAGGGGAGTGGAAGGGAAGACCAACCAAAAGTAATCCTGAAATTTCTCATCATTAATCCAAATGAAAGGAAAAAGTGTAAATCCAGAAACAACTGACTCTTATCACCACTTTTTCCAGGATTTAATGCTAGAGGAAAAAGTGACAAATTTACATGAGGTCTAAAGGACCATTTGTAGTATCTGTGAAACAAAGGTGGTTATAAATATTATAATGGAGATAATACTAGCAATCTTTTACTTATTTGAGAGTGACCTGACATCCTACAGAAGGAAATTGTAATGCATTTTCTAATGTCAGCATGTTTTGAGATCATCATATTTTAAAGCCATCAATTCTTGTTGGGGGTCAAATAGACATGGAGGGTATGGTGGTCTGAAGATTTCATTTGTTACTTTTCCAGGAATGGAGTTTACCAGAAATAGATTTATGTTCAGAGCTAGATGGTCTAGGAAGAAAAACAACATGTTTTGGTGACACGGAAGAAATACAGACATATGGGATTCTGGAACCAACATTATCCCTTGAAGTATTTTCGGGCACGTAAGTAGAATGTTTTGATCCTAAACATTTCTATTGTTGAACTGACAGAAAGTGGTTTTCAGTTAAATGCTTCGGCCAGTGTCTGCTATATAGGAATTAGCTTAGATGGACGATGATGCTTCCCGTTATGAGATGCTTTTGGAAATGAATCTTATTTAGCTGAAATTGACTCCACAGTAATTTTGCTGGCCTTGACTTGGTGGAAAAGACTGTAATGTTCAAGAAGTCACATCAGAAAATTGTGGTGATGGAATGAATGATGGTACGATCTTTGTCCTCTGACTTTATAAGGAAAGTCGGAGTCTGCCAAACTGCTGTACCAAATAAAGCTTTTGTTTCATTATTTGACACCATATGCAACTAAAACTGCTTTTACATTGGTGATTTAATTTGGGTTCTGGGAGATTTGAATCTGTGATCTGGGTCCCAGAGTTTACATTGCATATTCTGGTTCTTTTATCCAGGCAGCAGACTGGTAAAGCCAAATAGAAATCTGCCATGACTCACTAAAACTGGCTACCGGGAAGAGCTATTTTAAGGGGGACTTTCCTGGCAGCTAATGTTGGTGAGCCTTAGCAGTTTTACCATTTGGCTTGTAGCTGGCTGTACGAAACCCAAGCTTGGTGAACCTGGTAACGTTGGTGCAACATGAAAGCTCCTGCAGCATGAAATGACACCCAGCTCGTGGACACTGGTGTCCTGGAATCTGAATTAAGTTGGCATCATTATAAATTAGCAAGTTGCTTAAAGCTTGGCAGCTTTCTTTGCAAAGTTCGAGGCCGATGATCACACCATTATTCATTCAGAGTGCTTTCACACACCTTCTTTAGCAACACCGGAAGCCTCAGCACCAGATAAGTTCAGATGCAAACTGCAGATCTCAAGAACGAAGTGCAGTTCGGGTCCAAAGGGCAAAATTGAACAGGACAAGGGAGGGGAAGAAAATAACTATCTGAAATAATTCTACAATTGGTTGACCCTTTTAGGGATAATAAAATATTATTATTGGTTTAAAAATTAACTAATCTATTTTGTATGCATTTATGCAGAGATTCCAGGCAACAACAATCAGCCCATACACTACTCTTCAAGTAGATTACTTTCATGTGTTGTTAACTGTCACTCGTTGGAGGGTGTAGCCTTTTCTTCAAGATACCAAGTTTATGTTGTGTTTACCTTGGCACAAGGAATAGCCACTGCGATGGCCACTGTTACACAATTAGCGAAGCTTTAATCAGTTTTTAATTTCTCTGTGCTACATTTGTGGAGGGGTGTATGCAATGGGAAAAGTAGATGTATGTTGCAGTGACTTCCCCATCTTTCATCTGTCTGAAAATTTGCTTTTTAAGTGGACTTCTTCCCCGCATCAGATACTGATTTGTTCATAACTGTGATGAGGTGATGCTGCAAAAGGTTTGTTTCCCCTCTTATCCCCAAAGGCTTGTTCATATTTCAGGGACTTCATTAATTTCTCCAGGCTTGATGTCTTTGTGGATTTAGTCACTGACAACATTCTCTGTGATTTGAGACCATGGGCCATTACTCTTCCTCGCCCTCCTTAATCTCTCTAGAGTCTTGACACGGTCAGCTGCACCATCCCCACTGTCGCCGGGCGGTCAGCTCCACTGTCGCCGGGCGGTCAGTCCCACCGTCGCCAGCACCACCGCGCGGTCAGCCCCACCACCCCCACCACCGCCGCGCGGTCAGCCCCACCACCCCCACCACCGCCGCGCGGTCAGCCCCACCACCCCCACCACCGCCGCGCGGTCAGCCCCACCACCCCCACCACCGCCGCGCGGTCAGCCCCACCATCCCCACACAGTCAACCATGCCATCCTCCTCCTCCTCCTCCAACAATTCTCTCCCTTTGTCCAACCCTGTTAGACTGCCCTTACTTGCTTTCTTAAAAACCACCAAGCTTTTGATCATCCTTCCTATTCTCTCCTTTTGGCTTGGCATCCATTTTTATTCTTACACCTCTGATGTGTTTTGGGTTGCTTTTCCACATTAAAAGCATGATATAAAAGCAAGTTGTTGCATTCCAATGAGTTAATCATTTCTGATTTCTGCTGTTCTTGGCCTGGATACAGTAAAATGCTGCTTGATGTCAAGGTCAGCAGTGAACAAAAATGTAATAGTAAAATAGTTGCTTATAATAGTTGTACTAAATTGAGACCTGTTTAAAACTTGTATGTTGGAGATGCATGCAAGTGAATTTTGTAATCCACCACTCTGCTTCTAAGTAAGTTAATATTCTTTTGCATTTTTCTTTCCTTGTAACTAAACTTACTTGTAAGAGTCAATTTTACTAAGGATAATTTATCAATATCCAAAATCATTTCCCAATTGTTGTCCCTCCTGGAGATAATGTTAAAACATATTTATGGGAAAGCCACACCAGCAAGAAATCACAGGTGCGCTTTCCAGAACTAAAATGAATGGATGGCAAATCATGAGGAGCTCTGCTGGGGGCGCGACTTTGTAAAATCAGCCACAGACTCATATGTTTTTGTCCTGCTCCTTGAAGTGTGTTTTGAAGAAGCATTGATACATTTCCTCTATTTTTCAAAAAGCTTCTTTTCTCTTGCAAAAATGGCAGCACCTGATGATGATTGCTGAATACTTTGAATGCTGTTGGCTCTTGCTCAATTTATGAGATCAAACTGAGAGTCCCTAACTGTCTCACAACAATGAAGTCCATTGCAGTGTAGTTGGCTATTAATGTTGTTTAACCGATCGACAAAGGAATGTAGAACATTGATCTTGTTCTACACAAGACAAACAACTGAGAGATTTTTGGCTTGGTTGATTGCTACTTTTGACAATATGCGCACCATAACTTTATTATACCGTTGACTATTGAAAATATAGCATTGTTAACCCATCACAGTCATTTGTGTAATCCTGTGCCAGTGATGTACCTTGATCTTTTCAGATAGAAATGTATAACTTATGCAGACTTTATATGTGAGGCTTTTAATGTAATGTTGAACACCCTGCCTTTGCAGTGTTTGTGATTGGTTGTGCACTTGTTTTTGTTTTCTCCTCTTTACCGTCCCGGCAATGGCGTCAGCTGCCTCCGGGCAAACCAATCTTGCTGCGAAGGCCTCAAACAGGCGTACGTCCCTTTGCATATGCAAATAAGGTGCCTAACGCCTGTTTCAGGCTTGGGCACTGCATGCTGTTTTTTTGGCCTTTACCAATATTGCGGGGGGAGCACTTCCAGCTCGCAATGAGCATGCGCTTCCTGCCCACCATATTGGAGGCTTAAGAGGCCGTTCAGCGTCCCAAAAAACAAACGCTGTGCAGCCGAATTTCTAGGCCCAGTTGTTTTCCAGTTGCAGTGCAGTTCCCAATAAAATGTCCTTTTATGTGACCATGGTATACAATTTACAGAATGTTACTCAGGTTGATGAAGTTAAAACCAACTTTTTAATAAAAGGAAATTTGCAAATTATTTTCCGTTGATACCAGAGTGAGTAGTACTTACACGTTCTCTGCAGGGTATAGGAGACAACTAATTGTCTTTCTTTTTAAGAAAAATTTGCTCAAGGCTCCTTAATCCAGTATAGAACAAGTTGAAACATGGACTGACGATATAGAGGTTTTTTTCTCTTAATGTGCTTTCATCCATTCAGAATGTGGCAGCTTGCCCCTGGGTTTTTTTGCTTTAATACTGCTCTGTAACAGCAATGTGTGCACAGCAGTGATGGACGTTGTCTTGCCCTGCTGAGTACAGTAGAACTTTGTATTTAAAGTGAAGGTTGGACTTAGTTGTCAAAAGCATATTTTTATTTTTAAAAAGTAGATTAATTGGTCATTTAAATTACACTATTCAGAAAGTATTCCTAATATACACTTTGCATTGTATTTCAAAATTGAGAATGATCCTGTGCTGCTTTTGGCCCCCACTATTGGAAGTGGCCTGTTTTATGTTGTGTTTCGAAGCAACATGGTAAGACAGTGATGAGAGAGGGTCAGGTGATAAGGTCAAAATGATGAGCAGAAATACACCCTAAAATGAATCACAGCAGTGAAATGTCTGGTAATAAGCTGTACAGTAATGGAAACCATCAGTTCCGAACAATATAATGTCATTGCTGGAATTTTTTTTTAAATTGTCCATTTGGGGATTATTTAATCTTCATTTCATTTTTTAAGTGGAAAACCTTGTTTCAAATTTAGTGCAGTTAATGGTTTAACACTGTTGTTTGATTTTGGCTTATGCTAGACTGAAGTGCAGGAAACAATCTGGGGCATTGTCAGGACAGTGATTAGAAGACATGTTCAGCATTTCAGTTATCATTTTATACCTGCATTTGCAGGCTTTCTCTTTTGTTAACTTCCCCCATTTTCTTGCCTTTTTTTGGGTGAGCCTCTCAATGTCCTAGCTATTTGCACATTATTTTACTTTAATATCTTCCTGACTGAGGTGGTCTTTATATAACAAACAGTCCTGTTTTTCTGTTAAGCAGGTTACAGGTCATTTAACCCATTAGCTTGCAGTTATTGGAGCAACTTTTCCCCCTTCCCCTGCCTTTGTTCTGATTTGATGAATATGATAGTTTATCTTTGTGTTCAGTTCTGATCTTCTGTATGATTCCAGTATTTTCTGTTGTGTTTCAGATTTTCAGCATTTTGTGTTTTTGCTTTTATTTGGAGAGCTGTAGCCTGACTCTTACATGTTGGCATTTGTTTCCTAGTTGGCTTTTGTTTGAAGAGCCCTTCTATCAAGGAAATTCTTACATAGTGGAACCTGGTCAGTATCCTTGTCCAGAATCTTGGGATTCAACGGATTCATTCATCGGGTCACTCAAACCATTGAAAATGGTAAAAATTCCTTTTTTGACAAGTGTGTGAGAGTTCTGTTATATAGATATTTAAAATCAACAGAAAGTGACTAAACTTGTGTAAAATAGCTAGTTGCATATGTTACTTGGTCTGTACCACTGGTGATCTTGTTTTTTCATATTTGAATACAAAAGTGTATGAGGCTTATTTGACAGACTGAGCTGAGACAGCCTTCGGTAGAAATGAATGTCACTATTTTAGTACGGTTTAATTCCACTTACGGTAAATCTGTCAAAAGATGGTTGGCCAGGCCTGCTATTTTAACACTTGCCCTCTGCCATTTCCTAGATGCTCTTGTATTTTTTTGTATTCATTCATGGGATGTGGGCGTCGCTGGCGAGGCCAGCATTTATTGCCCATCCCTAATTGCCCTTGAGAAGGTGGTGGTGAGCCGCCTTCTTGAACCGCTGCAGTCCGAGTGGTGAAGGTTCACCCACAGTGCTGTTAGGAAGGGAGTTCCAGGATTTTGACCCAGCGACGATGAAGGAACGGCGATATACTTCCAAGTCGGGATGGTGTCGAAGAAGGCTTGGCGAGTTGCTGCAGTGCATCCTGTGCATGGTACACACTGCAACCACTGTGCGCCGGTGGTGAAGGGAGTGAATGTTCAGGGTGGTGGATGGGGTGCCAATCAAGCGGGCTGCTTTGTCCTGGATGGTGTCGAGCTTCTTGAGTGTTGTTGGAGCTGCACTCATCCTGGCAAGTGGAGAGTATTCCATCACACTCCTGACTTGTGTCTTGTAGATGGTGGAAAGGCTTTGGGGAGTCAGGAGGTGAGTCACTCGCTGCAGAATACCCAGCCTCTGACCTGCTCTTGTAGCCACAGTATTTATATGGCTGGTCCAGTTAAATTTCTGGTCAATGGTGACCCCCAGGATGTTGATAGTGGGGGATTCGGCGATGGTAATGCCGTTGAATTTCAAGGGGAGGTGGTTAGACTCTCTCTTGTTGGAGATGGTCATTGCCTGGCACTTGTCTGGCGCGAATGTTACTTGCCACTCATGAGCCCAAGCTGTTGTCCAGGTCTTGCTGCATGCGGGCTCGGACTGCTTCATTATTTGAGGGGTTGCGAATGGAACTGAACAATGTGCAATCATCAGCGAACATCCCCATTTCTGACTTTCTGATGGAGGGAAGGTCATTGATGAAGCAGCTGAAGATGGTTGGGACAAGGACACTGCCCTGAGGAACTCCTGCCACAATGTCCTGGGGCTGAGATGATTGGCCTTCAACAACCATTACCATCTTCCTTTGTGCTAGGTATGACTCCAGCCACTGGAGAGTTTTCCCCCTGATTCCCATTGACTTCAATTTTACTAGGGCTCCTTGGTGCCACACTCGGTCAAATGCTGCTTTGATGTCAAGGGCAGTCACTGTCAACTCACCTCTGGAGTTCAGCTCTTTGTCCATGTTTGGACCAAGGCTGTAATGAGGTCTGGAGCCGAGTGGTCCTGGCGGAACCCAAACTGTATACTGTGAGGTGGACTTGTACTCATGCGTTTCTTTTTACATGTTCGTACATGCTTGTAAAAGAGTAGAGGTTCCTTCTTAGAAGAAATGACAATTCAATTTTATAACATCTTCAATGTAAAGGAAAGTACAGGACTGGAAAGAAGCCTGTAGTCCATCTGCTGGTCTCAATAACCAGTACCTCTCCAGCCGTCTGTTCCCTCAAATATCTACCTCGTTCTTGCTTTAAAATTTTCTCCACTATCTGCCTCCCTGGGAAGTCTGTTCCATCTGTTTACCATTCTCTGCATAAAGTACTTAAATCTAAGCTATCTTCCTTTGCTCTGTTGCATGGATTTAGAGTTTGTGGCAGCCTTGGAATTATTGGGGTTTAATTTATCTATTCCCTCCAGGAACCTGAACACTTGAATCATATCTTTCCTGAACCTTCTTTTTTCCAGGGTAATCAATCCCAGGTTCATTAACCTCAGCTCATAGCTCAGAAGCCTTAAGCCAGCTATCAGCTTGGTTGTCCTTTTATTCATTGTCCTCATTGCCTGGATTTACCTTGCTGCAAATATGGTGACAACAATTGTACTTCGTATTCTAGATGCGTCCGTACCAGCACCTTTTGCAGATTCAAAATCGCCTCCTGGGTTTTATGCTCTATCCCTCTGGCCATATATGTGCTCTACCCTTCCTTGAGATAGCTTTCCTTAATGCTGCCACACACTGCGCCATTGGTTTCAGTGAGCTGTCTACTAATAGTAACCCCAGATCCCTCTCCTGTATTCTATCCTGTGGTCAAAAGCCATTTAGTTTCCTTCCCTTGTCTCATTTATTCATATGAATTGCCATTTGCCTGTCATTAGCCCAACCTCCCAACCTTTGCCTGTTCCCTATTGTTTAAACTTCCCCTGCCGATTTGGTGTTATCTGTAAATTTAGATAGCTTTGTTTCTGACTCAACCCCAAATCATTTATATATGCTGTAAACAGTGATTACCCCAGCACTAATCTGTGACACCCCTGTTAGTAACCGCTTGCCATGTTGACGCAGTTTCATTCATAATCACTCTGCTTTCTTTGTTTTACTTAGTTTTCAGTTCACCTCAGAAGCCTCCCTCCTATTCCATGCCTTCCCATTTTGTAGACTAATCACTTGTGTGGCAAGGCATCAAAAGACTCACTGAAATCTAAATATATCGCATCCACAGAATTACTGACATAAACAAGGTCTGTCACTTCCTCAAAGAATCCCAAGTTATAGTCCAGCAATTTTATTTTAAATTCACAAGCTTTCGGAGATTTTCTCCTTCCTCAGGCAAATGTTTCAAGATCTCCCTGAGGATTTGCCTGAGGAAGGAGAAAATCTCCGAAAGCTTGTGAATTTAAAATAAAATTGCTGGACTATAACTTGGTGTTGTAAAATTGTTTACAATTGTCAACCCCAGTCCATCACCGGCATCTCCACATCAAAGAATCCCAGTTAATATCTCTGGCAAGCCCGCCCTCCTATCATTCCATGCTGACTCTCTCTTGTCAAGCCACACCTATCTAGGTGGTTCATTAACCTATCTTTCAGAATGCCTTTTTGCACTTTACTCACAACAGATGTTAGGATCGCTGGTGTGTAGTTTGCTGGGTTATGCTTGTGCCCCATTTTAAAGATCGGTGTAAGGTTAAATACTTTCCGATTCTCATGACTGATTTTGCTAGCCAATTCTGTCTTTACCCTTGTATGAAATTTACCTGGGTCTGGTGCCTTGTATTTTTTTAACTTTCTCAGCCTATCAGTCATATAAAAAATAAATTATATAAAAATTCTTAACAATTCAAAGGAAAGCAGTTGTATCTGTAATTTCCTTTTTCTCCTCCCCTCCCCCATTTGCAAACAAAAATATTGTAGTTGGTCAAGGATATCTGGTCAGTATCTATGTCTAGAAGCTTGTGATGCAATGGTACTGTTCTTTGGGTCACTCAAACCATTGAAAATAGTAAAATTTCCTTTTTGTGAACTGATTAACTATAGTTGATCAGATTGATGAACAATTACAGTCCCACAGGATCATTAATTAATTAAGAAATAATGCCTAAAGATGCCATTGTGCAATAGGTTGTACTCTTATTATTTTACTAAGCAGAAGACAAAATAATATTAAGAAGATGATTACTTTTTTTCAGGGTACATTGAAAGTGGAAAAGCTTAATGACCACAAAGTAAGTGTTTTTCTGGCATTACGTTTCAGTAAATAAGATAAATCAAATAACATTTCTTCGGCAGTAATGCTACCTTTATATCATGCTTGAGCACAACAGAATAGGTGGGCACTTTATTATTTTGTTTAAACTAGGTGAGATTATTTTTTCCCTCCTGATCCTTCATTTTGTGATGGTGATTCATGTTGGATGTGGTTCCATAAGTACCATAAACTGCCCCACCAGAACACCCTCCAGTTATTATTTTCCATATCTGAGTCTAGTCAGTTGGCAGGCTATTTGATCATATACAGCATCATAGCCAGATCCATTTCTGTCCTCACCCTGGCGTGTCTCACACACGCACCCTCCACACACACACACCTTTCAACATGGTCCACTGAATAGAGATCAGTAGTGGAGACCCTGGCCTACACACCCTATGTCCGGGCACTTGAATCCATTGCAGCAACTACTGCCATAGCAGGGATCAAACCACAGAATTTCTTAGTCTGTATGATTCATCACCACATCATTAGGTTCAATTATCCAATGAGAGATTGGAATGTTGGTTATTTTGATTTTAATCTGAATGAATAAAAAATTCTTGTTTGACAGATCCAAAGTGTATTGTTTTTAATAAACTATACATGACAGTAGCATTAGGCATAGGTACATCTGCCTTTTTAAATTATGATGCTGGTCCTAGAATCATAGGTCCTGCCCATTGGATGATTTATAACCAAAATCTCAAATTCTTAAGATTGGTTCCTGAAACACACTTGTAACAAAGGAACATGCAGCCTTAATGCCATTCATCAAAACATACAGCACAGAAGGAGGCCAATCAGGCCCATTGTGCCAATGACAGTTCTTTGAAAGAGCTATCTAATTAATTCCACTCCCCTGCTCTTTCTCCGTAGCCCTGCAAATTTTTCCTTTTCAAGTATATATCCAATTCCCTTTTGAAAGTTATTATTGAATCTGCTTCCACCACTCTTTTAGGTAGTGCATTCCAGATCACAACAACTCGCTGCATTAAAGTAAATTCTCCTCATTTCCCCTCCTCTCACACATATAAGAACATAAGAACATAAGAAATTGGAGCAGGAGTAGGCCAATCGGCCCCTCGAGCCTGCTCCGCCATTTAATAAGATCATGGCTGATCTGATCCCAACCACAAATCTAAAGAACACAAGAAGTCGGAGCAGGACCCGGCCACATAGCCCCTGGGCCCTCTCCGCCACCCACAGGGCATTGACCGATCCGAACTCAGCTTCATGTCCAATTTCCTGCCCGCTCCCCATAACCCCTAATTCCCTTTACTTCGAGGAAACTGTCTATTTCTGTTTTAAATTTATCTAATGATGTAGCTTCCACAGCTTCCTGGGGCAGCATATTCCACAGACCTACCACCCTCTGAGTGAAGAAGTTTCTCCTCATCTCAGTTTTGAAAGAGCAGCCCCTTATTCTAAGATTATGCCCCCTAGTTCTAGTTTCACCCATCTTTGGGAACATCCTTACTGCATCCACCCGATCAAGACCCCTCACAATCTTATATGTTTCAATAAGATCGCCTCTCATTCTTCTGAACTCCAATGAGTAGAGTCCCAATCTACTCAACCTCTCCTCATATGTGCGCCCCCTCATCCCCGGGATTAACCGAGTGAACCTTCTTTGTACTGCCTCGAGAGCAAGTATGTCTTTTCTTAAGTATGGAGACCAAAACTGTATGCAGTATTCCAGGTGCGGTCTCACCAATACCTTATATAACTGCAGCAATACCTCCCTGTTTTTATATTCTATCCCCCTAGCAATAAAAGCCAACATTCCGTTGGCTTTCTTGATCACCTGCTGCACCTGCATACCAACTTTTTGATTTTCTTGCACTAGGACCCCCAGATCCCTTTGTACTGCAGTACTTTCCAGTCTCTCGCCATTAAGAAAATAACTTGCTCTCTGATTTTTCCTGCCAAAGTGCATAACCTCACATTTTCCAATATTATATTGCATCTGCCAAATCTCCGCCCACTCACCCAGCCTGTCTATATCCCCTTGCAGGTTTTTTATGTCCACCTCACTCTCTACTTTCCCTCCCATCTTTGTATCATCTGCAAATTTTGATATGTTGCACTCGGTCCCCTCCTCCAAATCGTTAATATAGATTGTAAAGAGTTGGGGACCCAGCACCGACCCCTGTGGAACACCACTGGTTACTGGTTGCCAGTCCGAAAATGAACCATTTATCCCAACTCTCTGCTTCCTGTTTGATAACCAATCCTCCACCCATGCCAGAATATTACCCCCAATCCCGTGATTTTTTATCTTAAGTAATAATCTTTCATGTGGCACCTTGTCGAATGCCTTCTGGAAGTCTAAATACACTACGTCCACTGGTTCCCCTTTATCCACCCTATACGTTATATCCTCGAAGAACTCAAGCAAATTTGTCAGACATGACTTCCCCTTCATGAAGCCATGCTGACTTTGTCCTATTAAATTATGCTTATCTAAATGTTCCGTTACTGTCTCCTTAATAATAGACTCCAAAATTTTACCCACCACAGATGTTAAGCTAACTGGCCTATAATTTCCAGCCTTCTGCCTACTACCCTTTTTAAATAACGGTGTTACATTAGCAGTTTTCCAATCTGCCGGGACCTCTCCTGAGTCCAGGGAATTTTGGAAAACTATCACCAAAGCATCCACAATCCCTACTGCCACTTCCCTCAAGACCCTAGGATGGAAGCCATCAGGTCCAGGGGATTTATCCGCCTTGAGTCCCATTATTTTACTGAGTACCATCTCCTGAGTGATTTTAATCGTATTTAGCTCCTCCCCCCCGAGAGTCCCCTGTTTGTCCAGTGTTGGGATATTCTTAGTGTCCTCTACTGTAAAGACTGAAACAAAATATTTGTTCAGCATTTTTGCCATCTCCATGTTTCCCACCATTAATTTCCCGGTCTCATCCTCTAAGGGACCTATGTTTGCCTTAGCCACCCTTTTTCTTTTTATATAACTATAGAAACTCTTGCTATCTGTTTTTATATTTTTTGCTAATTTCTTTTCATAATCTAACTTCCCTTTCTTAATCAATCCTTTAGTTACTTTTTGCTGTCTTTTGAAGAATTCCCAATCTTCTATCCTCCCACTAAGTTTGGCTACCTTATATGTCCTTGTTTTTAGTCGGATACTATCCTTGATTTCTTTACTTAGCCACGGGTGGCTGTCATTTCTTTTACACCCTTTTTTCCTCAGTGGAATATATTTATTTTGAAAGTTGTAAAATAACTCCCTAAATGAACACCACTGCTCATGTACCGTCTTACCCTTGAATCTATTTTCCCAGTCCACTTTAATCAATTCCGCTCTCATACCATCATAGTCTCCTTTATTCAAGCTCAGTACGCTTGTTTGAGAATCAACCTTCTCACCCTCTAATTGGATATGGAATTCAACCATGTTGTGGTCGCTCGTTCCAAGGGGATCCTTAACTAGGACATTATTAATTAATCCTGACTCATTACACAGGACCAGGTCCAAGGTTGCCTGCCCCCTTGTAGGATCAGTTACATACTGCTCAAGAAATCCATCCCTGATGCACTCAATGAACTCGTCCTCAAGGCTGCTCTGCCCAATTTGATTTGTCCAGTTAATATGATAATTAAAATCCCCCATAATTATGGCTGTTCCCTTATTACATGCCCCGACTATCTCCTGATTAATACTTCTTCCAGCAGAGTTGCAACTATTAGGAGGCCTATATACTACGCCCACTAATGTTTTTTTTCCCTTATTATTCCTTATCTCCACCCAAACTGTTTCATTATCTTGATGCTTTGTCCCAATATCATTTCTCTGTATTACAGTGATTCCTTCCTTTATTAACATAGCCACCCCACCTCCCCTTCCTTCCTGCCTGTCCTTCCTGATTGTTAAATACCCTGGCATATTTAATTCCCAGTCGTTGTCACCCTGCAGCCATGTTTCTGTAATGGCCACAAGATCATACCCATACGTAGTTATTTGTGCCGTTAACTCGTCCATTTTATTACGAATGCTACGTGCATTCAGATAAAGAACTTTCAAATCTGTTTTGTGACGCTTAGTTCCTGCTTTTTCCTTTTTTAACACTTTACCTATTACTCCATACCTTCTGTCCCTTCCTGTTACGCTTTCCTCTCTCTCCCTGCTCAGGTTCCCAACCCCCTGCCACTTTAGTTTAAACCCTCCCCAACAGCACTAGCAAACACTCCTCCTAGGACAGCGGTCCCGGCCCTGCCCAGGTGCAGACCGTCCGGTTTGTACTGGTCCCACCTCCCCCAGAACCGTTTCCAGTGTCCCAGGAATTTGAATCCCTCCCCCTTGCACCATTCCTCTAGCCACGTATTCATTTGAAATATCCTCCTATTTCTACTCTGACTAGCACGTGGCACTGGCAGCAATCCTGAGATTACTACCTTTGAGGTCCTATTTTTTAATTTACCTCCTAACTCCCTATATTCTGCTTTTAGGACCTCATCCCCTTTTTTACCTATATCGTTGGTGCCTATGTGCACCACGACAGCTGGCTGTTCGCCCTCCCCCTCCAAAATGTTCTGTAGCCGCTCCGAGACATCCTTGATCCTTGCACCAGGGAGGCAACACACCATCCTGGAGTCTCGGTTGCGGCCGCAGAAACGCCTGTCTATTCCCCTTACAATTGAGTCCCCTATCACTATAGCTCTGCCACTCTTTTTCCTCCCAGCCTGTGCAGCAGAGCTACCCGTGGTGCCAGGAAGTTGGCTGCTGCTGCCTTCCCCTGATAAGTCATCCCCCCCAACAGCATCCAAAGTGGCATATCTGTTTGAGAGGGGGATGGACACAGGGGACCCCTGCACTACCTGCCTGCATCTCTTACTCTTCCTGGTGGTCACCCATTCACTTCCTGCCTGTATACCCTTTACCTGCGGTGTGACCAACTCGCTAAACGTGCTATCCACGAGTTTCTCTGCATCGCGGATGCTCCACAGTGAGTCCACCCGCAGCTCCAGCTCCGAGATACGATCGGTCAGTAGCTGCAGGTGGACACACTTCCCGCACACATGGTCGGCAGGGACACTGGTAGTGTCCATGACTTCCCACATCTTGCAGGAGGAGCATATCACGGGTGCGAGGTCTGCTGCCATGACTTGCCTTAGCTGAGTTACCCCTTTTAAATTACGTTGAAATTAGAAAATGTTAACTATACTAGGGACCTAGGTTCACTAAAAAAAACACTATCTGCTATAAAACCTGCAGATCTTCCCTT
Source organism: Heptranchias perlo (assembly GCF_035084215.1). Lineage (NCBI taxonomy): Eukaryota > Metazoa > Chordata > Chondrichthyes > Hexanchiformes > Hexanchidae > Heptranchias > Heptranchias perlo. Next base: position 109,217,958 of record NC_090329.1, read on the forward strand.
TCTTATTACTTTACTTACAGTAAAATGGTAGAAATACTCACCTGAACCTACTCACCAATCAGCTGCCTCCCCTGTGCCGCGTCACTTTCTGACTGGTGACGTCACCCCGAACTGCCGCTGGTCTCAGAGTCTCGCTCTCAGAGTAAGCTCTGGTCTCACTCTCTCCGCGCTGTTTATATCCCCGCTCTGGTCTCGCTCTCTCCCGCCGCTCACCGCTCTCAGGTCCACTACCGCTCTGCAAGAAAAGCAAGGCAAAGCAGCACCTCCTTCCCCCACTTCACCTAACTCCCACACGTATGCCTGGTGTGTTCTATTGCTAGGAACAGGTAAATGCCCCCTCTGCATCTATCAGCTCAATATTTTTGTTTTTCAAAAGCACTTTTTTAAGAAAAACACTTGTTGAAGGAGCTCTTAGCTGTTTACGAGTGCAGACTTGGGATCACTTGCATGCTATAGAACTGTGAAATATCAGCGTGGTGGGCCATGAAAGTTAGTGAACTGATGTGTCTGTGTTGTGTTGTAGATTGTGGTTATCTGAATTGATTGCAAAACAGTAATTGAGGTTCAAGTAATAAACCATGTAAGTGAAGATGGACCTAATAGTCATCTGAAGCTCAAAGTTAGATAAAGTGAAATTGAACACTTTACAGAGTGGCTCCTGTTCAGTTTTTGGCTGCCGCTAATGTTCTGGGAATTGATGTGTGATGTGATGTGATGGTAACATTATTGTTGTTTGCTGATATTGTGCTTCTATGCTCAGGAAATACATGTTAAGATGTAACGATGAATGTTTTTCTTCAATCCCCCATTCAAATACTTGCCATTGTTAACTTACAATACAGATTATTGTGTATGAAAAGCCTTTCTTTGAAGGCAAACAGCTGGAACTCAAAACAGATGTATTCAGCTTCGTTGGAGGAGATGAAGAATCAGCTTTGTGCCACACTTATCCATTTGCAATTATTGGCTCGATGAAAGTTTTAGGAGGATTGTAAGTTATATTTACCCACTGACAAATATTAATTTTAATGTTTTTATCGTGACTTGCAAATTGCTGTTGTTTGGAACAACTTGTATTTACTTTGTATCTAGCAGAGCTAGTTAAACAATAATTATGGAAATTTTTGCATCTAATCATTATCCATAATTTGGTACAATCTTTGCACCAGGTGCATCGTTTCATTCATGAATAAAGAAGTAAGAGTGCTAAATTTCCCAATAGCCTCCTCTTTGTTAGCCTAGCCTTATCTGCCAATTAGAAGAGGATTTGAAATGCAGTGGAATCTGCTGATTTTTTCATCGATGGTTTGGAGTGAGTAATACGGCTGTAGTCTGATCATGGAGTTGAGAAGAAAATGAAGTTCCACTGGTTTATGGCCATCATCTGGGACATAGGATTAATTTACATCCACTGACACTGTCTTATTTTTTTTAAAAAAACAACTGCTGTAACAAAATGAGAGAGTTCCTATGATAATTAAAAGTGATGCTGACATTACACCAAAGACTGAGAATACTGTCATGTGACTTATGAGGCTTTAATGGAATTACTTAGCAGTTAGAGCAAATTAAGGCTCTTGAGACTATTGTGGACATGCCAAATTTCTGAAGAATGAGCTGTTGTTGACTATAGAGGTCGGATGATTTACATTCAATGCTATCGTCAATGTTACAAGAAAAGCTTGTCTGCGATCGAAGGTACTCTATGAAGGTAAAAGAGCTTTAAATTATCCCACACCATATATCAAGCATGGCAGCTCGATGGGTCCCTCAGGACAGTTTGAAGTCACATCCTTGTTGTTTACAATGAAGCCGCTCCTGGATGTTCCCCATAATTCACAACACCAGAGTGGTATCAGGAAATACTTCACATAAAGAGTGATTTATGTGTGGAAGAAACTTTCAGATAGAGTAGTAGAGGCAAGAACTCTGGAAAAATTTAAGAAACCATTAGATGCTACAGTGGGAGGGAGAACATTACGATCTCTCCGGATGGCTGAATTAAGATGGGTCAAATGGCCTTCCTAATCCGTAATTACCTTGTACTCTTGTGTGTGTGTTGCAAGGTAAGGTTATATTTTCCACATCAGTTGCATTTCTCATTGTTTTTTATTATTATGCCCCGTTTGCCTCCAGGGAATTAACTTGTCATTGTGCTTTGATGTAGCACTCCACAAACCTGAAATTCAAACTGAATAATGCTGTTACTTAAATTATGTGTAAACTCCCTTACTTACGAGTCATTCTCTCATGGTACTTCCACAGCTGAAAACAGGGAATTTTTTTAAATAATTGTCATAGAGCAAACTTTAATTGCATTTTTAAATTGGCAAATCCAGAAAATTGTAGATAAACTGAGGTCATTCAGGGGGCAGTTAACTGCTTACATATATTTCAAGCTCAAGGTCTAGGTTGATTTTTTTTTTAGACCTTTCTGTTGCCCCGGTGATGCTCACAGTAAATTGGTGCAAATGGCCTCGCTCTTACCTCTGGTTGTCATCTGTGTTGCCGGTTCTCTCAGTGTGTTTCCTCTTCTGCTTGTTTCTCTTTTTCTTTTTTGCTTCTCTTTTTCACTTCTCTGTCATCTTTTTCTCCTCTTTTTCTCACTTTTCCTATCAGGTGGGGAGAGAGCCTCCAAGAGCTGTAGGTCACATTTTTCACTGGCAAGGCAGGGGAGCTGCAGACTGCCGCAGGTTGTATTATTGGCACGCAAGAGTGCTGGTCAGGCAGGGAGGGAGGGAAACTACAGATGACCACAGACACACTGAACAAAGGAAGGATCCTGCCAGAGCCAGAGACTATGAGGTATCCAGGGTTGGAGAAGATAGACAGGCCTGGAGGGAAAGTGGGTGGAAGAGAAGAGGCTTGAGATTTTAAATAAAGTAAAATAGATAAAGTGAAGTAGAGTTAAACTTAAATAAACTGGAGCCCTGTGAGACTTTAAATAAACATAAATTTAAAAAGAAGTAAATTTAAATAAACTTAAGGTTAAAAACTTAAATATATGTGCAACGCGACCTAGACAGTGAGCTGGAAGATGCAACTTTGAGGACGAGCAGTGCCACCCAGCATTAGGAGAACTGAAAGATAAGTATAATGGTAAGTTTACATAGTAATAGCCACATGTTACCTCAGGCATGGTGACATCAAGGCGTGACAAAATCGTGACAAGAAGAAAGTGTTCATGCTAAACGCAAGACTTTTTTTATTCGTTCATGGGATGTGGGCGTCGCTGGCGAGGCCGGCATTTATTGCCCATCCCTAATTGTCCTTTAATATATTAAACATTGACTTTGCTTCAGTATTTACCAGGGAGACTAATATGGTGGGCATGACATTAGAAGAAGAGATCAAAAAAGATGTAAAGACACTTAAGATAGAAAGGGGGAGATAATTGATAAACTAATCAAACTTAGGATAAAACCCCAGGTCCAGATGAATTGCATCCATGCATATTAAAAGAAGTTAGGGATAGATAGCAGAGACACTATTACATAAATATATACATAAAAATTCACTAGAAAAGGGAATAGTGCCAGAGGACTGGTGGACAGCTAATGTGATTCCTATATTTAAAAAGGGAGATAGAACAAGTCCAGGGAACTATAGACCAATTAGCTTAACGTCGACGGTAGGAAAGATAATAAATCCTTACTCAAAGTTGCAATAGAAAAATATCTAGAAACCGAAAATATAATAAAGAATAGTCAGCACAGATTTCAAAAGGGAAGATCATGCTTGACCAGCCTTATTGAGTTCTTTGAAGAAGTAACAGAAAGTAAACAAGGGTAATGTAGTAGATGTAATATATTTGGATTTTCAAAAAGCCTTCGATAAGGTACCGCATAGTAGACTCATGACTAAGCTCAAAGCATGTGGAGTCAGGAGACAGGTAGCAGAATGGATAGCAAGCTGGCTACAAAACAGAGAATAGAGAGTAGGGGTTAAAGGTAGTTACACAGACTGGCAAAAGGTGGGAAGTGGTGTTCCACAAGGATCGGTGCTGGGACCGCTATTGTTCACCGTTTATATAAACGATTTGGACTCTGGAATCGGAAGTACAATTTCAAAATTTGTGGATGACACCAGATTGGGGTACTGAGGACTGTGACAAAATACGGGAAAACATTAATAAACTTGCAGAATGGATGTGTAATTGGCAAATGAATTTCAATATAGGTAAGTGTGAGGTGGTACATTTTGGTAGGAAGAATAAGGAGGCCACATACTCCTTGGAAAATAAGAGTCTAAAAGGGGTAGAGGTGCAGAGGGATTTAGGGATACAGATACACAAATCACTAAAAGTAGCGATGCAGGTTAACCAGACCATTTTTTAAAAAAAAGCAAACCAAGCATTGGGGTTCATTTCTAGAAGGAAAGAATTGAAAAGCAGAAAAGTTATGCTAAACTTGTACTGAACCTTGGTTAAACCACACTTGGAGTACTGCGGACAGTTCTGATCTCCACACTATAAAAAGGATATAGAGGCACTGGAGAAGGTACAAAAAAGATTTACTAGGATGATACCAGAAATGAGAGGTTATACCTATCAGGAAAGATTGAATATGCTGGGGCTCTTTTCTCTAGAGAAGAGAGGACTGAGGGATGACCTGATAGAGGTCTTTAAGATTATGAAAGGGTTTGATAGGGTAGACGCAGAGAAGATGTTTCCATTTACGGGGGAGGCCAGAACTAGGAGCCATAAATATAAGATAGTCACTAACAAATCTAATAGGGAATTCAGGAGAAATGTATTTACCCAGAGAGTGGTAAGAATGTGGAACTCGCAACCAGAAGGAGTAGTTAAGGCAACTAGCATAGATGCATTTAAGGGGAAGCTAGAGAAACACATGCGGGAGAAGGGAACAGAAGGATATGTTGAAAGGGTTAGATGAAGTAGGGAGGGAGGAGGCTCATGTGGAGCATAAACACTGGCATGGACCTGTTGGGCAGATTGGCCTGTTTCTGTGCTGTACATTCTGTGTAATTCTTTGTAATATATATTTTGCATTTGTAACAAAGTGTGACATATGCATGCAAGATGTAAGATTTTTTTTGTATATGTGATCCAATCTAAATGTATAGATACATAGATCTGAACACACTTAGAGCAAATAATATATGCACATATTTGCTTATACTCAATTTGACAGTCAAACCTCCTTTCTTCATGCTTTATTGTTCCTCTTCTAATTGGCACACATTCCTTTTTCATATGGAATCATTTTGTAGTATGTTTTACAAAAATTTTAATTTTAATTTTTAAGCCCAGCGTTTTAGCAAGTATTTACTTTATAATCAGTTTTCTGCATTAGCTGAACACAGTTAACTAATAAGCTATTCAGTTCAAGAATTGTTTTTTTTTATTTCTCCTAGTTGGGTCGGTTATGAGAAGCTAGGGTTTCAAGGCCATCAGTATGCGCTAGAAGAAGGAGAGTACCAAACATGGAATGACTGGGGAGGCTACAATGAACATCTTCAATCTTTGCGGTTTATCCAAGTTGTAAGTGGTTTTGTTTTAAGCTTAGTGCAAATGTATAATTGCTATTGAACAATTTTTATATCACTAAGTAAAATATATTTGCATTCCTAACCCCCAGCCCTCTTTCTCTTTCCCCCCTCTCCCCGCCCTGCTCTCTCCACCACCCCCACACAAAAAAACATTTTCAGATGATGAATTGTGCAGGCTTCTGGTTCCAGTAGAAGTCCCTGGGTAATGGGCAGGAATGGAACCTTCACTGGCTTTTCTTCCCCCGCCTTCCTTGCTAAGACGAGGGTATAGAGGGTATAATTTCAAAAGTTTGCAGATGACATGAAACTCGGAAATGTAGTAAACAATGAGGAGGATAGTAACAGACTTCAGGAGGACATAGACAGAATAGTGAAATGGACAGACACATGGAAGATGAAATTTAACGCAGAGAAGTGTGAAATAATACATTGTGGTAGGAAGAATGAGGAGAGGCAATATAAACTAAATGGTACAATTTTAATGAGGATGAAGGAACAAAGAGACCTGGGGTTGTACGTACACAATTCTTTGAAGTTGAGAAGGCTGTTAAAAAAGCTTATGGGATCCTGGCTTTATTAATAGAGGCAGCTATGCTAAACCTTCTTAAAACACTGGTTAGGCTGCAGCTGGAGTATTGTGTTCACTTTTGGGCACCGCGCATTAGAAAGGATGTCAAGGCCTTAGGGAGCGTGCAGAAGAGATTTACTAGAATGGTACCAGGGATGAGGGACTTCAGTTATATGGAGAGACTGGAGAAGCTGGGGCTGTTCTTCTTAGAACAGAGAAGGTTAAGGGGAGATTTGATAGAGGTGTTCAAAATCATGTAGGGTTTTGATAGAGCAAATGAGGAGAAACTGTTTCTAGTGGCAGAAGGGTCGGTAACCAAAGGACATAGATTTAAGATGATCAGCAAAAGAGCCAGAGGCAACATGAGGAAACATTTTTTTACGCAGCGAGTGGTAATGATCTGGAATGCACTGCCTGAAAGCGTGTTGGAAGCAGATTCAATAGCAACTTTCAAAAGGGAATTGGATAAATACTTGAAGGGAAAATAATTGAAGGCTGTGGAGCAAGAGCAGGAGAATGAGACTAATTGGATAGCTCTTTCAAAGAGCCAGAGGCTGACTGGCCTCCCCCACGTGCTGTACCTACTATGATATGCCAAGGCCAATTGCAGAGGAGGACTCCCCTCCCACTGCCATCCTGGCTAAGGTCAGCAAACTCAGCACTACCCAAGGATCAAATGTGAAACTGACCTAAACTGTGACAGTTCCACAGTACACAATGCATTTACACACTAAGCCAAGAGGTCCAGCATAAATGGCAACAACTCTTGTGGTGTTGCTCTGGCAATAGTCATGAGTAGGACTGATTGCTCAGTTGTATATCTGATGTTAGTAGAGGATGACCATTAGCATGGAGCAAATAATTCCTGTCAGATCCACTAATGTACTGGTTTTTTTACTCTACAATCCACCAAAGAGGGTTTTGCGCGCACACATTTTAAAAAAAATCTAGTGGTAGTTGAATTTTGTGGATCTCTTTGCAAAGACCAGAAAAAGTAAGTTTATTTTTCTTTTTTAATTTCTTACTTGAGTTTTATCTTTTATATAATATGGAATGATTTCCTTTCTGAAGGAAACTATACATATAATTTTTGTACTTTTTTAATACACAGAACTTCTCAACTCCAGTCATGATAATGTACAGGGAAACAAACTTTTGTGAGAAAAGTGGAAATGTTGAAGTACTAGGGCTTGTCCCAAACTTGGAAGACATTGATTATGGCTTGAGGACGAAGTCTATAAATGTGCTCAGTGGAACGTAAGTCCATTTTAAATAAATTTAAAATAATAGTTGAAAGTTCAACTGTTTTTCTGCAAAAAAAATTAAGCTGCTTAAAGATCTCTGCCACTTTAGCTCAGTAACTTCACTGCAGTGAGGTTTTAAGCAAGTTAGAATTATTGGCCTATCTATAATCCTGTACTCCCAGCGGGGAGCCATACTCACAGGGAAGCCCTATCCGACCCTACTCAAATAACTCTTTTGCCTACCAACAAACAATAGAATCATGGAAACTTCAGCACAGAAGGAAGCAATTTGGCCTATTGTTCCTAAGTTCAGTTTAAAGAAGAAAGATTTGCATTTATACCTTTCACGACCTCAGGACGTCCCAAAGCACTTTGCAACTAATGAAGTTCTTTTGAAATGCAGTCACTGTTGTAATGTAGAAAACGCAGCAGCCAATTTATGCACAGCAAGGTCCCACAAACAGGAATGTGATAATGTCCATATAATCTGTTTCTTTAGTGATGTTGGTTGAGGAATAAATATTGGCCAGAAAACCGGGAAGAACTCCCCTGCTCTTTTTTGAAGGAGTGCCATGGATCTTTTACATCCACCTGAGAGAGCAGACAGGGCCTCAGTTTAACGTCTCATCCAAAAGACAGCACATCTGACAGTGCAGCGCTCCCTCAGTACTGCGCTGGAGTGTCAGCCTACATTTTGTGCTCAAGTCTCTGGATGGGGCTTGACTCAGTAGCGAGAGTGCTGCCCACTGAGCCACGGCTGACATCAATTTAAAAGCAAAGAATTAGATCATTTCCTCACTTATTGTCTATTGGAAAATATGTGTATATACAGTGAAGTTTACCAAAGTAGTGATACCACTAGAGTTCGCTGCTTGACTTGGAGGCATGAGTTTGAATTCCTGGATGAGTTTTACTGACAACAGAACACAAGTATGGATGAAAGGGAAAATTGGCTGGAGAAGGATGAGCATTGGAGCACCTTTGTGCAGTGCCTTATCGTTGGTAGGACAGGGGCCTGATCCCACACTCCAGAGTTCCTGATCTTTGCCAAGGTGCTGTGGGGGAGATGCTGAGCTTAGACCAGATATCTTTCCACGAATTAGAGCTGCTGTTGTGGACCTCCTGGCTGTGAGTTGAGGGGCTTGGCATAGGAGCAGATAGCAGAGGTATAGTATCATAATGTAGCTGTAAGGGATATGAGGGGGAAGGGTTTCCTGATTAAATTATAGAGGTGTTCTTTTCAGGGTAGGAGAAGGAACTTAGTGCCCCTTAAAATAAGGGGTGATTTGTAGGGGAAAAGAGAGTCCACTTTAGAGTAATCATACCTGGACTGAGAATAGAGTGGGCTTGAGAAACCTTTCTTTCAGTTCTCACTTTATATTCTCATATTTGCTTAGAATTACTGCCTTGTTACGTTCTATAATGTTTAGTTTGGGATGAATTCTTGTGACCAATTGAACATTAAAATTCATAAATGCCTATTGCCATTTACAGGTATATAAAAATAATTCATGTGGAATTCAATCAGATTACTGTTTCAAAAAATAATGTGCATGTTCACAAAAGAAAAGTGCCATTGTTTCCAAGTTAGAAATGGTATCCAAGATTTTTCTAAAGACTATAAAAAAACAGCTTTAAGAAAAGATATTTTCTAGTTCCTGGACTCAGTAATTTGTGTTTTCTTTTTGTGACTTGGAAACATTTTGTAAGGTTATGAGGGCAGGAATGGGCAAATGCTGGTGTCAGCTCCACAACCTGGTACCTGCAAATTATGAAAAATAGACCAATGCTATATGTTTGGGCTTGGATTGTGGCAAAGAGTATAATCAACTCTCTTTCCACCCCCCCCCCCCCCCCACCCACCGGGAAAAAAAAAACTGTACAGATGTAGGCAAACTGTTCAAATCAGTCACAAAACGCATTTACACTTAAATTGTTTTTATTATTCTGATTATTGGAAACCAAGATGAAGGGCCAAGTCACATAGCCAGTACATCACCAGAGTTGGGAAGAATGAAAGAGATGAGATAAATCAGGTTACTGATTGGGTGACACCAAGGGGTCGATTTTGCAATGGTAGCGGGGGAGTGAAGGTGCACATGGCAAACCCGCACAAACAAAACTTACCGTTTCTGACGTGATCACATGGTGATTGCTGATGATTAATGTCCTCTCCGGGTTTCACACCCAGCAGCTAGCCTGATTGACAGGCTGGCTGCTGTCAGGAGCTGCAACATGAGGGGGAGGGAGAGAGCGAGACGTTATCCGACGCTGGAATGAAAGATCGGGGGGGTGGGGGGGAGAGGGGAAGATCGGGGGGGGGGGGGCGGTGGTGAAGAGGGGAACCTCCGGAGGACATCGAGGGGGTGAAGAGGGGAAGTTCCGGAGGACATCGGCGGGGGGCGGGGGTGAAAGATCGGAGAGGGAGACATCGGACACCGGAGCAGGGTGGAATGGTAGGTTGATTTTGTGTTTTAACTTCCTTCTATGGTTTTGTATTTAAATTATTTCATTTCTTTTTCCCTGATCCGACCCTTTAGGCCTGGTTACACCTAAATGAGGTACATTTGGCTCTTTAACTGTCACCGACGGGACTTCTGTTTTCGGGTCGCCCGTGCGCACACAGGCAGGTCCCTAGGAAACTCGGAAGTCGGTGGGTTGGAGACGGCTTCCAAACCCGAACGGGATTTCCGTGATTTTCGGAGCCCCCCCCGCCCCCAATGCACCTGCAATTTCCCCCTAAAATTGAGCCCCAAGTTTGGGCTTTAAAAGACTAAAGAAGCGTGATTAGATCTGTTCGATTTTGCAGAAAATAGGTTGATCAGTAGAGAAATATTTCTTATTAGAATAACTTTAAAGGGACTTCACTGCGCAAAACCAAGTTAAATTTTAGATTTTGAACATAATGAAATTGTAGACTCAGTTCAACTACAGTGCAGTATGCATCTATTAAAAAAAAGCCATCGAACACTTACCCAGTTGTTGACCCAGGTGAACTTTCTCACATTGCAAACTGAGGTAGATTATCCATCCACATCAGTATTGTCCAATATGTCAGCTACTAGCCACATGTAGCGAATTGCATTTCTGATTAGTAAATAAAAAATGAGTAATCGACACTGTCATTGGGCATGTGATCTCAATACTCATTCACACAGCATATGCATGTTTACTTTAACCTTTTTATGTGTTTCTTAGCCTGAAAAGGAAAGTGTGTGAGTGCTTTAATTCTGAATGGTGGTAGATGTTTGTTAAGTAAATATACACATGCGAAGTACATTTACCTGTATTGTGTGTGTATGTAAGGTGTTTCCTTCTAAAATTAGTGCAATGTGCTAATACACTGTCTCATAGCCATACCTGCAGCTAGTCAGCAATTTCTATTGGACAACTCTGATCAATGTCAGCCCCATCTGGCACCATGTTCCTAATTGTGTACATAGTATGATCTTACCTCAGACTGCATAAATCCAATTGTGTATCGTAAGATACAATGCCCTGTAATGTCCACATGTTTGTGAAGCAAGTGAACCATACATAACCACATTCCAGTTAACCAGGTGATTTATTTTCTTAATGTGAGAATATACTGTCTCCCACATGTGGGACAAAAAGTCAAGCAGGAGAGGAAATAGAGAGAATCTGTTTCTAATTGATATTATAAAACGCGGAATTCATCACTTATTACCAGTGTTTCAGTGCAAAAATTATTAGCCAGTGTACCTGGAGCTTTACTCTGCATCTGGCCTGTGCTATATTTGATCTAGGAATTCCTGATGCTAACAAATACTGTTTTATTCATCAGGTGGACATTCCCTCAGGTTTTTGTTTTATTCGTTCATGGGATGTGGGCGTCGTTGGCGAGGCCAGCATTTATTGCCCATCCCTAATTGCCCTTGAGAAGCCGGTGGTGAGCCGCCTTCTTGAACCGCTGCAGTCCGTATGGTGAAGGTTCTCCCATAGTGCTGTTAGGAAGGGAGTTCCAGGATTTTGACCCAGCGACGATGAAGGAACGGCAATATATTTCCAAGTCGGGATGGTGTGTGACTTGGAGGGGAACGTGCAGGTGGTATTGTACCCATGTGCCTGCTGCTCTTGTCTTTCTAGGTGGTAGAGGTCGCGGGTTTGAGAGGTGCTTTCAAAGAAGCCTTGGCGAGTTGTTGCAGTGCATCCTGTGGATGGTACACACTGCAACCACTGTGCGCCGGTTGTGAGGAGAGTGAATGTTTAGGGTGGTGGATGGGGTGCCAATCAAGTGGGCTGCTTTGTCCTAGATGGTGTTGAGTTTCTTGAGTGTTGTTGGAGCTGCACTCATCCAGGCAAGTGGAGAGTATTCCATCACACTCCTGACTTGTGCCTTGTAGATCGTGGAAAGGCTTTGGGGAGTCAGGAGGTGAGCCATTCGCCACAGAATACCCAGCCTTTGACCTGCTCTTGTAGCCACTATATTTATATGGCTGGTCCAGTTAAGTTTCTGGTCAATGGTGACCCCCAGGATGTTGATGGTGAGGGATTCGGCAATGGTAATGCCGTTGAATTTCAAGGGGAAGCGGTTAGACTCTCTCTTGTTGGAGATGGTCATTGCCTGGCACTTGTCTGGCGCGAATGTTACTCGCCACTTATGAACCCAAGCCTGGATGTTGTCCAGGTCTTGCTGCATGCGGGCTCGGACTGCTTCATTATCTGAGGGGTTGCGAATGGAACTGAACAATGTGCAATCATCAGCGAACATCCCCATTTCTGACCTTATGATGGAGGGAAGGTCATTGATGAAGCAGCTGAAGATGGTTGGGCCTAGGACACTGCCCTGAGGAACTCCTGCAGCAATGTCCTGGGGCTGAGATGATTGGCCTCCAACAACCACTACCATCTTCCTTTGTGCTAGGTATGACTCCAGCCACTGGAGAGTTTTCGCCCTGATTCCCATTGACTTCAATTTTACTCGGGCTCCTTGGTGCCACACTCGATCAAATGTTGCCTTGATGTCAAGGGCAGTCACTCTCCCCTCACCTCTGGAATTCAGCTCTTTTGTCCATGTTTGGACCAAGGCTGTAATGAGGTCTGGAGCCGAGTGGTCCTGGCGGAACCCAAACTGAGCATCGGTGAGCAGGTTATTGGTGAGTAAGTGCCGCTTGATAGCACTGTCGACGACACCTTCCATCACTTTGCTGATGATTGAGAGTAGACTGATGGGGCGGTAATTGGCCGGATTGGATTTGTCCTGCTTTTTGTGGACAGGACATACCTGGGCAATTTTCCACATTGTCGGGCAGATGCCAGTGTTGTTGCTGTACTGGAACAGCTTGGCTAGAGGCGTAGCTAGTTCTGGAGCACAAGTCTTCAGCACTACAGCTGGGATGTTGTCGGGACCCATAGCCTTTGCTGTATCCAGTGCACTCAGCCATTTCATGTTATCACGTGGAGTGAATCGAATTAGCTGAAGACTGGCTTGAAATTCAACGGCATTACCATTGCCGAATCCCTCACCATCAACATCCTGGGGGTCACCATTGACCAGAAACTTAACTGGACCAGCCATATAAATACAGTGGCTACAAGAGCATGTCAGAGGCTGGGTATTCTGTGGCGAATGGCTCACCTCCTGACTCCCCAAAGCCTTTCCACGATCTACAAGGCACAAGTCAGGAGTGTGATGGAATACTCTCCACTTGCCTGGATGAGTGCAGCTCCAACAACACTCAAGAAGCTCAACACCATCCAGGACAAAGCAGCCCGCTTGATTGGCACCCCATCCACCACCCTAAACATTCACTCTCCTCACAACCGGCGCACAGTGGTTGCAGTGTGTACCATCCACAGGATGCACTGCAACAACTCGCCAAGGCTTCTTTGAAAGCACCTCTCAAACCCGCGACCTCTACCACCTAGAAAGACAAAAGCAGCAGGCACATGGGTACAACACCACCTGCAAGTTCCCCTCCAAGTCACACACCATCCCAACTTGGAAATATATCGCCGTTCCTTCATCGTCGCTGGGTCAAAATCCTGGAACTCCCTTCCTAACAGCACTATGGGAGAACCGTCACCACACGGACTGCAGCGGTTCAAGAAGGCGGCTCACCACCGGCTTCTCAAGGGAGGAGGCCGCGATGGATCATCCACTCGGCACTTCTGGCTGAAGATGGTTGCAAATGCTTCAGCCTTGTCTTTTGCACTCACTTGCTGGACTCTGCCATCATTAAGGATGGGGATGTTTGCAGAGCCTCCTCCTTCCGTTACTTGTTTAATTGTCCATCACCATTCACGTTGGTTGTGGAGGGAGAAGAATTGACATTCTCTTTAAAGAAATATTGATGTTAACACGTGCGATTTAAAATACAATTGTTTTGGCCAGGCCACTCTTGCAGTATCTTGTTGTTTCATAAGAACATAAGAAATAGGAGCAGGAGTAGGCCAATCGGCCCCTCGAGCCTGCTCCGCCATTCAATAAGATCATGGCTGATCTGATCCTAACCTCAAATCTAAATTCATGTCCAATTTCCTGCCCGCTCCCCATAACCCCTAATTCAGTGCAATATGTCATCAATGGGCAGTAATCATTGGTTTTGTGCCTGTGCTGGAACCATATTCTAAGTTCCTGATCGCAGTTGGGACATCATAGGGGGAGAGTGGAAGGCTGCTGCTTAACCATAGAGTAATCGGAAGCTGAGTTAACCTGGGACATCTTGTGCATTTCCTAGTAGCAAGTCACAGTCATTCATCATCTTGGTTAGGAGTTGACTTTTGAAGTGCAGAATTAATTATTCTGACAGATCCTGGTAATTATACTCGTTTTGGGAATTGAGTGATATGGTGAATTGTCACAATGCCCGTTAATTTCTGAGAGTGGGTTTCAATCCTAGACTGTAAAGGTCCTATGTGAAATGGACTTGGATAATTTCAACTCAATTCCTCGTGGGCTTCAGTCCACAGCACAAAACCGACCACAAATCCAGAGGAGGAGAATCACCAGATTCCCTACTTGCCCAGACAGGATGCCTATTTCAGGCATCAAAGCTACTTCAACCTCACTGAAGAGACTATGTTTTGCCAAGGAAACCATTGATGAATTATGCCATCTTCTGGAACCAGAGCTGCAACCAAAGAGCAATACTGGCACCACGCTGCCAGTGAAAGTTACCACATGTAACAGCAGAAGGCTTGGCAATGATCAGTCAGTTTATAGTTGTCGGGTCACAGGCCCCTTGTCTCGACATGTTGGTGAATACATTAAAATCATCGCTGGCATACAGCAGCAACAGGAGAGACAGGCATTTTTTTGGAAGATGTGCCATTTTAGCATCTGTGTAACACTCCATGGTGTTTATCAAGGAAAAAAGGAAACCATTTGATGAGCATCCAAATGGTGAGCAACTATTATCAAACCATAATGCAGGTGAATGCTTGGTTTCCATGGAGTATCCATAATGCCCATATATAAAGAAATTTCTCCTAACCTCTTTCCACTCTGTCATAGTGACAATTTTAAATTGATAACCCCTCAGCACTAACACAGAAATAGGCCTTCCATATTCATTCTATCAAAACCTCTCATAATTTTAAAAATATCTATTAAATCTTTTAGTCTTTTCTGCTCCAGTGGAAATAGTGACAATATCTTAAGTCTCCCCTCATAAGTATAGTTTCTCGTTCCTGTTATCGAGCAGGCTCTTTCTGAGCCGAAGTGTGACTATTCACACACACTAGAGGCGATCTTAACTATCAGGCATGGGCCGGCCCCAGCCACCCGATCCCTCCGGCAAGAGGACCCGACCTCATTAACATGTCACCAGTGAGCTGCGCGGCACGGAGGCCAACCTGTCCGGCAGGAATGTATGTCCGAGGATTGGTGATTGCGAAATGGGGGAGCCCAAGGTGGCGGTGGTCCACGTTTTTTTTTGTGGAGCCCAATTTTCATAGATCATTGAGTCTCCTGCCTGATAAAGGTGGGCACATGGGCCACACAACGGAAGACCCAACTTAAAATGGCACCGCAGCAGGAACGGGGTAAATCAACCACCTCAATTTTAGCTCTGCTACTGCCCTGTTTCTACCGAGCGGAGGAAGGTAAAATTGCCCCTAACAGCCGTTATTGAAGCATTGCCCGGAGGTTGAACAGAAACCTGTGTTACTGTATTTATCTAACTTCATATGATGCAAACTCTCTCATGATCTACTAGACTTTGGAGAGTAGAAGAATAAACACTCAATGTGGTTAGGCCACAGACTATGGAATAGGTTTATTAAAAGTACCAGGTAAACAGTAGTTATAGACAATAGAGCAGCTTCACTATTTTTATGGAACTTTAACTCACACTGCCGCCTCAGGAACAAAAATAACAGAAGACATGGTTTTTTGGAAACTCTACTGATATTACTAAGGGTAGATGATCGTTCATACTATAGGACCCATGAACCTCCATGAGAATACCTCCATACAAGCTACCGTGCAGTGATACAAGACAGAACTTGAGCATGGGATCCCATTTGGAAAGATATGTTGAAGATGTTCTGCAGAGGTGTGTGTTGGGGCCGCTTTTATTTATTGTATACATTTATGATCTAGATTTAGAAGTTGAGGAAGAAATTTGCTGATGACACCAATGAGTAGAAATTGGCATGGGTTGTGCCTGTTTTTCGGGCATATAATGGATTCAAAGCATACCAGTTTAGCAATGGGATGGCCTCTGCCCAATTTGCACAGGCATTGGTCTCATTGCTTAATTTGTAGGGGCTATTTTTTAGGCATCCCAGATTATGCCTAAAATAGGCGTCAGGCCTCTTGAATATGTTAATGAGGGGCGTAGGATTCTTCAGTGGCTCCCGCAGCCGCCAACAAAAGGTAAGTGTTCATTTAAAATACCTTTCTGTTGGAGCCAGGAAGAGCAGGTGTGCTCCTCAGACTCCATAGTCCTGGCGATTCTCCACCCGCCTCCAGATGCTGCTCCAACCCTTCCTCCCGGAACTTCTCGGAGAGCTACTGCCGGCAAGGCTAGTGTCCCGTAATTCATTTTTCTCATGGGGTGAGCTGTCTTTGGTGCCGACAGCTGGCCCCGAATATCTAGATGAGGCCCGAGGCCCAATTTTGGACTAGCTTCAGGGCGTGCGCTGCTTGCGTAGCGCCATATCCCTGCCTGAAAACGGGCTCAGACTAATTTCTGCCCCTAAAATGGGGGATATGGAAATTATGACCTGCGTTGCACGAGGATATAGATAGGCTAGCAGGACGGACAGAAAGATATCAGATGCAATTCAATGTCGAAAAATGTGAAGTAATGCTTAAGTTACTTAAAAGAATACTAAAGGGTATGGGACTGAGCAGAAGAACGGAATTCAATTTATGTGAAGAGAAACGCTGGAGCAGGCTTGATGGGGAAAATGATCCGTTTCTGTGCTGCAACATTCCATGATTATGTAGGTTGACCGACAGAAAGACCATAAAGATGTTGATGTGGGCAGCTCATGCTGGTTCAGTAGGGAGTCTTGATCTGAGCTTGTGTTAAAGAACATTGTTGGGACAGCACAAAGGGAGTTTGAGTCATCCTGCAGCTATTTAGAATGATCCTGCTCTTCCCCCTTCTCTCTCCTCCCCCTTGTGTTATGTTTATGGTAGCAATGGCATCTGTCAATTAATCTCCCCTTTCAAAGTGTTACAAGGTGGGTCGGCATTTACAATAGGTGGGGTGGGCATTCTTTATAATTGATCTGGTGCCACAATATTTGCCAGCGGGAGAAAGAAAGTATTTAAGAAAGCGCCTTTAACACCGTCACAAACAATCCAAATAGTATGAAGTTTCCAATGTTGTTTTTACATGGTGTAAACCAACCTGGCAAGCAATTTAAAGTCTCTCCCTGTATACTTTGGAGAGATATTGTTAATTGCCAGAGATGGGTGCGGCAGAGAAGATGACAGGAACTGTTAAGAATAATTACTACTATTGATTTTGTTTTTAAATTCTTTAGGGAGGAAAAATACCAAAACAATATAAAAGTAAATTTAGCTAGTTGTGAATTGCTTTGGTCTGATGATGGCAATGTACTGCTCCAAATGATCTTACACATGTCTTTATGTGTAGTGGAGAAATATCTTTCCAGAGGATCAGTTTGTCATCAATAAATACCTGAAATTAGAGCCTTGGTTACTGTAGGAAGTACATCCATTTTAGGACTTGCCGTACAGCAATTTGATGTGGTCTTGTTGCACAGCTAATGGGTTATCGTCCCTGCATTTTAGAAAGGTTGCTTGGTTTCCTTTTAACGATTAGAAATGGGTATAGATGGACCAGCTTATTGAGATGGAAATTACTAAAAACAGAGTAACTTATTTGGAAAAGAAAATTTATTCGACCACTGAATGCTTCAAACACAAATTAATTGAATGCAGATTGATGCTTAGAGGCATCAGAAGGTAGTAATACATTTCACATGAATCACATGAACTAAGTCTCTGTGAAGTTTAAACAATAGAAAAACTAATCTGAATGCTGAATGCATTACAGTTTTAAATACTTTCTCAAATGTAGCTTATATAATTGATGGATCTCCGATGTTGTTTCACATTGAGTTGGAGGTTACTTTGCAGAGTCAGGGCTGATGGAGTAGCAGTGGCAGGGGTGGGGTGGAGCTGGTGTTGGAGGCTGGAGGCTGGGAAGATTTTAGGGGTGAGGAGTTGGGAGGGAGGATTGAAATGTATGCATTTATCTCTAGGCTCCATGGAAGGTCTAGAAGTGTAAATGTAACTTGCAGAATGTTTTTCATCATGGCAGTCAATGGGTGATTGAGATGCGAAGATAATGGATCGCTTCATTGGAAATACATAAATTAACATAGAGGTAATTGATAATGGGAACAAGCTTGCACTCCTACTGAAGTGAGGCTGCAGCCACCAGGAGGAGTTGCTGAGAGAATGTGAGACAGAGAAGCAGGAGTGGGCTAGTACACTCTTATCATTACATACAATCCTGCACCAAGTCCTGCTCACCTATTACCCCAGTCTTCAGTGACCTATATTGGTTCCCAATCCCCCAATGCCTCCCTATCTCTGTAACCTCCTCCAGCCCTATGACACCCAACCCTGCCAGAATTCCCCTCTGACACTGGCCTTGTGCATTGCCCTCCTTTCGTCCCCTCACTGGCAGCTGTATCTTCAGCCATCCAGGCCCCATGCTCTGGAATTACACCCCCCAAAACCCCTCTGCTTCTTCACCTCCCTCTCCACCTTTAGGACCCATTTTCCACTGCGAAGCACCTTGAGACATTTTTCTACATTAATGGTGCTATATAAATGCAAGTTGTTATTGTTGAAGGATTAATGCAATAGTTACTGTAAGAATATTAATAAAGAATTTGTAGTTCATTGTGGCATTCTATAGCTAGCACTTTTTGCAGAGAGATTGGGGGTAATTTTCACTTTGGCCACGGGGCAGATAACTGGCAGTTGTGGATCAGACACTCGTCGTATATCCTGACCAATTTTCCTTTCCAGTGTCAGTTTTCCGCCCGTACCCCAAAGTGAAAATTGTTCTCTTGTGTTTTAATTGTAGCTTGTGTTACATTTGATTATAACTTGTGCCTGATACTGGGATTATTCATTGAGTTGATTTGCTGCCAAGTAGCACTTGTGTTAATAATATACAGTGAGAAAATGTTGAATCAGTTTGCAAGCTTTAGAATAATGTTTGCACCACATTCCCCAGGCTTATGGGGCAACACAAGGCAATAAGTCATAGGAAATTCGATTTTTGTGTTCAGCCCCTCAAAACTGGAAGTATGTTTTGTCCATATTTGTAATAAGTGGATAAATTATCAGACTGTGTCTGTGAACTTGAATCTATTTTCATGCAAGTATTCACAGGTGAAAGGATGAGAAATATATGAAGATGCCCTCCTAACACAGAATTTGTGAAATTATACCCATGTTTCACACCACTGGGGATAAAAATAGCGATACGCTCATGAAAACACCATCTCTGCCATGTGATGCTTCGACCTGTATCAGCAGCCAGTATAACAAAATGGTGATAATCTGGTCCTGAAAGACGATTTGGATAATGAACTGATTTGGATGGGGCTGAATGATTTTTCCTTGTTCTATATTCTACAGGTGCTAAATTGGGCCGTGTAGCACCCGTTGTTTTGGCGCTACGCTGCCTCCCGGAGATCCAAAATGTCGCCTTGGATGTGCACACACGCTTCTAGTGTGAGGTACGCCGGACGCAGTCTTGGTAAAGGGTTTGGCGCATGCGCAAATAACGAACGCCGGCATCATGTAAAGTAGGGAGAAAATGTGTTGGATCAGTGTGCAACGCTGATTTAAAGTGATACACACCATTTTGGCACTGAACGCTCCACTCAACGCACTGTCTTAACCGTGACCATCTAAACATGTCTTAGAGTGCCTGGAGGACCCCTCACCACCGCTATTTAAAGGGATCATGCAGGATTTATGGGTTAGTTGCTGGATTATTGCTTCTGGCTGCTGATGCATTTGTAACTGTTTTTGGAGGTCTCCTATACTTCAATACTAGGACAAAGAATCATAGCCTAACATTTAGAGCCAGGACGTGCAGGAGTGAAGTTAGGAAACGCTTCTAAATGCAAAAGGGTGGGAGAAGTTTGGAACGCTGTTCTGTAAAAGGCAGGTGATGCTAGCTCAATTGTGAATTTTAAATCTGAGATTGATAGATTTCTGTGAATCAAGGGTGTTAAGGGATATGGGGCTAAGGTGGGTATATGGAGTTAGGTCACAGATCAACCATGATCTCATTGAATGGCGGAACAGGCTCGAGGGGCTAAATGCCACTGCCACTTGCTGCCTCTTGTTATGCGCCACCTTCTCCTGCGAGAAAGCGAGGCGTGTGTCTGGGTGATGTGCCTGTCGTGGTTGAATAGTTGCCAGTGCATGTGGCCTGTGAGTTGTGGGTGGGCGGCTTGCAACAGTGGTAATGTGTAAGGATGAGAGGAAGCATCTGATTGGAAGAGTTGAGTATTGATTGAAAGAGTTTGTTGGTATATGGGTGATGGGGGGTGTAGTGTGTGGAGCAGTGGATGCGGCTAGTGGTGTAATTGGTAGGAGATGCCACTTGACAGTTGACCTCACTCACCTTGACCATTCGTCAAAGCATTGAACTTCTTCCTGCACTGCGTCCATGTTCGTGGTGCTATGCGCCTGGCATTGACTGTGTCCCCTACTGCCTCCCACTGCCTTTTGAGCATATACCTGGAGGTCCTCTTGCCCCCCACCCCCCCGCCCCCCCACCACCTCCTGCGGATATAGGATGGCCCTCCTTTTGTTCACCTCTTGCACCAAGGCCTCTGGTGCATCAGCAGAGAACCTTGGTGCACACACTCTCACAGGCCTGGTATAAACTCGGACCGGCAGATTGGTGAGGTGTGGCATGCAGATTGGAAGATTTGGGATTTAGTGCTGTGCAAACTTTATTCAATGTTTTAAAATAACTCAACAGTTTGTAAATATAGGGACAGGACCTGCACCTGTGTATTATGTGTGCAGTGTCTGATCTCCGTTCAGACTCCGTGCAGACAGCAGTTATTTTTAGCAAATTACAGGTACTGGCTACCTTTAAGAGATTTTGGCTGGTTGTCAGAGAGACAGCCTACCTTTAAGAGATTCGGGCTCCCCCTGCTGTTGGAAAGTTCGAATGTCATTCAACCCTCGTGTTAATGTATGTTTTTAATGCTTGGCTGAGTTGAGTGTTCAGGCATTCATCCTGCTGCGACGGAAGCACCGGGCGTGGGTTAATCGCGGATTGTGATACCCGCGCCCAGTTTCAGGGGTTAACCAATTTAACCCACTACATTTTCTCATCATCATGGGGGCTCTTGCTCATCTTGTTCCAATTGTTTAAAGTAAAACTTTCAGTTGTTTATGACCGTTTTCATATTACACTAATGTATATATAAATGGTTGTATGGCACCTTATGACATCTCACAGAAACTACTGACACTTGACACCTGAGCTAACACTACAGTAGAGCAAATGGCTGAAGGCCACCTTTCAATAAAAGCACAGGTGCCAGCTGCATTTAGGGACCTCATTGCCCAAGTCGGTATAATGATCGGGGTCCCTCACAGTTAGTTGCAAATGAAGATGATGTGTGCTGGTGTCCAGATCATGGCAAAGGTGAGTATATTGCTTGCCTTTGCGCATATTTCTTTTGAGCAGGCTCATCAGACATGATACAAACCTAACGAGTATAAATTACTTTGAAGTACTGCAATTGTCATCATGCAGGTAGCCATTTTGCACACAGGATTTCAGAAAACGTAATGAGATGAATGATCAGTTAATCTTTGTTTTTGATGATGTTGGTTGAGAACAAAATGGTGGCCAGATTGCTGTACTAATAAGTTATTACTAGGTTTACTTTACTCATGTGAAAGGTCTTAAAGTTGTCATGCAGTATGCTATAGGTACTGTTATATGCTCTGTATCTTCATTAGTGGAGAACATGTATCTAGATATTGGTTGCAAAAAAAACACAAAGAATAACAATATATTTTGATCTAAGCTACAAATTAAATTTTCAGAACAAAAAATATTCTCAATATAGATTATGGGATTTGAAGAATTTAGTATCAAAATGTATTGATTGTACAATTTATACGAAGCACTATAAATCTCACCTTTTGGTTTGTTTATATGTACATCTAATGCAATAGTAAGAAGGCTGAAACTCCAATACCCCTCCATGTCAAAGATTATCCTAACGGGCAAAAAATTGCCATTTATCTTGTAAGATTGCCATCAAACTTTTGGTGGGTGAGCTTAACCGGTTCCTGACGGGACTGTTTTACCATGGTGGCACATTTTGACATTCTGAAGGGGAGCACAGTGGCATGGTTGCTAGCTGTCACTTTGTATTTATTGTATTCATTCTTAGGATGTAGGCATTACTGGCAAGGCCGACCTTTATTGTCCATCTCTAGTTGTCCTGAGAAGGTGATGGTGGGCAGCCTTCTTGAATTGAGTGGGCTACTTCAGAGGGAAGTTAAGAGTCAACCACATTGGTGTGGGACTTGAGTGACATATAGGCCAGACCAGTTAAGGACGGCAGGTTTCCTCCCCTAAAGAACATGGTCTAGTCTTGGCTTGCAATGAACACCCTTCCTATCAGCCCATTGTGGTCCAGGGTTCATTGTATGTGGAAAGTAATCCTGAAACTGAGAACGTATTCAAGATTATGAAGGGATGCGATGAGGCAAATACTGATAGATTTCCTCCGCTGGTCAGTGAGAAGGTAATGGGAAGACACAAATTTAAAATAATCAAAGAATTAAAGGGGACGTTAAAGAAAAACTTTTCTTTAACGTGTACAGAGTGTGGTGGGAATGTGGAATTCTCTACCACAAACAATCATTGAAGCCAAGTTCTAAGTTCTTTTAAAAGGGAATTAGATAGTTGTTTGGAAAAAAGGGTAAAATTAAAGGGCACGGGGAGCGAGCAGTGAGTGGGTTTAGACGCGTGGAAAAGTACCAGCAGAGCCTTAGACTGACTGGCCAGTTTCTGTAACATTCTGTGCAACAAAATATTCTGGACAAGAAATATAAGTATAGGCTCATTGACAAAATCTACTGTTCTTTCAATAATGTGCTTGTTCCAATGTTAAAAGTTAAGAGTCGCTAAAGTACAACTGCACCACTTTTATATGCCGGTTAAAAAGCTTGGTAAGAGTAACCAGTGTATTCTCACCTTGATTCGTAGCTGGGTTGCATATGAGAACACTGATTTCACAGGAGAACAGTATGTTCTGGAGAAGGGGCTGTACAGCAGCTATGAGGATTGGGGAGCAACGGATTTTAAGATCTCCTCCGTTCAACCTGTTCTGATGGTAGGTTTTTAAATTTATCCCTTTTGTGAGTTTAAAATTGATACAAGAATTGAACAGACTGGGCTGATGATTCAAAAATATTCCAGCAGCACAAATGTCTTTTACAAGAAAAAGTAATATTTGAGGCAAATTAAATTACTTTTCTTTTCTCCTTGTTTTGTTGTTTTAACTTTGCAATACAATTGTTTGGAACAGAAAGGAGAAAAGACTGGAGCAAAAGCAACTAGGATTTTCCCCCTCCCCTTCCAAAAAAAACTTTGCAGACCACATTGCTCCACTCCAATTTTATTTTGACTTTAAAGTATGAGACAAACTGGTTAACAATTAGAATAAAAATGCTAAAATAAACCATTCATCTGTCGTTGCTTAGCTTTCCTGTTGAAGTAGTCCAGATATTATTTATCTCCCTCACGGCATAGCATATTATGTTATAATATTAGCAAATTTTATTATCAGGTAATGTGTGTATCCTTTTTTCACACAGTTTTGTCAGTATTTTCCATTTATAAATTCCTACTTTCGCATCTATAAAGGAAACTGTCTATGTAAATTTGCCACAGTGTACTTACACCCTCCTGCCAATGGTGACACTGTAGTGCCTCAGTTTTGCATCTCCCAGCTCCTCAGCATATACTGCAGAGAAATTCCTACGCTCCAACTGACTATACTTGTAATGTTCTTTCTTTCTCTGCTTCCCAAACTACCATATGTTTTGCTATTTAACCTAAAATCTAAATATTAATATTAAAAATGACAGAATGCCTGACTTTAAAATGGGAACTGTCTACACCATGGTCCAATTACCACTTGCACTCTAATTCCACTTCACCTGAAAGCTACACTTACTCCTGTATCGACATGTATAATTCCACAGGAGATTGCCACGTGCGTGTGTGTATATATAGTATATATTTCCACATTATAAAATTTGCTAATGATGCCAAGCTATGTAGTCAGTGATAAACAGATTTAATATTAAAACTTCAGTACTAAACCTCAGAACAAAGTGATTTATCTTTTCACCTATAAATCCTGTTAGTCATATTGTATATGTCCTTGGACCTTATGACTGCAAACCAAATAGAACTTTGGTAACCAAAACAACAGTCTGTCTGTAAACTCTGGAATGCCACAAAAATTCTTTCATTATATAACCACAAAATAATGGAGTTCTCTCTTGCCGCGTATATGCATCAGAATGCATTACTGTATTGACATAAAACTAAATGCAATAAGTGCATTTTTGTACTTATCACTTTTATTGCAATGCATAATATATTATTCGCACTGTTTTTTTCCAGATCATGTCAGGATAAAAAGAATATAACAAAAACTGAAATACAAATCATACAGCAGCAATTTTTCACATGCATGCCGCCTTTGAGACAGGTTGCAGCTTGCACCATATCAAATGCTTGGTGCTTACTTGCCCCATTTATGCTGTCAGATCACTTGTGTGTTAGACAATTCACGGTTTGTGCCAGTTTAAAAGTTTTCATATAAACACCACTAATGGCAAGTTTATGAATGCACAAATCAAATATTATTCAATTATCCTTTGGACAACAGTATTTTTGAAAATTGAGTCATTTGTGTACATGGTGCAGATTGCAGGCACTTAATGCAAACTGGTCAATTTTGCAGATAATGCTAAAATTAAAGGGCCGGCTGAATCTAAGGAGGCAGCCCAGGAAATACAAAATGAGTTGGACAAAATATGTAAATGAGTAGAACAATGGTGGACAAAACTTAATACAGACAGGTATAAAGGATGAAAAATGGGTGACATCTGTACTTTATGAACAATGTTGAAATAGCTTAAGATGAAGTTGAAAGATCTGGCGTTTTGGTATACTTGGCATACAACAAGTCCAATCACCGAGGAGCAGCACCCAGCAAAGCTAATAGAGTGCTGACTATATAGCCAAAAGAGTAATGCACAAGTCAGTACTCACAATGTAGTCTCACCAGAGCATTGTGAAGCCTAAAATGGTTGTGAAACCATTCAGGCACTAGAGGTGGTACAGAGAAGAGCCATGAAACCGTTCCTTAGTATTAGAGAAATGAATGAGAAACTTGGGCTTTTTCAGCCTCGAAAGAAGGTGACTGAGGGATCAACTTATAGAGGCTTATGAGATAGTAAATGGTACAGAAAAAGTAAATCTGCAACACGATTTCAAACTAAAATGTGACAGTAGAACATGGAGGCCTTGGTTCAAATTAGTAAAAGGCACATTTAGGACTAATGTCAGGAAGTTCTTCCCAGAGCGACCAAGTCATGGTGTGGACCTCAGGGTAGGGTAGTGGAGGCAGGAATCCAGAATAATTAATAAATGTGTGATGAAGGTCTTTTAGGATGGATGAATTAAGATGGGCAGAATGGACTTTCTCATCCATATCTGTCTTATGATACCTACTTTGTACACACCCTTCCTCTCCATGGCGAGGATGGCAGTGATGTTTGGTCATCTCAGCAGATACTATGAATAAGCCACATGTATTAGTTAGGCCCTTTATTAACAAGGCATGACATTAACCACTCTCCACTTACTTTCTAAGCAAATAAGCTCTGTCCAGAACTTAACCACTTCAGGTAAGGAGCTATTTTTGGGGGGGGTGGGGAGACTATAAAGTCACTCATGGTAATTAGGTCTTGTTTAAGATGAGTTCCCTGCTCTGCTCTAGAATTGATTACTAGATAGGAGTAAATCTCAATAAACTATGTTCTTTTTTTTTCAGGATATGGTAGACAGCGATCTATCTAAGTTCAAGGTATGGTGCAAAGTTTGGTCTCAAACATTTCCATGGCCCCGATTTTCAAGTGAAATTGGGGGCGGGGGGCTGTGAAAATCGGGAAAATCTCGAGCGGGTGAGGAAGCTGGCCCCAACCTGCTGACTTCCAGGTTTCCCACAGATACGCCTGTACGCGCACGCGCTTCCCGAATGCGGACGCCGGTGGGATGGTAGTTAAAGAACCAAATGTATCTCATTGAGGTACTTTATTTCTGACATAGTAGGTAGTTAAACCAATTTTAAACTTAACTGGCCGGCTCTCCCACTGCTTCCGATTCATGCCGGGTGAAACCAGGCGTGAAGGGCCAGATCAGGCAAAAATAATGTAAATAAAAAAAGACATTGCACAAAGTTAAAAAGCAAAATAAACCTACCTTTCCACCGATGTCACCTGCGCCCCCCTGCTCCGATATCCGATGCCCCTCTCAGCCCCTGATGTCTCCCTCTCCAATCTTCCCCTCTCCCCCACTGATCATCCCCTCTCTTCCCCCCCCCCCTCCCCCCTCCCCCCTCCCCCGATCTTCAGCGCCCTCCACTCTCTATTCCAGCGCCAAATGACGTCTCTCTCTTTCTCTCCTCCCTCCTCGGCGTTGCAGCTTCATTCGGCAGCCAGCCTGTCAATCAGGCTGGCTGTCGGGTGCGAAACCCGTAAACAGCTTTAATCACCATCAATTACATCACGATCGCGTCGTAATAGGCAATTTTTTTAAAATTTGGGTTTGCCACGCGCACCTTCACCCCCACGTTGCCATCCCGCCGGCATGAGCCCCATGTGTTTGTTTACTTTTGTTCTGTCAAAAGAATTGTTGAGGGTTCTTGAGTGCGTGGGTAAACTTCAACTGGTGATTTGTTCAAATATAATTGTAATTACAGTAAGACTTGAAATTAGAGTAAGTTGTCACAATCTGTCGTTTAAAGCAAATAAAATTGCTAAAATATTGAAGCAGTCACTTTTACATATGGAAATTTTTTGGCCTAACTAAATGAATGAGAGCTTGCCTTCTTCAATTTATACTATTCTCATGAATAAGATTAGGGTGTTTGCTGTATTAGCATTTTGCTTATTTTTGTTTTGTACTGTATCATAATATGCTTGAAATATAATGTCTTTTAATTATTGATAAAACTCTTGATATGCAGGTGCAATTTTTTTCGGAGCCTGAATTTCAAGGCAGTGCACAAGCCTTTGACACGGACACAGTCCAATTTCCAGCTGGTTTTTCACCCAAGTCCTGCAAAGTTCAGTCTGGCAGGTTAGTGCATTTAACATAGATCATGACTCGATTTAAGGTCTCTTGATAAAGTGATTATGGGCAACAATTATATTTGTTTTAACTGAACAACTGGATAAGTAGGATATTTTAATCTTGATATTAGATGTATTTTACTATGTATTTTCAATTTGCAATGTACCATATATAATCTTTTTGAGGAATAATCCACTCTAAATACTGGATTTTTACGGTTCCTTCAGATGAACTGTCTTAATCTTTATTCAAAAGTTACCTTTGGTAAAGTTTCAGTGTGCAGTACTTATCCTTTTGTCTCAGTGTGTGAGAGAGCCTCATTCCAGAGGGGTAGAATTGAAAAGCAGTGAGGTTATGTTAAACTTTTATAGAACTTTGGTTAGACCACACTCGGAGTACTGTGAATAGTTCTGGACTCCATATTATAAAAAGGATATAGAGGCACTGGAGAAGGTGTAAAAAAAAAAGTTTTACAAGGATGACACCAGAACTAAGAGGTTATACCTATCAGGAAAGATTGAACAGGCTGGGGCTCTTTTCTCCAGCAAAGAGAAGACTGAGGGGTGAACTGATAGAAGTCTTCAAGATTATGAAAGGGTTTGATAGGGTAGATGTAGAGATGATTTTTCCACTTGCGGGGGAGACCAGAACTAGGAGACATAAATATAAGATAGTCACTAATAAATTCAATAGGGAATTCAGGAGAAACTTCTTTACCCAGAGAGTGGTAAGAATGTGGAACTCACTACCACAGAGGGTAGCTGAAGCAACTAGCATAGATGCATTTAAGGGGAAGCTAGATAAACACATGAAGGAGAAAGTAATAGAAGGATATGTTGATGGGGTTAGATGAAGAAGGGAGGGAGGAGGCTCGTGTGGAGCATAAACATCGGCATGGACATGTTGGGCCGAATGACCTGTTTCTGTGCTGTACATTCTATGTAATTCACTAGAAAAAAACACAAATCTACCTACCAAGCAAAACACTCCTGTGAATTGCTCCTCTATCGAGTCCCTTGGTATGTTGAAAATGATTTGTCAGTTCTGCTTCCTCTGGGGATCCTCATACAACATGTTCAATTGCATTGAGTACTGCATGTTTGGAGCTACTGCAAAAGGTACATGTGTATGATGGACTAAGTGGGTTAGACACTAACCTTTCACTTTAGGAACCTAGGTTTGATTGCAGCTAATACAAATGGGATGTCTTCTGGCTGTCAGGTTCTTTTCAAATGAGTTGGTGTTTCTGAACCTGGTTACCAATAGGCATGAGCCCACAGTACTACACTGATGCTAAATTAGCAGTCTTACAGAGGACATAGATTTAAGGTGATTGGCAAAAGAACCAAAGGTGACATGAAGAAAAACTTTTCTACACAGCGAATGGTTAGGATCTGGAATGCACTGCCAGAGGGGGTGGCGGAAGCAGATTCAATCATGGCCTTCAAAAGGGAACTGGATAAGTACTTGAAAGAAAAAAATTTGCAGGTCTACAGGGAAAGGGCAGGGGAGTGGGACTAGCTGGATTGCTTTGCATACACCCGGCGTGGACTCGATGGGCCGAATGGCCTCCTTCCATGCTGTAACCTTTCTATGATTCTATTTTTCCTGAAATTGGCTGAGGTGAAAATCAGAAAAAAATAAGAAATAAAAATTGGTGCAGTATGGTTTCTTTTCTGAGATGAGGGAGGATATCTGTTGAGAAGGGGATTGAGGGTAATAGAAATATTAACAGCATTTTGATTTTTTTTCCCCAAGCGGAGAGGGAAGGAAGAATATAGTGTACCTTAAAACGGGATCAACAGAACAGTATAAGCACAGATGGTTTGAGGGAATTAATAGACTTTTCAAACTCTGAACCTAATGTTTCTTTTGAATTTGGTGAGCTTCACTTTGGGCATGATTTTGACCTCTAGCCGGGAAGTGGGGGGGGGGTCAAATTGCGGACGGGAAACCAGGAAGTATGGGTTTCCCGGAGGTCCTTACACTTTTGAGGGGCATGAGTTGGCACATGGTATAGGATGGCACAGAGTATGGGTTGATGTGGGGGTATGTGGCATGGGTTGGCACTAGGCATAGGATGGCACGGGGCTATGGGTTGGCACGGGCATGGGTTGGCACAGGGGTCGTCAGTCATGGTGGGAGGGATCGGGAGTCAGTCACAGGGGAAGTGTCGGGATGGGGGTTATCACGGGGGTCCGCGATCGTTGGTGCTGGTATCGGGTTGGGGGGTCCGCGATCGTTGGAGGGGGATCGGGGTCGGGGTCCGCAATCGTTGGGGGGCTCGCTGCAGGTAGGCTTGTTGAACCTGGGGGACATGATGTGGAGATGCCGGTGATGGACTGGGGTTGACAATTGTAAACAATTTTACAACACCAAGTTATAGTCCAGCAATTTTATTTTAAATTCACAAGCTTTCGGAGGCTTCCCCCTTTCACATCGTTCACCTGAGGAAGGGGGAAGCCTCCGAAAGCTTGTGAATTTAAAATAAAATTGCTGGACTATAACTTGGTGTTGTGAACCTGGGGGAAGCACTCCTGCTCCTGTGGGCCCACAAGCTGTGCCTTTCTAGGCACCTACCTGTTAGCCTCGGGAATTCTCGCCTCCTTTCATGAGGCGTGAAAGAGAGGGTCCGGGAATCCCGCCCCCCCCACCCCCCCCGGGTTGAAATCGGAAACTGTAGGAAAATGGAGGCCCGAATCCTCCTTGAAAGGTCTTAAGGCCCGACCCGCCTCCTGGGAGCGGGTTGGTTGCCCGTCCCTCGTCCCGCCCCGGTAAAAACCGGAAATGGGCGGATTGGAGGCAGGTTGGAGGCGGGTCTGAAATGGTTGCAATTTTGAATCCCCCCCCCCCACCCTCAGCTCACCCGTTTTTCACTGTTAAAATCGTGTCCTTTGTATCTGACTACATAGTACCCCTGTCCTATGAAATTGGGTGCCCAAAAAGAAAACAAAAACATATATATCTATGCAAATTGGTTGGTTTGGAAACTAATCGATCCATTGTATGTATCTCTTTGCAGCTGGGTGGCTTATGATGCAGAGAATTTCACTGGTAATCAATATATACTCGAGGAAGGAACTTATCCTGATTTGATGACAGTAGGATGTACAAATGATGCATGTATCAAATCCGTGAAGACAGTAGGCTTTGTAAGTATCGTTTAGATATTTAAGCTTTTACTAGGGTAATTTCTGACCCTAGTGATGTGTGCTGCAATAAAACAGCTGCCGATTTTCCATTCTAAACAGAAGATACATGACTCACTCTGGAAACGTGCCGTGCCTTACCGCATCGACACGTGACCGCAGCATCAGATACCAATGTTTATCCTTAATGCTTTAGCTCATGGGTGACTGAATAAATAATGACACACGAGTCCTCAAACAAAAGAAAAGTCACTTTGTCTTATAAAATATGAATGGTAGCTGTGTAACTGTGCTCTTTTAAAAAAAAATGAAACCTCCAAAGAGTATGAAAATTTGCTTCCTCAACAAGTGAGGAAAGATCAGTTGGAAAAGACTTGAACTCCAATTTGCTGTTGGGGAACCCTGGCAACTGGGCCATCCCTCAATTATAATGTATAAGAAGATGTGCTTTGTTTGACTTTTTAATATTTTTAATACTAGGTTGTCTTTAGATCACTCGCAAGCTGTATCTCCTAAATTTGTATTTAGAATTCCCCTGATCAGGTCGCAGCAACTTTATGCTAATAAAGTGAGAGGGAATTCAAAGTTTTTTTTGTTTTCACAGTGCTTCTCCGAGCCAGGCATAATCCTTTTTGCACGGGAGAAATTCAAAGGAAAGAAAATTGAACTGACTTCAGAATTACTGAACTTGGCATTACAAGGATACAATAGTCACATTTTTTCTGTCCATGTTAATGGTGGCATGTAAGTACATCCCTGCCCCAAAGCTTGTAATTTGCAAGAACGTCTTGGGTCATAGAATCATAGAATCATAGAAGTTTACAACATGGAAACAGGCACTTCGGCCCAACATGTCCATGTCGCCCAGTTTTCACCACTAAGCTAGTCCCAATTGCCTGCACTTGGCCCATATCCCTCTATACCCATCTTACCCATGTAACTGTCCAAATGCTTTTTAAAAGACAAAATTGTACCCGCCTCTACTACTGCTGGGCTTTATAATCAATCTCCTTGATTGTATTATGAGTCTCCAAATATCCTGCTACTACTTCCTTAATGATGGATTCTAGCATTTTCCCAATGACAGATGTTAGTCTCACTGGTCTATAGTACCCTGCTTTCTGTCTCACTCCCTTCTTGAATAGGGGTATTATGTTTGTGGTTTTCCAATCCACTGGGACCTTTCCAGAATCTAGTGAATTCTGGAAGATTACAACCAATGCATCCACTATCTCTGTAGCCACTTCCTTTAAGACCCTCAGATGCAAGCCATCAGGTCCGGAGACTTGTCAGCCTTTAGACCCATTAGTTTACCTAGTACTTTTTCTCTAGTGATAGTGATTGTTTTTAGTTCCTCCCTCCCCTTTGCCCCTTGATTTTCTACTATTATTGTTATTTCCTAATTATACTTAACTCTATAGTACCAGGATTCTCACTAAAGTTGGTTTTAAAAAATAATCAATTCATGCAGAATCTCCAAACCTGTTTAAAGTGCTCCATAAATACATTTAAATATTCAGTTTTTGTTTTAAATGTGATGAGGGCTGATAAATATCTTTGCACCAATTTTTTATCATGGGTGTGAATTCAGTACAAGAATCCTAGTACAACTAAAGCATTAGTGTTTTTCTGAAGTGACATTGACTGTTACTCAACTCTAGGTTGTTAAAATGATTTTCAGTGTTACTAATAACAGCATTCTAGAGAAATTTTATGATTAAGGATTAATGCTCAAATGTTTATAATAATTTTTGATTAATTATCCAAAACAGATGGGTTGCTTATGAATGCAGTAACTACAGAGGACGTCAGATTTTGCTGCAGCCCTGTCAGATACCCAATTGGCACGAGCACAGTGGATGGCACAGGATTGGTTCTCTACGTCCCTTGATTCAGGTCTGTACATGTGCAGCTAAAGGTTTGGTATGTGAAATTTTAAATGCTAGTAATGTCTGTGAGACATCCTTCAAGTTTCTCATCTAATCAAAAGTGCCAATGATGCCTATTGGAGGAAAGCTAAATTGATTGATTCTTTTGTGAAAAGTAATAGTTTCTGAGATAGAAATCAAACATGAGTCAAATGCCTTATTTCCTTCAGTGTTAGAGTACATTTTTCTCAGCTGCAAAAAGATTTTTTTGAAGGGGTGGGAGAAGAGGAGATGTTTTCCATATGCAAAATATTCTCTCCTCTCTAGATGTTGTTGGACCAACTGTGTATTTTGAGCTTTTTCTGTTTTAATTACAGATTTCCATCCTTGCAGTTTTTCTATTTATTCTCCATGTTGGATTTTTTTTTGAAGATTTCTATTTGGCAAAATGTTTGCTTACCCTTTCTTGTGTTTCTGAATGGCATGTACATAGGATTCTGTCGGCACAACTCTGATACCAGCTGCTGTGAACCTGGCATAAACGTTGCCAATTTTTTTTCTTTCTCCCTTATGAAGAAGTGCCGAGCCTTCACGGGGCATCTTCCTATGGCAGCATGGGGGAGATCAGGACCGCTTTAAAGAGGGGATTGCACTACTACTTCATAGTGCATAGTGCAGAGTATTGGGGCTTGGACAAGCTACACCATCGATAGTGTTTTAATTTATATGGACTATTACAATATTGCATTAAAATGTAAATTATGCTGTTTAACATAGCTTATTTTTAAAAAGAAATTTAGACTAAGGTTAGGATTAATTGCTATAAGATATATTTAAAAAGGGAGATGGAACAAGTCCAGGGAACTATAGACCAGTTAGCTTAACATCGGTGGTAGGAAAGATAATGGAATCCTTACTCAAAGATGTCATAGAAAGACATCTAGAAACAGAAAATATAATAAAGAATAGTCAGCACAGATCTCAGATGGGAAAGTCAAGCTTGACCAACCTTATTGAATTCTTTGAAGAAGTAATAGAAAGAGTAGACAAGTGTAATGCAGTAGTTGTAATATATTTGGATTTTCAAATGGCCTTGGAAAAGGTACCACATTGTAGACTCATGACTGAGGTCAGAGCATATGGTTGTAAACAATTTTACAACACCAAGTTATAGTCCAACGATTTTATTTTTAATCCCACAAGCTTTCGGGGGCTTTCCCCTTCCTCAGGCCTGAGGAAGGGGAAAGCCCCCAAAAGCTTGTGGGATTAAAAATAAAATCGTTGGACTATAACTTGGTGTTGTAAAATTGTTTACAATTGTTAACCCCAGTCCATCACCGGCATCTCCACATCAGAGCATATGGTGTCAGGGGAGCCGTAGCAGAATGGATAGCAAGTTGGCTACAAAACAGAAAACGGAGAATAGGGGTTAACAGTACGTACTAAGACTGGCAAAAGGTGAGAAGTGGTTTTCTACAGGGATCGATGCTGGGACCACTGTTGTTCACAATTTATATTAACGATTTGAACTCGGGAAGCAGAAGTACAATTTCAAAATTTACGGATGACACCAAATTGGGGGGTTAATACAACGGAAGGATGCGTCAAAATGCAAGAGGACATTAATAAACTTGCAGAATGGGCGTGTAATTGGCAAATAAATTTCAATATAGATAAGTGTGAGAGAGTGCATTCTGGTAGGAAGAATAAGGAGGCCACATATTACATGGATAATCGTCGAAATGGAATTGAGGAGCAAAGGAATCTAGGGGTACAGATACACAAATCACTAAAAGTAGCGATGCAGGTTAGTAAGGCCATGAAAAAGGCAAATCAAGCTCTGGGGTTCACTTCTAGAGGGATAGAATTGAAAAGCAGAGAAATTATGTTAAACTTGTATAGAACCTTTGTTAGACCACACTTGGAGTACTGTGCACAGTTCTGGTCTCCATATTATAGAAAGGATATAGATGCATCGGAGAGGGTGCAAAAATGATTCACAAGGATGATACCAGAACTGAGAGGATATCCTTATCAGGAAACGCTGAACAGGCTGGGACTCTTCTCTCTAGAAAAGAGAAGGCTGAGTGGTGACCTGATTGAGGTCTTTAAGATAATGAAAGGGTTTGATAGGGTAGACGTAGAGAAAATGTTTCTACTTGTACGGGAGTCCAAAACTAGAGGTCATAAATGTAAAATAGTTGCTAATAAATCCGATAGGGAATTCAGGAGAAACTTTTTTACCCAAAGGGTGGTAAGAATGTGGAACGCGCTACCACAAGGAGTAGTTGAGGCAAAAAGCATTGATAATTTTAAGAAGAAACTAGATAAGCACATGAGGGAAAAAGGAATAGAAGGGTATGCTGATCGGGTTTGATGAAGTAGGGAGACTGGTGTGGAGCATAAACTCCTGCGTAGACTAGTTGGGCCGAATGGCCTGTTTCTGTGCTGTAGGTTGAATGTAACTCGATGTAATGCTGGAACTCTCTCTCTCCTCCCCGTTCCTCTTCAATTAATTCTGGCACTCTTATCCCCTCCCCCAATTAATTCCAGCACTGTTCTACCTCCTCTTTCAGTTAATGCTGGAACTCTTCCTTCCCATTCCCTTGGGTGCTACTGACACTCTCCCTCCCCCTTCCCCAAACACTGCTTCCAACTTCCTCTACGCTAAATGCTGTTTCTACCCGAGTACTGCTGCGATTTGACATGATTCCAGCGACTTATAAAATTAGTATTTGAGTATTAAAACTATTTGGCATGTTTCCTATATGTGAAGCTGCCATACAATTCTTTGTGGGCCATTCTTTATGGGGACAAATGATGTATTGCAACTTTATTCTTTAGACCCCAAAAGCCAGATTGATGTACTCATTGCTACTTTTTAATTAGATAAATAAGCAAAGCGTTAAATAAATTATTAAAATACATTTCTTTTTTTACGTGTATTCGAGCTCAGTTGGAAGCAAATATAAAGAGGACAGAAAATGCTGGGAACGCTCAGCAAGTCAGGTAACATCTGTGGAGAGAGAAACAGAGTTTCATCAAAACTGGAAGAAGTTGGAGATTTAACAGTTTATAAGCAAGTACAGAGTCAGGGAAAAGGGGGGGGGGTGATGGGGAGCGGAGGAAAGAACAAAAGGGAAAGTCTGTGATTGAGTGGAGGGCAGGAGCGATTAAATGACAAAAGGGATGATGGTGCAAGGCAAAAGGGGGATGGTAATGGGGCAAGTATGGAAACAAAAGATGGATCAAGAGGAGGTGTAAATGGCAACAGCAAAACCATCACCAGCACCTGCTGTCTGAGAAAATGGGAGCAGTGGTTATGATCTGAAGTTATTGAAATCAATGTTGAGTCCGGAAGGTTTGTAAAGTGCCTACTGGGAGATAAGGTGCTGTTCCTCGAGCTTCCGTTGAGCTTCATTGGAACAGTGTGGGAGGCCGAGGACGGAGAGGTCAGAGTGGGACTGGGACGGAGAATTAAAATGACAAACGACCGGAAGGTCAGGGTCACGCTTGCAGACTGAATTCAGCAAAGTGATCACCCAATCTGTGTTTGGTCTCCCCAATGGAGAGGAGACCGGATCGTGAGCAGCGAATGCAGTATACTAAGTTGAAAGAAGTACAAGTAAATTGATGTTTCACCTGGAAGGAGTGTTTGGGGCCCTGGACATCGGGAGGTGTTGCATCTCCTGCGCTTGCATGGGAAGATGCCAGGAAAGCGGAGTGGCTGTTGAGGGTGATGGAAGAGTGGACCAGGATGTTGCGGAGGGAACTGTCCCTTCGAATGCTGAAAGGGAAGGGGAGGAGAAGATGTATTTAATGGTGGTATCGTGCAGGAGGTGGCACAATGACAATCGATGCTTCAATTGCAAAAGCACAAAAATGTCTGCATACTTCAAATAATTCAAGCTTAAAAAATAATGCATATGTGTAAATGTTGTGGCCTAAACTTGCAATAATCTATAGCATTAAAAAAAATTGAAAAACTTTTGAGACGTTTACCCATTCTCTTTTTTGTTTACAGAGACGAGTGTATTTTAGGGTTCGAAACAGAGGTACTGGAGAATTCATGACTTTGACTGGAGAACTGAATGATATCAAGATGGTACGAGTGCAGGCTTTACAAGGCACGGGAATGGATGACCAAATCTGGTTCTACCAGGATGGGTTTATCAAAAGCAAGGTACTCGCAATGTTGATTCTAACGAGAGAAGACACTACCCTAGCTTTCCCAGCATGGCCTTCTTGAGTGACCATCTTTTAACTGATGTACTTTTGAGACTGAGAGACCTTCTATTTGACTGCAGAGTGCACCAAAGTGCTTCTGTGATCTAGCCAAGATCTCCAAAATAACATTTTGGTTAATCCTTAAAATTTATTCTCTTTATTTGTTATCGCTGAGGTTTTCTGTAATTCTCTCCTTTCTTCTCCTCCTCCTCCCACTCCCCAGTCCCTGAAGCGATTTTATTAGTTAGGCATTGTTATTCTTGGTGGGTGTGAAAAAGAATTGTCTTACTATGTTTTTCCGTTGAAGACTTGCAGCATAAATGTAGCTTTGTGAGTTGCATCTTTTTCTGGTTTTATTTGTCATTGAGAGTATGAGATGTGGTTGAAAAAGTTACAACTCACTCAGCTGCATTTACGTTCTAGCTGTTTTTATTAAGCGCCATGAATTTCAGTATTGTGGATGCTTGTTTATTCTTTAGTGGGTTTAATCGACACTTTGCTGCATTCATACTTAACCCACTGACAACAAATGTAAAACTGGAAATAAGTCAGTGATCTAAGTCAGAAATAAGCGCATTCATTTATTTCCATTGATTTATTGAAGTGAGTCTCCATGACGGGTGAGGGTCATTCCCTGTCTTGTCACTTTCACGTCCCTCTCTTCCCCCAATAAGATCATCAACCATTTTCTTTGCTTGCGCCCTTCCCCAATGTTTTATTAGTCAAGATGTCCAAGTAAAACTTAGTTTAGAAAGATAAATAATTGAATGTTAAAAATAGGATTTTTACTGTTTTGTGTGACCCTGGATTGGCTATAGTAGTCTTCCTAGATTTCCATGGGCATGTCTTTCATTTAACGTTATTCTCTACCTCTCCAACACACCCTAACACCAGTCTGCTGTGCCCTTTGTAGTTTTGATGTTTAAGATATTGATTGTAAAATGAGGGTCACGCAATATCTCTTGAGGATTTGAACATTTTAATCTGGAGACCTGTCATATATCTTGGAATATCTTTAGCTGGCATCAGAGCCGTAGAAGTTTACAGAAGGAGGTCATTTGGCTCATTGTGTCTGTGCTAGCAATTTGCTAGAGCAATCTAAAACTAATCCCATTGCCATACTTTGATCTAAAAAGTAGAGAACCAGTTGCATTGTTAACCTTTGTCTATCACTGCAGCTGATTGACACCAATATGATATCCAGGGAGCTCACTATTCAAGGCAGAAAATGACGCATCAAAAAGATAAACATCTAGTGTTGATGAATCTTTCTCTATCTATATCTATCTATGATGTGGAGATGCCGGTGATGGACTGGGGTGGACAAATGTAAGGAATCTTACAACACCAGGTTATAGTCCAACAGTTTTATTTTAAAATCACAAGCTTTCGGAGATTATCGTCACCTGACGAAGGGGATAATCTCCGAAAGCTTGTGATTTTAAAATAAATTTGTTGGACTATAACCTGGTGTTGTAAGATTCCTTACATATATCTATCTATCTATTTGTCTATCTACCTATCTATATAGCTCCCTCGATGGCTCACTGAGTTTATCCAGTGAGTAGCTGAGCCATACAGACCTGGAAAGTCTGAGGTTCAAACCATGGTTAGCTGATCTCAGTTAGGGTGGTGGTTAAGGACATTATAATTCGCCATAGCATTCCTGGGCAGGGGACCATTAGCTGTGATGCCCGCCACTGACCATTATCTAACAGTTGCATGTTTGGATGTTGAGTGAGGACCAGATTGGGACTATCTGTAGTAGAATAACCAGTTGAATTTCACTGTTAAGACTCAGAATAAGAATAATGGTCACTTGGTTGCGGTACCATAGAACTGTAATTCAGTGGAGGGGGGAGGGGTAAAAATAGCTTCCTGGGGCCTGAAGTTCCTAACCTGCAGAACAGTTTCTTCAACTAGAATGGTAAGGAAGTTAAATTATATGCCTGAGACATGAACATTCACACTGCCTCTAGAAACAGACACAGCTGTACTTGGACTGTATATACAAGATTCTTGTGAAGATGGTACCTTAACATCATTTCAACTGTCCTTTCTCTCATTTTGGAAATGTAACGTGGAATTCATGATGTGCATTCTGGGTACTATGTAAAAAGAACAAACAGTTAGAAAATCCATTTAACTGTTTGTGTCCTATGGGAATTTTGGATAAAATAGTGAATCGCTTGTTAGCTAATTGAAAGTATTAGCCACTGATTACAGCAGGCAGGGAAGAGCCCACTGACCATATTAGGAGCCATTCTACAGGCGTAATTGACACCATTGGGCCAGTCTCTGGCTTGTTATATTAGCTGACCTTTGCAAGGCCGTAATATGGAGCAATCCTCACATTCCTCAAACATTGTTATTTGTAATTAGCAACAAAAAAATGTACAATTTGGAGACTTTAGTAGAAGGTCTTTTCCATGGTATGTGAAGAACAACCAACAAAGCAGCATTTGTGGCAGGTCTGAGGTTGGGGTTCAGATGCATTGATGGGGCAGAACTGAGAGAGTTTTACTCTACAGCTGGCTGTGCTGTGCTTGATCTGGGAGTGTTTGATGCTGACACCAGGGGCTCGATTTTAGGAGCGTGTTTCCGGCGGGTTCCCAGCGGGGTGGCCCCGAAAATCCCGATCTCCGGTCACGTGACCGGATCGCGACGAAATCCCGGCCACTTCCAGGTACCGCGCTGACGTGCGGGGCTGCGCGCGCAAGCCCCGCTGGTGGGAATCCCGCAGGCAATTAAAGCCAGCGGGGTTCCACTTGAGAGTACTTACCTTGCTCGTTGTGGTCAGTTAATGAGCTGAAGCAGCTGTCAAAAGAGGAAGTGTGGGATTTTAGGTTCAAGGCAGTGAGTTTCCCACACTGGGGGAAACAGTCTCCCTCCAACCAGGCGTGTTGCATCCAGCAGCCTGTGGCAGGTGCCAAGGTGCACTCCACGGGGGAGAGCCCTCACCCACGCAGGAGGCCACCGCGTCACATAGGGCAACCCCTGCCCTCCACCACCCCCCGCCAAGCCAGAGGACAGACCGACACGAAACCGCAGCCCCAGTCCGAGGAACCACACACCTACCCTGCACAACCCCTCAGACCAACACCTGCCAGTTGGGTGGTGTGTGGAGACCCTCGGAGGACGAAGAGCATGACCAGCACCAGCAGCCTCGCAGTCCACGCCGTCCGCCGCAGGGACGTGGATCCCCCCAACACGGTGTTGTTGCACGCCCACCTGCACAGCAGGAGGGAGGGCTACCGCAGAGAGAGACGCGTCGCAGAGGGCACTACCCTCGCCACAGGGTCCACAGACCGAGGCGCAGCTCCCCGGACCTCTCCGAGCAGCAGTGCAAAGGGAGGCGCAGATTCGCTCGACATGTAGTCGTGGAGATCTGCAGCCTCTTTCATGCCGAGCTGCTCCTGGCTGGCCCCAGCACCAACTGCTTACCTGTCGCTGGCAAAGTCACCACTGCCCTCCACACCTTCTCCTCCGCATCCTTCCAGGGTGCAGCCGGCTACACCGCCGATGTCTCTCAGTCGTCTGCGCGGAAGAGCCCTGCAAATACACCTGCACCTACTCTGCAGTAACACGATGGGTGGCATCAGTGGTGGGTCCTCATAGTGATACCCAGGAGCGGGCATTATTGGATACAACGGACAGGATTCGCGGAGACATGGCAGTGGTGGTGTCAATATAATGTGTGCTGTTTGTTGCTCTGAAATTCAATATGGGTAACACCCATGACAAACCCTCAGACACCCTTGTGCACCCCCTTCATGCTGACGAGACGTTTGCCTTACGCTGCCTACTGCACATATGTGATGCATGCCCTGTGGCTGCAGCACAGGTGGTGGCAGGTTGAGTGAGGCTGGCCGTGAGGGAGATGCACGAGAGGGTGAGTATGGGATGGAGCAATGAGATTGTATGAGGAGTGGGTTGCGTGTTAGTGGCAGGGTGAGTACTGGCGAGATGAGTAGGTGGAGGTAAGATGAGGATGGGGTGTGAGTGGGTATGAAGGGTGATGTGACAGAATAGTGTTGGCGGTGCCAAAGGAGATGTGGGGTGGGGGCAGTGTTGTGGCAGACGGAGTGTAGGGGAAAGACTTCGTGTTCTCACTGCGGCTGACCTACTGCGGTCATTGCAGCGCCTCCTGCACTGTATGCAGGTGGGCGATATGTTGGTGGCGCAGGTGACCCCCTCTGCCACCTCGAGCCAGGCCTTCTTGGTGGCAGAGGCAGGACGCTTCCTCCCACCCGCCGGGGGGAAGATCTGTGTCCTCCCCCTCCTCCTCACCCCATCTGATGATACCTGGGGTGAGGCATCATTAAACTGGGAGCAGCCTTCCCCCCGGGCTGCTCCATGCTGCAATTTGTCCCATTGGTTGCAGCATCTGTCAGTGGAGGACTGCCCCTTTAACTAGAGAGCCTCCAGCTGACAGATCGTACTGCGCATGCGCAGCCCGACCGACGCGCAGGCCAGCGCCGTGGACCCCGGAGGCGCAGGTAATTGATTCCTATTAGTGGGTTGCCTGCTACGATCGCGTGGGCAACCCACTAATTTCGCCGAGCGTGTTGACCATGCTCCCGGAGGACCACCCGCTGGGAACCCGCAGGCCTGCTAAATTCGGGCCCCAGGTACCTAAAATAGGAAAAACTAACAGCCTATGTCTTAACGAGCACAAAACAATTAATTGTGGGGTGGGGGGAAATTCTAGTTTCCTCTCAACCTCATACTGTTCAGTTTTCTTTGGTTAAAAGGAACTGAAAATGCTTGCATAATAACACCTTGTATAGGGCATAGGAAGGTGATGTGTAAAGATGATCTACATTTGCTTATTCAGATGGTCTTAAAAGAAAAGTGCCACAGTCCAATGATTATGTGCTTTAAAAAACATGACACTAAATAGATAATAGTTCAGATCATAATATGTGGCACAAGACAAGAACCTCATGAAGCACAAATGTTCCCCTGTGACTTCCCATTAGTCTGAAGTATAGTTTACAAGAATAGTCAGATTTATATCAACATGGGCCATTTCAAAATGGGCCATGTTCCCATTGGCAGAAGAGTCGAGAACCAGAGGACACAGATTTAAGGTGATTGGGAAAAAAACCAAAGGCGACGTGAGGAAAAACGTTTTTACGCAGCGAGTAGTTATGATCTGGAATGTGCTGCCTGAACGGGTAGTGGAGGCGGATTCAATTATGGCGTTCAAAAAACAATTGGATAAATACTTGAAGGGAAAACATTTGCAGGGCTACGGGGAAAGAATGGGGGAATGGGACTAACTGGATTGCTCTTACAAAGAGCCAGCAGGCGCTCGATGGGCGGAGTGGCCACCTCATGTGCTGTGTAACGATTCTGTGATTCTATGATTCTAATTGATTTAAGCCATTTTCCTCTTTTCCTCCTCTTTCTCCCCTCCACAGGTGGCAGAAGATTGCTGCTTGGATGTAATTGGAAGCTTGCTCAATCCAGGCTCGAGACTAGGAGTTTCGGTTCAGCACAGTAAAGACATTCATTTCTGGAATGTCAATTCAAATGGAGTCATATTGAATGGGATAAGGACTGACCTAGTCATTGATATAAAAGGTGAGGAGCTGACCCTTCATTTTCTGATTCTCTTGTTTGTACTGATGGGGACATTGTACTTATCCACTAATAACCACCATTTGTTTCGACTTGATATGAATAACACTGCAAGCCAACAGTGCTGAAACATTAACCCTACCTTCCCCCCTCCACAGATGCTGCCTGACCGGCTGAGTGCTTCCAGCATTTTTTGTTTTCAGTCCCAAAATTAGTAAAGTTTTTAAAACCAGAATTCACGATTGATTGATTGGTGATCCCTATGTGTGGGTGCCAGTAGATTTATTGTGAGAAAGTGTTTTCCACCCCCCCTCCCCCATTTGCTCTTTGGCTGTGGGCAACACTGGCCAGACTCAAACATGTGTGAGACTGGTCACTTAAGGATAGGCCAGACTAAGTAGGGGTGGCTGGTTCTTTTCCTTGACAGATATTACTGAACCATTAGTGGTCATCTCCAGTCCACAAATTCACAGATTTTTTTAAAAATTCAGTTTC
Organism: Heptranchias perlo; assembly: GCF_035084215.1. Classification (NCBI taxonomy): domain Eukaryota; kingdom Metazoa; phylum Chordata; class Chondrichthyes; order Hexanchiformes; family Hexanchidae; genus Heptranchias; species Heptranchias perlo. The sequence goes on from NC_090329.1 coordinate 109,260,498, forward strand.
ACAATTGGGATTTGAACTATCACAAGGTTTTATTCAGAACCTCCGGGTTGGTAGTCCAGTGCTATTACCACTAGGCTACTGTACTCATAGATGTGTCAGACTAAAAACATTTTAAAATGCACACCCACATTGCAGTTATTATGTACTAGATATTCAAAATGAAGTGTGGGTTTTGCATATATTGCATTTCTCAACCAGGAAATTTCATGTGTGTATAAATTGTGGGTGTACTGATTTTGTTTATTTTGCTAAGCATAACCAAATTTGAAGACATTAAACCTAATTTATAAGTGGTCTCAACAACAACAACTTGCATTTATTTAGTGCCTTTAACGTAATAAAACGTCCCAATGCGCTTCACAGAAGCGATTATCAGACAAAATTTGACACCGAGCCACAAGTGATATTAGGACAGGTGACCAAAAGCTTGATCAAAGAGGTAGGTTTAAAGGAGGAGAGAGAGGTAGAGAGGCGGGGAGGTTTAGGGAGGGAATTCCAGAGCTTCAGGCCTAGGCAGCTGAAGGCATGGCCGCCAATGGTGGGGCGATGAAAATCGGTGATGGGCAAGAGACAAGAACTGGAGGAGCACAGAGATCTCGGAGGGTTGTAGGACTGGAGGAGATCACAGAGATAGGGAGGGGTGAGGCCATAGAGGGATTTGAACACATGGATGAGAATTTTAAATTCAAGGCGTTACCAGACTGGGAGCCAAGATAGGTCAGCGATCACAGGGATAATGTGTAACGGGACTTGGTGCGAGTCTCTTATTTTAAAGCTTACGGTATAAATCACAGTGGGTGGTGCAAATATTTGTTTATTGAATCTGTTTTCAGATCAGTGTCAGGCAGCACAAATGCTGTGTCAGTTGTGGCTCAGTGGTAACGCTCTCACCTCTGAGTCAGAAGGTGTGGGTTTAAGTCCAACTCCAGAGACTTGAGCACATAATCTAGGCTGACACTTCAGTGCAGTACTGAGGGAACGCTGCACTGTCCGAGGTGCCGTCCTTTGAATGAGACGTTAAACCGAGGCCACGTCTGCCCTCTCGGACGTAAAAGATCCGGTGGCATTATCCAATGAAGAGCAGTGGAGTTCTCCCAGTGTCCTGGCCAATATTTATCCCTGAACCAACATCACTAAAATAGATGATCTGGTTATTTATTTCATTGCTGTCTGTTAGAACTTCCTGTGCGCAAATTGGCTGTCACGTTTCTCCACATTACAGCAGTGGCTACACTTCATTGGCTGTAAAGCACTTTGGGATGACCTGAGGTCATGAAAGACACTATATAAATGCAAGTCTTTCTTTCTTTCACAATTAATAGGATAGTTGCAATATCATTCACCTCCATATGAGTGTGCTAAAAATAACTTCAGCTACAGATTACTAAATGTCATGGGAAGTGATGTCGAACACTGCTGTATTTGCCACCTGATTATATTTGCAAATTTCTGAAGTTTAGCCCAAGACATTGCAGTTCTATGTTACTACCATGATCCCTTTTCTCTCAACTTTAAAATACTCTGATTGTTCAGGTGATTTTGTATTTGACAGCAAGAGACTCTCATTTTCTTTTGAGTATTCAGCAGCAGGTTTATACATGAGAATTTCTTGTCAATATAGTGTCATGTGTTGGCCTAAGCTTGCATTGACTTGCTTGATTTTAATTGCTCCACTATTGGCAGCCGTGCCTTCAGCTGTCTAGGCCTTAAATCTAGAATTCCCTCCCTAAACCACACTGCCTCTCTCTCCTCCTTTAAGATACTCCTTAAAACTTACCTCTTTGATCAAGCTTTTGGTCACCTGTCCTAGTATCTCCTTATGTGGCTCGGTGTCAAATTTTGTTTGATAATGGCTCCTGTGAAGTGCCTTGGGATGTTTTACTACATTAAGGCTCCAAGTTTCTCACTGAGATATCTTCACTGCTTCCCTCCCTCAGCCCCTGCACCGAGTGACTTCTCATTCTTGTTGATTTCAACCTCCATCTCAACTCTTGCGCATCCCTGATTTTAATCGCTCCACCATTGGTGGCCGTGCCTTCAGCTGCCTAGGCCCTGAGCTCGGGAATCCCCTCCCTAAACCTCTCTGCCTCTCTACCTCTATATAAATGCAAGATGCTGTTGCTGTATAAATGCAAGTTGTTTTCCGATCTACACAATGCCTATTAACCAATACTCTCAGCAAGTTTTGCCGTCCTTTTTTTTTGCTTTAGTACTCAATTAAGAAATTGAAAAATTCACTGCTTCTTTTGGTCAGGAGAGTTGATATGTGCGAGTTACATGGGCTCTCCAGAATACAGCTCTGCCAGCTTATATTATTATTGAATGATGTTAGCAAAAGCCTCGTTATACCATTTCACCACACAGTCTGGTTATTGGGTTGTACTGACACAAACATTATTCTTTCAGTTACATCATCATTTATTTACTGCCCTCAGAAGCCTTTATGGTTGCCAGTGTCTATTCATTCTGAATTTCTAGCATTAGTGAACTTTTAAATACTTGACAGCTACTAATTAGTAGGCCATTCAGCCCCTCGAACATTTCTTCCATTCAATTAGATCATGGCTGTTCTGTACCTCAACTCCATTTACCCGCCTTTGATCCATAATCCCTTGCTACCCTTACTTAATATCAATCTATCCATTGCGATGTATCGTTGGTTATTAAGAAAAATGTCTCTTTGGAAATAAATACCATGGCTTTGACTGAAATTTTTTTTAGCAGTATTTGTCCTGTCTGTACAAGCATATTTTTACATTCTCGTGGTACAAGTAATTTCTAAAATGTTTGTGATTCAAGCTTTAGGAATGTGGGAGGGAGTCACAGGCCATTGGAGTTATTTTTTTCTGCTGGGCAGTCATACAATCCAACTAGGCAGACTTCTTTTTAGTCATTAATTTTATTCAGAACTTTTCTCTGCTATATGACCATTGCTATATTTCATTAATCCAACTCCAAGCAGGTCAGATGTCAAATAAAGAAACTGGGAAGGGGGGGTGGGTGGGCACAATTAATGTGAAAGTGCCACCTTGAGTTTGCAGTCAGTGGGGTCACTGATCTCTGAAATGATCAGGATGAAATATTTCCATCACATTCTTAAAAGGAAGTACTTTATGTTCAAATCACTGTCTATCTTAGTGTTTGTGAAATACAGATTTTGCTACCATTTTTTAAAAAAAGTAAAATTTGATGCTCATTATTTCTGGTCTCCTGCCCCTTCCTCTCCCTGAGCCACGCCATTTAACATTGTTGGGAGGTGGGGGGGGGGGGAAGGGGGGTTGCCTTCATCTGTTCTGTATCTCCTCCTTTTACAAATAATCACTTATACATGTAAGAACATAAGAACTAGGAGCAGTAGTAGGCCACATGGCCTCTCGAGCCTGCTCCGCAATTCAATAAGATCATGGCTGATCTCCCTCAACTCCACTTTCCTGCCCTAGCCCCATATCTCTTGATTCCCTTAGTGTCCAAAAATCTATCGATCTCAGCCTTGAATATACTCACCGACTGAGCATCCACAGCCCTCTGGGGTAGGGAATTCCAAAGATTTACAATCCTCTGAGTGAAGAAATTTTTCTTCATCTCAGTCCTAAATGTCCGACCCCTTATCCTGAAACTATGAGCCCTAGTTCTAGACTTTCCAGCCAGGGGAAACAACCCCTCAGCATTTACCCTGTCAAGCCCTCTAAGAATTTTATACATTTCAATGAGATCACTGTACATTATTCTAAACTCCAGAGAATATAGGCCCAGTCTACTCAATCTCTCCTCGTAGGACAACCTTCTCATCCCAGGAATCAATCTAGTGAGCTGTACTGCTTTGTACCTTCAGGTTCATATAATATATTCAATTACTTTTACTGCTTGTAAGAGCACAGATAGCATTTCTAGAGAACTTGCTGCTTTAGGGGGCAGTCTTTGCTTCAGAAATTTCAAAATGAATTTGGATAATCTGTGGCCAGATAAATGGCTTTCTGACTGAACCTCTAAAATGAAAATTAAAAAGGTGTCTGAATTTGAATTTAACAGAGGATAGTGCAATTTTTTAGCAGCTCTTTTTACTTTCTAAAGTGCTGTTTAGCTATTGCAGGGTCTATTTTTTAAACTGGATAGTAGGTTAACATGCCATCCATTGGCCTCTGGTACCAGAGTTTGAAAACCGGTCCAAATGGACTGGATATAAACATCCCCTCTTCACCAGCTGTAAGGGCCTGAAGTGATATGTCTGCCTCATCTCAGCCTACCTCCCGGTGGGGTGTTAATCCACAGCTCAGAACTGCCCATAAATTCAGCGCTAATGTGCAGTTTTAGTGAGAAAGCTCACATGGAAGCAGGAAAACCTAGTCTACCCCAACAATGGCAGTAGAATTCTTGTCTTTTTATCATTTTAGTTTTAAAAAAAAGTGTGTAAGGTGGTGTTTCAGTATAAAGTCATGCCCCATCACTTCAAACTCACATCTACTTTTTTGCTAAAATTAGAAGTGAATATTAGCTCCAATCTGTGACCAGCACTAGTGTCAATTTTCCTTTTCTTCACACCTGCCTATTCCATCACGGGAGTGAGATTATCAGGACCGTACCAAGCTGTGGGCCCACATCCACTGGCAACTGGGTTGAGACTGCCCAAACTTATTTCACAGAGGGTCCCTGCAGCCGAGAGAGAGAGAGAGAGAGATGAGGCTTTCATCCATCGGTATGGGCTAGAATTGAACAAAGGGCCCAAAGGCGAAAGGATAACACCACTGCACCACCCTGACATTGCAGATTTTAATTGAAACAAAAGCTTAAGCTCTTCTCTTAGACCGTACCCTTTAAAATTATGAATACTGCCCACTGTTGAAAGGCTTTATAGTCAACAGGAATTGTTCATTTTGTCAGAATTCAACTTTTCAAAAATGAGCTTTTCATCAAATGTGTCTAACTGTTGTAATCCTATTGCCTTCAAGGTGGTCAGCATTACGACCGGAATCAAACCATCCTCAACAGATTTGACGAGGTTCTGCCAACACAGAGATGGGACCTGGAAATCATTTGATCCTTTCCAGGTGGAAACGGAAAATTAAAAACCTGAGGCACTTTCTAAATGTTATATAGAACCTTTCTACTTTACTGTCAGCAGTGCAATGTTGTACTTTCAAGTGAACTCTAGATATTTACGCAAGAATATTGGAATTCAGAGCGAGAGAGAGAGAGAAATCATCTCAATTATATGTTTATTTCTAATTAACCACTGCTCACTGTCTTTATGTAACATTATAGTTACGTCTGAGGTGGAAGTAATGTCTCACATCCTTATCATTTTTCAAGATTTGTTCATGTATTGGCAACTGGTCTGGCTGCTGTTAGTTCAGTGTCTAAATGAGGAACTCTCAAGCCTGGTGCAGATGCTTTGAATTCTTATTTTTTTTAAATTGGTATTTATAATTGATATAAACACTAGTTTTATTGAACACTGGAAGTCTGCTTTAGTATTCAGGTTTAATGTCCTCCACTGCCACTTATATTGTAAATTGTAAACAATTTTACAACACCAAGTTATAGTCCAGCAATTTTATTTTAAATTCACAAGCTTTCGGAGGCTTCCCCCTTCGTCAGGTGAACGATGTGAAATCATTTGGATGCAGAAGTATTTTTTCCTTGCAAAAATGAAACTGACCCAATACTTCTGTGTAGTAGAATTACTGTAGATGTTAGTCAATTCCTATTAATTTCCATTCATTTCAAAGGAGTTACCCACACAGAGTGCCTCTTATAAGAGCTGAGTGGAATATCAAGTTTAAATATCAGTCACTTTGAATGCCATAAATAATCTAAATGATGAGATGTAACATTTGAGAATATTTAATGTTTTGATACATTAAAAAGAGACTTTGAGGTGGGAGGGGGCTGTAATAGACCGTTGGTAACAGGTTAAAGTAGCCTACCGTGTTATAGCACAATGACATCTTTGGCAGCATTGCACCTGAAATACTTGGTATCAAAGGTGGTAGCACAAAATCCACCACAATCTTTTCATTAAATTTGATATTTATGTAGCAGCTGCTGTGCTGCTGCCTCCCAGTTTGTTCAAAACAGTAAAGTGCAGGGCATCCAGTTGTCAGCTGAAGTGGACATGAGATTTTCTCTAAATTTACAGCTACTGTGATAACTATGGTGTTTTTTTAAATACATCACATGGCAGTCATTTCATTTAAGTTTCAAGGGCAATTTAAGAACAATTCTTTGAAGTGGTTTTACGCTCTGATGGAAGTGCTAACTTTCACTTAGAGGTTGAATTCTGAATATGTTTAAGATTTACATGCAGATTTACAGCCAGTATGTTTACTGTTTGCATTGTTAACCTGTTATACACTTTTGTGAAGCAATAGTCAATCCTGATTGTGTATTATTTAGTTGCGACTGTTTTAGTAACAGATTTAAAAATGTAAAATTCCAAACAAACTACCTGACGGCAGAACCCTCTGAGGGCAATTTAGTACAATGGTGTGGTGTTGTATCACTTTTGCTTGTGTAGCACGTTGAGACATCTTACTGGCAGGCCCAGGAATTGCTTCTATGTTAGTGAGTCAGTGGATGTTTTTAAAAGGCGGTTTTGTTTGATAATTACATCAAGGATCGTAATGTGCAGTCTGTAGCAATTTGTAACTTGAGAATTTTGTAATCTTTTTAATTGATCATGAAAAGCATACGCAACTTCTAACGTCTGACAGACTTTTTTTGTCGTTTAGCGAAATGGGGATAATTTGGGAGCTGCAACAGTGTAGTTTTACACAGGGTTGGGTTTAATTCTGGTTTACTTTACCTGTGTTATTCTCATTCCTTGCTTTTATTACCTGAACTATTGTAATGTTGGTTTATGACCTAAAATTGGATGAATTCTTTTGTTTAACCATCTTATTTACAGTTGTTTTCATGCATCTGAATGGTGGACTTGAATAAGTATTTGTTTTAGTGCCCCTTCCTGTGAACAGAATGTAACTGTCATCTTCAACAGTAGCAGTACGACTGTATTCCTTCAACTGTATATGTAACAAGTTTACTAAATAAAATGTATAATGTTTGAGCTATTTGCTGGAGTCAATGATTGTTGCAACCATTCAAAATAGTTTTAAATGGATTTAATATCAAAAGTGGTCTGTACAGATCATCAGCCTCTAGTTATTTCAATCATTCTCCACTCCTGTCGATTACAGTCTTTCCTCGTGCGTGACCTCCTTCCAGTTTCAGGAAAGCCTTGGGAACGTCCAAGAATGAGAAAACCTGCTCAACAACTGGCCGAATCTGAAATAGGATAAAGAGGATAAAGGAATGACCTCTGGCAACTATTCAGGGTCTTACAACATGAACGGTGTTTTCCTTTGTCATGTCAATTAGTTCCTGCTCCAGTCTGAGGGTTGATTTACAGAAATGAAGGTTTTCACAGCGGGAAGTCACTATGAGCTCACCATGTTGTACACTTGGTTGGCTGCTGTACATGAGGTACTAGGTCAGGCCAGTCCTCTCAGCGCTAGCTCTCAAACCTCCCGAGAGTTACTCTAAGGCGCTGCTGACACAGCCACAACCTCACCAGTAGGAGATGCATCTTTACACAGCAGTAAATTCTGGCAAAAGTCAAATTTCATTAAAGTTGTAACCAGTTTAGAAAGTTAATAACTATGTAACGGATAATAAATATGGACATTTCAACACAAAACCACACCTGATCCAAGCCTAAAATTTCAATGTCTATCCTTCAATACATAAATCATTTCTTAATTAGTTCTGATGGTGCAGCAGATGTTGGTTATATTTTACATAATTAGAACAAGATACAAAATAAGTTCCACCATGAATTAATTGGTTGAGGCATGAATATAATTCAATTGGCCATTTAATTTTTACAAACTAAAATAGGGCCAGGTTTGAATATAATGCTCAGCTGGTTTATCAGGATGTCTCCATACAATCCTTTTTTGGCACAAACTGATTTAGATGTTTGGGTCAGAAGGGTACAACTTGTAGAGGTTAACACAAAGTTTTAATGTCTAAAAGGCAAAGGCTATATTTCCTGCCAGTTTCTCAACACGGTAACCACTGTCACCACTAACACACGGGTGTTGCTGTTTGAAAACTTTATTGGGCTGGTGAGGAGGGCAGTTGGAACATTGGCAAAACCAATTTCAAACCTTTAATATACCCGATGCTAAATACTTTCAAGTAAGAAACATGACCTGCTTCGTTATGCTGTCATGCAGAACCCTCTAGCAGTTCAGCAAGGAATTGCAGCTAACACCAAAACATTACTGGTGTAAAACTCAATGTGGGTTACAGACACTGCTGCTGTGTAGAATGGTTTTCAGCTCACGTCAGATGAAATGTTCTGATCACACGATAAGGATGCAGGTTAAATTGCTAATGTGCACTTTGTTGGAACAGCTGCAAATTCTAAACAATCCTAACATCCAGATAAAAAGACCTTCTGTGGTAGATCACTATCTACTCTAAGAAAGTATTTTAGTTGGCTTTTTAACACCCACTTCCTCCTCCTTCTCCCTGAAGGTAGTGACCCCATGTTGGGGTGCCATTCTACAGGCCGAATTTGGTTCTTCGCCCAAATGCCCATTCTCTCATCTCCGATTGTTAACATTGCAACCCCAGATTTGAACTGTTTCCAAAACACTTGGAGTGTAAGTCAAGGTAACGCTCACATACAAACCCACATAACAAAACTACAGTACTATCAAACTCTATCCAGTAGTGAAGTGCAGGAAATGGAGAAATAGGGCCTATTCAATGGGGAACTGTGGGATATATAAAAGTCTATGTGAGAAAGACTAAATAACTCTTGTGAATTAATACCAGTCTCACTAATGAAGAGAATAAATTATATTTTCTTGCACCTTTTTAAAAAAAAGCATAATTATTCAATTGACTATACAACTAGAATTTTGTGACACAAATTTGTTGTCAGGAGTGTGTACTCCATGCTGGATGGCATTGGGCTCATCCATCCAGGATTACCCCCCACTATTATACCGTCCAACTGTCTGAAATAGGTCCAAGGTTTTTGTCTCCAATACCTGCCTGGCTGTCCATTCCAAATGTTGATCAATTCAAAATTAGCCTGTCTCCAGTTTGAACCTGTGCCCCTTCTCCTGCATTAAAGGTTTAATTTGAAGTGGTGTTCTGGATTTACCTTTCTATAACCATTTACTAACTTGCATACATCTGTAGGTCACTCCTTTTTTTTTAAGGATGAAGAGCTCAAGTTTTCCCTCATAACTCAGTCCACTACTAGAGACTTATATTTTGGCTACCAAGACATGGAGACATTCATAGAATCATAGAAATTTACAGCACAGGAGGCCATTCAGCCCTTCTCCCCACAATTGGTGGCACAACCTTCAGTTGTCTTGCATCTCCAATTTTCTCCGCCGTTAAAAGTCATCTTAAAACCTGTGACTTCAGGAGGCCATTTGGCCCAATGTGTCTGTGCCAGCCAAAAAAGAGCTATCCAGCCTAATCCCACTTTCCAACTCTGGTCCGTGGCCTTGTAGGTTACGGCACTTCAGGTGCACATCCAAGTACTTTTAAAATGCAATGAGGGTTTATGCCTTTACCACCCTTTCAGGCAGTGAGTTCCAGACCCCCACCGCCCTCTGGGTGAAAGAAATTCTCCTCAATTGCCCTCTAATCCTTCTACCAATTACTTTAAATCTTTGCCCCATGGTTACTGACCTCTCTGCTAAGGGAAATGGGTCCTTCCTACCTACTTTATCTAGACACCTCATAATTTTATACACCTCAATTAAATCTCTCCTCAGCCTCCTCTGTTCCAAAGAAAACAACCCCAGCCTATCCAATCTTTCCTCATAGCTAAAATTCTGCATTCAACATGCAGTCTGCCAGTTTTAGCAATTACATTTTCACTGGTACCAGAACTTGCATTTAAATAGCATCTTTAATGCGGTAAGTGGCACACGGTGCTTTATAGTTGTGTTTGTCGGGAGACGGGGGAGCATGCAGAACTGCATACTTGCAAGGCACTTGAAGTGCCGTAACCTACAAGGCTACGGACCAGATCTGGAAAGTGGGATTAGGCTGGATAGCTCTTTTTCGGCTGGCACAGACGCAATGGGCCGAATGGCCTCCTGTGCATGGTTGAAGTCACAGGTTTTAAGATGACTTTTAAACGATTGAGAAAATTGGAGATGCAAGACAACTGAAGGTTCTGCCACCAATTGTGGGGAGAAGGGAGGGGATAGGGGAGATATACAGAAGGCCAATGACAGGGGGCTAAAAGGTGATTTAGAAATGTAGCGTGACATTCTATTTGCTGTGCTGATTACTGCTCCACAGTGGCTGGGCAAAATAAGATCCTTTCAACTTCACCCTCAGCTATTTTGACACCATTCAAGGTATAGGTCACCCATTTATTTCTTCCAAAATTTCAGACCCACGTTAGTTATATATAGCTTAATTTGCAGGTCCTAAGCTGCCTCGGAGGAATCGACTGCTCCCTTCTCCTCAATTTAGTATCATCTACAACTTTGCATCAAATATCTGAATCCAAGTTATTAATGGAAGTTAGAAACACTAGGGATCCCAACATTGTCACTTGGGGTTCCCCACTCAGCAAGTCCCATCCTTCCATTCAAATATCATTCCGTTAACAAGTGGGCAGTACTTCCTGCTCTGCAGCCACTTTCTTGTCCATTTCCAGGTTTAATTTTGAATTCCAACTGCTTTAAATTTTTGTAGTAGCTTTTCAGTCAGAACATTATAAAAGACTTTCTGCAAGTCTAGGCCTTAAGCCCAGTCGGAAGTCTCTTCTTTATAAGTATGATCCCTGACTGCTGCTGAGTTAGTAGTTCTCAGCCGGAGTTCCCGCTATTGCATGGGAGTTCTCCCAGTGCCCTGGGCAATATTTATCCCTCAACCAACATCACTAAAAGAACAGATTATCTGGTCATATATCTCATCGCTGTTTGTGGGACCTTGCTGTGTGCAAATTGGCTGGCATGTTTCCTACATTACAACAGTGACGATACTTCACAAGTACTTCATGGGCTGTAAAGTGCTTCGAGTCGACCTGAGGTCGTGAAAGCCGCTATATAAATGCAAATTCTTTCCTTTCCTCATTGAGTGACTCCTGCAGGAGAGTGTGTATAGTCATCCGATGAGAGTAGCATTGAGCTCAGTTGCAATTCCCCTTGTGGTTAAATATGCCAACACTCACTATCTAGGTTCACACGTAGAGGACGATCACTTGAGTGAAGTACCTGAAAGCTGCCACCACTTGTAGGAATCTACCCCTGCCTGAGCCAGGAAATTGGATAAGAAAAATACAAAAACAGTTTTCCGATTCAACAGGTAGTAGGACAGAGGCAGCAACAGTTGACAACAGTCTGTGTGCTCCCTCTGCACTACGACCTACAAAAAAAAACATGAGCACAGACATACAGCAAACTAGCTGTTTTATATTTAAAAAGCCGTGTTTCCAGTCTTGTTTTGGAATAAAGAATCTTTCAAATTCATGTAGTAGCGGGAACAACAAAACCCTCCTGATTAAAAATGCAGACGTTGGAGCCTAGAGCTTTAATCTGTCCTTACAAACTGGGTCAACTGGAAAATTCTGCTGCTTTCAACTTTATCTGTTCAGAGACAAACACATCATAAGATTAGTAATGAATGTTTCCAAACACAATTAGTAATGAATGTTTCTAAACACAAAATGACAACTGAAGTCATTCAGCTTCAATCACCATGAAGGCCTGAATGAGACTAAATCCCCCTCCTGTTCATAGTGCTGCTGGTACAGATAACACTTTAAATTACACTGGTGAATGAGAACTGTGTTATCATCAACTACTTCACAAAAAGGCGTAGATTGACGCAGAAAGTTAGTGTATTTATAACGGTCACGTCTACTGCCACCACTATGGTGGGAGTAACGCATTCTGGTGTTGCCACCGACAGGATGTGGGAGGACAATACTCACCCATCCCTTTGTCTGGAATGTTTAATTTGATCCAGTCATTGTCAGGCACGCTACCGAGTTCAGAGAACGCACAGCGCTGACGCCACCGAGTTCAGAGAACGCACAGCGCTGACGCTACCGAGTTCAGATAGGAAGGGGTGAGGCCACGGAGGGATTTCAACATGAGGATGGGAATTTTAAAATCAAGGTGTTGGTAGACCGGGGGGCCATGAAGGTCAGCGAGCACAGGGGTGATGGGTGAACAAGACTTGGTGCGAGTTAGGATACGTACAAGAGAGTTTTGGATAAGCTCAAGTATATTGAGGATGGAAGATGGGAGGCCGGCCAGGAGAGCATTGGAATAGTCACGTCTGGAAGTAACAAAAGCATGGAAGAGGCTTTCAGCAGCAGATGGGCTGTGGCAGGGGCTGAGTCGGGCAACGTTGTAGAGGTGGAAGTAGGCGGTCTTTGTGATGGAGGGGATATGGGGTCAGACGCTCAGCTCAGGGTCAATTAGGATGCCGAGGTTGTGAACAGTCTGTTTCAGCCTGAGACAATGGCCAGGGAGGAGGGTGGAATCAGTAGCGAGGAAACTGAGTTGTGGCGGGAATTAAAGACAACGTCTTTGGTCTTCCCAATGCTTAATTGGTGAAATTTGCAGTTCATCCAAGATTGGATGTTGGAGAAGGATGGTGTGGTTAATCGTGCTTAAAAACTACTGAAATAAAGATGAGGATGGATAGTGCACCACGGCCACAGTCACAGAAGATGTCACTTTAGACTTTGATTAGGGTCAAAATCTACTCGCGGAGGTTCAAACATGGAGTTGTGGGAAAGATGGCAGACAGGTATGTGGCCAACAGACAGCAGCATTGCCTTCTACTCCACAGCTGCAGATAATGCAATGTCTTTCGGAATACAGGCGATAGTTGTTGGGAGTTGCAGGCAACACAAATTGCACAGTGCCTCCTCTTGACTCCTACAGCTGCTCTGCCAGTTAGGTTATGTGTATCTATGAATGCTGCTCATCCTCCTTCTCTTCCTCATTCAAGAAAAAGAGATCACAAGATAACTATGACCTTGAATCAAGTGTTGACCCTCTTTGTGTGAAGAATGATTTCTTGATATCACTCCTACATTTGAATCTATGTTGTTTTCTCCTATACTAGTGAGTCTCCTTGTGGCTTTTCTCTGCACTGGCCACAGTACATCAGTAGCTCCCTTGTACCTCAGTGACCAGCACTGCACAAGGGAGTCAAGGTGTGGTCTGAGCAGCAGACTGATCACAACTTCTTCTGATACAAAGGCCTGGACTTTCTTTATGAAAACTACCCATTTCTGGGTGGTGGTCTGGCAAGTGAAGTGGGGCAGGGCCCCTCAGCCCAAACTCCACACCAGAAGTGGCCACTCCGATTTCTGCCATGTTTTCCCTCCCATGACTCCTCCGTGGCCCTGATCATTCTGCTGGCAGCTCACCCACCGGAATCAAATGAACGGGGGGGGAATTGCTAAATTCAAACTTTTGTCGCTACGGAAGTGACAACAGCTGCTATACCCTCTTCCTAATGTTGGGCTGGCAGCTACACTGATCACCTGGACTGCCACAGGAACATAGGATTAGGAGGAGGCTATTGGGCCCTCCGAGCCTGTTCTGCCATTCAATTAGACCATCGAGCCATTCACTACGATATTTCTGCAGCTACCGATCTGCTCAATCACACCCTCAACTCCACCTTTGATGCCGTTGTCCCCATTAAAACCATTACTCTCTCTCACCCTGGTCGTTGCCCCTATTATGGCCCTCATCTCCGCTCCCTGAAGTCCAAGGGACACAGACCTGAATGTTTATGGTGGACAATTGTTTAGCCATTCATCACCAGATTTGGCTGGACCATATGAAGCACTATTGGGTCCTGATCTCCTCCGCCAAAACTGCTCACTATTCCAGGATCATCCTGGAATGCAAAGATAACTCCCGGCTTCTCTTCACTACAAGCTGTCTTAAACCCCTCTCCCCTCCCTCCTCCACCAAGTGCGAGGAGCTCATGGACTACTTTGTCACTAAGATTGAAACCATCCATTCAGCTGCCTCTGCTGCTTCCCTCCCTCCCCCGAACCCACCAAGCCAAATTTCCCCTATGATTCCTCCCTGCCCTAGCCCTGAACTTCCATCTTTCTCTCGTTTTTCTCCTCTCTCCCCTCATGCCCTCTCCGAGCTCATCTTGACCATGAGACCCACCTCCTGCTCCCTCGACCCTACTCCCACCAAACTGCTGATCACCCATCTTCCCTTCCTGGCCCCCATGTTAGCTGATATTGTTAACGGTTCCTTCTCCTCAGGCACTGTGCCCCTCCCCTTCAAATCTGCCGTCATCACACTCCTTCTCAATAAAGCAACCCTTGAACCCTCTGTCCTTGCAAACTACCGCCCTATCTCCAGCATCCCTTTCCTCTCCAAAGTCCTTGAACATGTCACCTCCCAAATCCATGCCCATCCTTCCTGCAACTCCATGTTTCAATCCCTCCAATCAGGTTTCCTTCCCTCCCAGAGTACTGAAACGGCCCTTATCAAAGTCACAAATCACATCCTATGTGACTGTGACGATGGTAAACTATCCCTCCTCATTCTTCTTGACCTGTCTGCAGCCTTTGACACTGTTGACCACACCATCTTCCTCCAACACCTCTCCTCCGTCGTCCAACTGGGTGGGGCTGTGCTCGTCTGGTTCCATTCCTATCTATCCAGTCGTAGCCAGAAAATTACCTGCAATGGCTTCTCTTCCCACTCCCACACTGTTACCTCTCGAGTCCCACAGCGATCTATCCTTGGCCCCCTTCTATTTCCCATCGGCGACATCATCCAAAAAAACATCAGGTTCCACATGTACGCTGACGACACCCAGCTCTACCTCACCATCACCTCCCTCGACACTTCTGCTGTCTCTGATTTATCACAATGCTTGTCCGAAATCCAGTACTGGATGAGCAAAAATTTCCTCCACCGGCCACTGTCTGAGGCTGAACCAGACTGTTCACAACCTTGGTGTCCTATTTGACCCTGAGATGAGCTTCCGACCACATATCCAGTCTATCACCAAGACCGCCTACTTCCACCTCTGTAACATCGCCTGTCTCCACTCCTGCCTCAGCTCATCTGCTGCTGAAACCCTCATCCATGCCTTTGTTACCTCTGGACTTGACTGTTCCAATGCTCACCTGGCCGGCCTCCCATCTTCCACCCTCCATAAACTTGAGCTCATCCAAAACTCTGCTGCCCCTATCCTGACTTGCACCAGGTCCTGTTCACCCAGCACCCCTGTGCTCGCTGACCTACATTGGATTCCGGTCCGGGAACGCCTCGATTTTAAAATTCTCATTCTTGTTTTCAAATCCCTCCATGGCCTCGCCCCTCCCTACAACTCCTTCAGCCCTACAACCCTCCGAGATCTCTGTGCTCCTCTAATTCTTGCCTCATGCGTATCCCCGCTCCATCATTGGTGGCCGTGCCTTCAGCTGCCTAGGCCCTAAGCTCTGGAATTCCCTCTCTAAACCTCTCCACCTCTCTCTCCTCCTTTAAGACACTCATTAAAACCTACCTCTCTGACCAAGCTTTTGGTCACCTGTCCTAATATCTCCTTAGTTGGCTCGGTGTCAAATTTTGTTTGATAACACTCCTGTGAAACACTTTGGGATGTTTTATTACGTTAAAGGCACTATATAAATGCAAGTTGATCATGGTTGATCTGTATCTTAACTTCATCTACCTGCCTTGGTTCCATAACCCTTAATATCCACCGTGCCTAACAAAAATCTATCAATCGCAGTTTTGAAATTTTCAATTGACCCCCCAACCTCAACAGTTTTTTTTTTGGGGTGGAGTGGGGTGGGGAGAGAGTTCCAGATTTCCACTACCCTTTGTGTGAAGAGGTGATTTCTGACATCACCCCTGAACGACCTAGCTCTAATTTTAAGGTTATGGCCCTTTGTTCTGGGCTCTCCCACCAGAGGAAATAGTTTCTCTCTATCTACTCTATCAAATCCTTTACTTATCTCAAACACCTTAATTAGATCGCCCCTTAATCTTCTATACTCGGGGGAATACAAGCCTAGTCTATGCAATCTGTCCTTATAATTAAACCCTTTTAGCCCCCGTGTCATTCTGGTGCATTTGGGCTACACCCCCTCCAAGGCAAATATATCCTTCCTGAGGTGCGGTGCCCAGAACTAAATGCAGTATTCCAGACGGGGTCTAACCAGAGCTCTCTACGGCTGTAACAGAACATCCTCCCCTTTGTATTCCAGCCCCCACCCCGTGATAAAGGCCAACATTCCATTAATCTTTTTAATTATTTTTTGTACCTGTCCATGAGCTTTTAGTGACTTCTGTACTTGGACCCCTAAATCACCCTGCTCATCCACAGTTCCTAGCTTCTCACCATTCAGAAAATACTCTGATCTATCTTCCTTAGGTCCAAAGTGGATGACCTCATGCTTTCCCACATTGAACTCCATCTGCCACAGTTTTACCCACTCACTTAATCTATCAATGTCCCTTTGCAGCTTTTTGCTCCCATCTACACCATTTACTGTGCCACCTAACTTAGTGTCATCAGCAAAATTAGATATACGGCTCTCTAAGTCATCCAAATCATTTATAAATAGAGTGAAAAGCTGTGGCCCCAGTACAGATCCCTGGGGGACACCACTAGTCACACCCTGCCAATTTGAGTACATATCCATTATCCCTACTCTCTGTCTCCTACCTCCTATCCAATTCCCTATCCAGCCAATAGGTTGCCTCCAATTCCATGTGCTCTGATTTTTGTTAACAGTCTCTTATGTGGAACCTTGGGGAGTGCTATCAGCATGGCCTGATAAAAACTCCCACCAAACACCCCTGTCTGCTGGAGGAGTGAGGCCTCCACATTGAGCAGCCTCCCACCTTGCTTTGACTCCGAAAAAAACTCCACACCAAACCAACCCAGAGAAATCCTCTTGCTGCCATTCATGATCAAGAGCGTGATCCAGGCCTAACGGGGGCAGGAGGAGGGAGAGGAGAGCGTGATCCAGGTCTAACGGGGGCAGGAGGAGGGAGAGGAGAACGTGATCCAGGTCTAACGGGGGCAGGAGGAGGGAGAGGAGAACGTGATCCAGGTCTAACGGGGGCAGGAGCAGGGAGAGGAGAACGTGATCCAGGCCTAACGGGGGCAGGAGCAGGGAGAGGAGAACGTGATCCAGGCCTAACGGGGGCAGGAGCAGGGAGAGGAGAACGTGATCCAGGTCTAATGGGGGCAGGAGGAGGGAGAGGAGAACGTGATCCAGGCCTAACGGGGGCAGGAGCAGGGAGAGGAGAACGTGATCCAGGCCTAACGGGGGAAGGAGGAGGGAGAGGAGAAGGTGATCCAGGTCTAACGGGGGCAGGAGGAGGGAGAGGAGAGCGTGATCCAGGCCTAACGGGGGCAGGAGGAGGGAGAGGAGAGCGTGATCCAGGCCTAACGGGGGCAGGAGGAGGGAGAGGAGACCGTGATCCAGGTCTAACGGGGGAAGGAGGAGGGAGAGGAGAACGTGATCCAGGTCTAACGGGAGCAGGAGGAGGGAGAGGAGAGCGTGATCCAGGCCTAACGGGGGCAGGAGGAGGGAGAGGAGAGCGTGATCCAGGTCTAACGGGGGCAGGAGGAGGGAGAGGAGAACGTGATCCAGGTCTAACGGGGGCAGGAGCAGGGAGAGGAGAGCGTGATCCAGGTCTAACGGGGGCAGGAGGAGGGAGAGGAGAGCGTGATCCAGGTCTAACGGGGGCAGGAGGAGGGAGAGGAGAACGTGATCCAGGTCTAACGGGGGCAGGAGGAGGGAGAGGAGAACGTGATCCAGGTCTAACGGGGGCAGGAGGAGGGAGAGGAGAACGTGATCCAGGCCTAACGGGGGCAGGAGGAGGGAGAGGAGAGCGTGATCCAGGTCTAACGGGGGCAGGAGGAGGGAGAGGAGAGCGTGATCCAGGTCTAACGGGGGCAGGAGGAGGGAGAGGAGAGCGTGATCCAGGTCTAACGGGGGCAGGAGCAGGGAGAGGAGAACGTGATCCAGGTCTAACGGGGGCAGGAGGAGGGTGAGGAGAACGTGATCCAGGTCTAACGGGGGCAGGAGCAGGGAGAGGAGAACGTGATCCAGGTCTAACGGGGGCAGGAGCAGAGAGAGGAGAACGTGATCCAGGTCTAACGGGGGCAGGAGCAGGGAGAGGAGAGCGTGATCCAGGTCTAATGGGGGCAGGAGGAGGGAGAGGAGAGCGTGATCCAGGTCTAACGGGGGCAGGAGCAGGGAGAGGAGAGCGTGATCCAGGTCTAATGGGGGCAGGAGGAGGGAGAGGAGAGCGTGATCCAGGTCTAACGGGGGCAGGAGGAGGGAGAGGAGAGCGTGATCCAGGTCTAACGGGGGCAGGAGGAGGGAGAGGAGAACGTGATCCAGGTCTAACGGGGGCAGGAGGAGGGAGAGGAGAACGTGATCCAGGTCTAACGGGGGCAGGAGGAGGGAGAGGAGAGCGTGATCCAGGCCTAACGGGGGCAGGAGGAGGGAGAGGAGAACGTGATCCAGGTCTAACGGGGGCAGGAGGAGGGAGAGGAGAACGTGATCCAGGTCTAACGGGGGCAGGAGCAGGGAGAGGAGACCGTGATCCAGGTCTAACGGGGGCAGGAGCAGGGAGAGGAGAACGTGATCCAGGCCTAACGGGGGCAGGAGGAGGGTGAGGAGAACGTGATCCAGGTCTAATGGGGGCAGGAGGAGGGAGAGGAGAGCGTGATCCAGGCCTAACGGGGGCAGGAGGAGGGAGAGGAGAGCGTGATCCAGGTCTAACGGGGGCAGGAGGAGGGAGAGGAGAACGTGATCCAGGTCTAACGGGGGCAGGAGGAGGGAGAGGAGAGCGTGATCCAGGTCTAACGGGGGCAGGAGGAGGGAGAGGAGAACGTGATCCAGGCCTAACGGGGGCAGGAGGAGGGAGAGGAGAACGTGATCCAGGTCTAACGGGGGAATGAGGAGGGAGAGGAGAGCGTGATCCAGGTCTAACGGGGGCAGGAGGAGGGAGAGGAGAACGTGATCCAGGTCTAACGGGGGCAGGAGGAGGGAGAGGAGAACGTGATCCAGGTCTAACGGGGGAAGGAGGAGGGAGAGGAGAACGTGATCCAGGTCTAACGGGGGCAGGAGGAGGGAGAGGAGAGCGTGATCCAGGTCTAACGGGGGCAGGAGGAGGGAGAGGAGAGCGTGATCCAGGTCTAACGGGGGCAGGAGGAGGGAGAGGAGAACGTGATCCAGGTCTAACGGGGGCAGGAGCAGGGAGAGGAGAGCGTGATCCAGGTCTAACGGGGGCAGGAGGAGGGAGAGGAGAACGTGATCCAGGCCTAACGGGGGCAGGAGGAGGGAGAGGAGAGCGTGATCCAGGTCTAACGGGGGCAGGAGGAGGGAGAGGAGAACGTGATCCAGGTCTAACGGGGGCAGGAGGAGGGAGAGGAGAACGTGATCCAGGTCTAACGGGGGCAGGAGGAGGGAGAGGAGAACGTGATCCAGGTCTAACGGGGGCAGGAGGAGGGAGAGGAGAGCGTGATCCAGGTCTAACGGGGGCAGGAGGAGGGAGAGGAGAGCGTGATCCAGGTCTAACGGGGGCAGGAGGAGGGAGAGGAGAGCGTGATCCAGGTCTAACGGGGGCAGGAGGAGGGAGAGGAGAGCGTGATCCAGGTCTAACGGGGGCAGGAGGAGGGTGAGGAGAACGTGATCCAGGTCTAACGGGGGCAGGAGGAGGGAGAGGAGAACGTGATCCAGGCCTAACGGGAGCAGGAGGAGGGAGAGGAGAACGTGATCCAGGCCTAACGGGGGCAGGAGGAGGGAGAGGAGAACGTGATCCAGGCCTAATGGGGGCAGGAGGAGGGAGAGGAGAGCGTGATCCAGGTCTAACGGGGGCAGGAGGAGGGAGAGGAGAGCGTGATCCAGGTCTAACGGGGGAAGGAGCAGGGAGAGGAGAACGTGATCCAGGTCTAACGGGGGCAGGAGCAGGGTGAGGAGAACGTGATCCAGGTCTAACGGGGGAAGGAGCAGGGAGAGGAGAACGTGATCCAGGTCTAACGGGGGCAGGAGGAGGGAGAGGAGAGCGTGATCCAGGTCTAACGGGGGCAGGAGGAGGGTGAGGAGACCGTGATCCAGGTCTAACGGGGGCAGGAGCAGGGAGAGGAGAGCGTGATCCAGGTCTAACGGGAGCAGGAGGAGGGAGAGGAGAACGTGATCCAGGTCTAACGGGGGCAGGAGCAGGGAGAGGAGAGCGTGATCCAGGTCTAACGGGGGCAGGAGGAGGGAGAGGAGAACGTGATCCAGGTCTAACGGGGGCAGGAGCAGGGAGAGGAGAACGTGATCCAGGTCTAACGGGGGCAGGAGGTGGAAGAGGAGAACGTGATCCAGGCCTAACGGGGGCAGGAGGAGGGAGAGGAGAGCGTGATCCAGGTCTAACGGGGGCAGGAGGAGGGAGAGGAGAACGTGATCCAGGTCTAACGGGGGAAGGAGCAGGGAGAGGAGAACGTGATCCAGGTCTAACGGGGGCAGGAGGAGGGAGAGGAGAACGTGATCCAGGCCTAACGGGGGCAGGAGCAGGGAGAGGAGAACGTGATCCAGGTCTAACGGGGGCAGGAGGAGGGAGAGGAGAACGTGATCCAGGTCTAACGGGGGAAGGAGGAGGGAGAGGAGAACGTGATCCAGGTCTAACGGGGGAAGGAGCAGGGAGAGGAGAGCGTGATCCAGGTCTAACGGGGGCAGGAGCAGGGAGAGGAGAGCGTGATCCAGGCCTAACGGGGGCAGGAGGAGGGAGAGGAGAGCGTGATCCAGGTCTAACGGGGGCAGGAGCAGGGAGAGGAGAACGTGATCCAGGTCTAACGGGGGCAGGAGGAGGGAGAGGAGAACGTGATCCAGGTCTAACGGGGGCAGGAGGAGGGAGAGGAGAGCGTGATCCAGGTCTAACGGGGGAAGGAGCAGGGAGAGGAGAGCGTGATCCAGGCCTAACGGGGGCAGGAGGAGGGAGAGGAGAGCGTGATCCAGGTCTAACGGGGGCAGGAGGAGGGAGAGGAGAACGTGATCCAGGTCTAACGGGGGCAGGAGCAGGGAGAGGAGAACGTGATCCAGGCCTAACGGGGGCAGGAGGAGGGAGAGGAGAACGTGATCCAGGTCTAACGGGGGCAGGAGCAGGGAGAGGAGAACGTGATCCAGGCCTAACGGGGGCAGGAGCAGGGAGAGGAGAACGTGATCCAGGTCTAATGGGGGCAGGAGGAGGGAGAGGAGAACGTGATCCAGGTCTAACGGGGGAAGGAGCAGGGAGAGGAGAGCGTGATCCAGTCCTAACGGGGGCAGGAGGAGGGAGAGGAGACCGTGATCCAGGTCTAACGGGGGCAGGAGGAGGGAGAGGAGAGCGTGATCCAGGTCTAACGGGGGCAGGAGGAGGGAGAGGAGAACGTGATCCAGGTCTAACGGGGGCAGGAGGAGCGAGAGGAGAACGTGATCTAGGTCTAACGGGGGCAGGAGCAGGGAGAGGAGAGCGTGATCCAGGTCTAATGGGGGCAGGAGCAGGGAGAGGAGAGCGTGATCCAGGTCTAACGGGGGAAGGAGCAGGGAGAGGAGAACGTGATCCAGGTCTAACGGGGGCAGGAGGAGGGAGAGGAGAACGTGATCCAGGCCAAATGGGGGCAGGAGGAGGGAGAGGAGAACGTGATCCAGGTCTAATGGGGGCAGGAGCAGGGAGAGGAGAGCGTGATCCAGGCCTAATGGGGGCAGGAGGAGGGAGAGGAGAACGTGATCCAGGTCTAACGGGGGCAGGAGGAGGGAGAGGAGAGCGTGATCCAGGTCTAACGGGGGCAGGAGGAGGGAGAGGAGAGCGTGATCCAGGTCTAACGGGGGCAGGAGGAGGGAGAGGAGAGCGTGATCCAGGTCTAACGGGGGCAGGAGGAGGGAGAGGAGAGCGTGATCCAGGTCTAACGGGGGCAGGAGGAGGGAGAGGAGAACGTGATCCAGGTCTAACGGGGGCAGGAGGAGCGAGAGGAGAACGTGATTTAGGTCTAACGGGGGAAGGAGCAGGGAGAGGAGAGCGTTATCCAGGTCTAACGGGGGCAGGAGGAGGGAGAGGAGAACGTGATCCAGGTCTAACGGGGGCAGGAGCAGGGAGAGGAGAACGTGATCCAGGCCTAACGGGGGCAGGAGGAGGGAGAGGAGAACGTGATCCAGGTCTAACGGGGGCAGGAGGAGGGAGAGGAGACCGTGATCCAGGTGTAATGGGGGCAGGAGGAGGGAGAGGAGAACGTGATCCAGGTCTGACGGGGGCAGGAGCAGGGAGAGGAGAACGTGATCCAGGCCTAACGGGGGCAGGAGGAGGGAGAGGAGAACGTGATCCAGGTCTAACGGGGGCAGGAGGAGGGAGAGGAGAGCGTGATCCAGGTGTAATGGGGGCAGGAGGAGGGAGAGGAGAACGTGATCCAGGTCTAACGGGGGCAGGAGGAGGGAGAGGAGAGCGTGATCCAGGCCTAACGGGGGCAGGAGGAGGGAGAGGAGAACGTGATCCAGGTCTAACGGGGGCAGGAGGAGGGAGAGGAGAACGTGATCCAGGTCTAACGGGGGCAGGAGGAGGGAGAGGAGAACGTGATCCAGGTCTAACGGGGGCAGGAGGAGGGAGAGGAGAGCGTGATCCAGGTCTAACGGGGGCAGGAGGAGGGAGAGGAGAACGTGATCCAGGTCTAACGGGGGCAGGAGGAGGGAGAGGAGAGCGTGATCCAGGTCTAACGGGGGCAGGAGGAGGGAGAGGAGAGCGTGATCCAGGTCTAACGGGGGCAGGAGGAGGGAGAGGAGAACGTGATCCAGGTCGAACGGGGGCAGGAGGAGCGAGAGGAGAACGTGATTTAGGTCTAACGGGGGCAGGAGCAGGGAGAGGAGAGCGTTATCCAGGTCTAACGGGGGCAGGAGGAGGGAGAGGAGAACGTGATCCAGGTCTAACGGGGGCAGGAGCAGGGAGAGGAGAACGTGATCCAGGCCTAACGGGGGCAGGAGGAGGGAGAGGAGAACGTGATCCAGGTCTAACGGGGGCAGGAGGAGGGAGAGGAGACCGTGATCCAGGTGTAATGGGGGCAGGAGGAGGGAGAGGAGAACGTGATCCAGGTCTGACGGGGGCAGGAGCAGGGAGAGGAGAACGTGATCCAGGCCTAACGGGGGCAGGAGGAGGGAGAGGAGAACGTGATCCAGGTCTAACGGGGGCAGGAGGAGGGAGAGGAGAGCGTGATCCAGGTGTAATGGGGGCAGGAGGAGGGAGAGGAGAACGTGATCCAGGTCTAACGGGGGCAGGAGGAGGGAGAGGAGAGCGTGATCCAGGCCTAACGGGGGCAGGAGGAGGGAGAGGAGAACGTGATCCAGGTCTAACGGGGGCAGGAGGAGGGAGAGGAGAACGTGATCCAGGTCTAACGGGGGCAGGAGGAGGGAGAGGAGAACGTGATCCAGGTCTAACGGGGGCAGGAGGAGGGAGAGGAGAGCGTGATCCAGGTCTAACGGGGGCAGGAGGAGGGAGAGGAGAGCGTGATCCAGGTCTAACGGGGGCAGGAGGAGGGAGAGGAGAGCGTGATCCAGGTCTAACGGGGGCAGGAGGAGGGAGAGGAGAGCGTGATCCAGGTCTAACGGGGGCAGGAGGAGGGAGAGGAGAACGTGATCCAGGTCCAACGGGGGCAGGAGGAGCGAGAGGAGAACGTGATTTAGGTCTAACGGGGGAAGGAGCAGGGAGAGGAGAGCGTTATCCAGGTCTAACGGGGGCAGGAGGAGGGAGAGGAGAACGTGATCCAGGCCTAACGGGGGCAGGAGGAGGGAGAGGAGAACGTGATCCAGGCCTAACGGGGGCAGGAGGAGGGAGAGGAGAACGTGATCCAGGTCTAACGGGGGCAGGAGGAGGGAGAGGAGACCGTGATCCAGGTGTAATGGGGGCAGGAGGAGGGAGAGGAGAACGTGATCCAGGTCTGACGGGGGCAGGAGCAGGGAGAGGAGAACGTGATCCAGGCCTAACGGGGGCAGGAGGAGGGAGAGGAGAACGTGATCCAGGTCTAACGGGGGCAGGAGGAGGGAGAGGAGAGCGTGATCCAGGTGTAATGGGGGCAGGAGGAGGGAGAGGAGAACGTGATCCAGGTCTAACGGGGGCAGGAGGAGGGAGAGGAGAGCGTGATCCAGGCCTAACGGGGGCAGGAGGAGGGAGAGGAGAACGTGATCCAGGTCTAACGGGGGCAGGAGGAGGGAGAGGAGAACGTGATCCAGGTCTAACGGGGGCAGGAGGAGGGAGAGGAGAACGTGATCCAGGTCTAACGGGGGCAGGAGCAGGGAGAGGAGAACGTGATCCAGGCCTAACGGGGGCAGGAGGAGGGAGAGGAGAGCGTGATCCAGGTCTAACGGGGGCAGGAGGAGGGAGAGGAGAGCGTGATCCAGGTCTAACGGGGGCAGGAGGAGGGAGAGGAGAGCGTGATCCAGGCCTAACGGGGGCAGGAGGAGGGAGAGGAAAACGTGATCCAGGTCTAACGGGGGCAGGAGGAGGGAGAGGAGAACGTGATCCAGGTCTAACGGGGGCAGGAGCAGGGAGAGGAGAACGTGATCCAGGTCTAACGGGGGCAGGAGCAGGGAGAGGAGAACGTGATCCAGGTCTAACGGGGGCAGGAGGAGGGAGAGGAGAACGTGATCCAGGTCTAACGGGGGCAGGAGGAGGGAGAGGAGAGCGTGATCCAGGTGTAACGGGGGCAGGAGGAGGGAGAGGAGAACGTGATCCAGGTCTAACGGGGGCAGGAGGAGGGAGAGGAGAGCGTGATCCAGGCCTAACGGGGGCAGGAGCAGGGAGAGGAGAACGTGATCCAGGCCTAACGGGGGCAGGAGCAGGGAGAGGAGAACGTGATCCAGGTCTAACGGGGGCAGGAGCAGGGAGAGGAGAACGTGATCCAGGTCTAACGGGGGCAGGAGGAGGGAGAGGAGAACGTGATCCAGGCCTAACGGGAGCAGGAGCAGGGAGAGGAGAGCGTGATCCAGGTCTAACGGGGGCAGGAGCAGGGAGAGGAGAACGTGATCCAGGTCTAACGGGGGCAGGAGGAGGGAGAGGAGAACGTGATCCAGGTCTAACGGGGGCAGGAGGAGGGAGAGGAGAACGTGATCCAGGTCTAACGGGGGCAGGAGCAGGGAGAGGAGAGCGTGATCCAGGTCTAACGGGGGCAGGAGGAGGGAGAGGAGAGCGTGATCCAGGCCTAACGGGGGCAGGAGGAGGGAGAGGAGAACGTGATCCAGGCCTAACGGGGGCAGGAGCAGGGAGAGGAGAGCGTGATCCAGGCCTAACGGGGGCAGGAGCAGGGAGAGGAGAACGTGATCCAGGCCTAACGGGGGCAGGAGCAGGGAGAGGAGAACGTGATCCAGGCCTAACGGGGGCAGGAGCAGGGAGAGGAGACCGTGATCCAGGTCTAACGGGGGCAGGAGGAGGGTGAGGAGAACGTGATCCAGGTCTAACGGGGGCAGGAGGAGGGTGAGGAGAACGTGATCCAGGTCTAACGGGGGCAGGAGGAGGGAGAGGAGAGCGTGATCCAGGTCTAACGGGGGCAGGAGGAGGGTGAGGAGAACGTGATCCAGGTCTAACGGGGGCAGGAGGAGGGAGAGGAGAGCGTGATCCAGGTCTAACGGGGGCAGGAGGAGGGAGAGGAGAGCGTGATCCAGGCCTAACGGGGGCAGGAGGAGGGAGAGGAGAGCGTGATCCAGGTCTAACGGGGGCAGGAGGAGGGAGAGGAGAACGTGATCCAGGTCTGACGGGGGCAGGAGGAGGGAGAGGAGAGCGTGATCCAGGTCTAACGGGGGCAGGAGGAGGGAGAGGAGAGCGTGATCCAGGTCTAACGGGGGCAGGAGGAGGGAGAGGAGAACGTGATCCAGGCCCAACGGGGGCAGGAGGAGGGAGAGGAGAGCGTGATCCAGGTCTAACGGGGGCAGGAGGAGGGAGAGGAGAACGTGATCCAGGTCTGACGGGGGCAGGAGGAGGGAGAGGAGAGCGTGATCCAGGTCTAACGGGGGCAGGAGGAGGGAGAGGAGAGCGTGATCCAGGCCCAACGGGGGCAGGAGGAGGGAGAGGAGAGCGTGATCCAGGTCTAACGGGGGCAGGAGGAGGGAGAGGAGAGCGTGATCCAGGTCTAACGGGAGCAGGAGCAGGGAGAGGAGAACGTGATCCAGGTCTAACGGGGGCAGGAGGAGGGAGAGGAGAGCGTGATCCAGGTCTAACGGGGGCAGGAGGAGGGAGAGGAGAGCGTGATCCAGGCCTAACGGGGGCAGGAGGAGGGAGAGGAGAGCGTGATCCAGGTCTAACGGGGGCAGGAGCAGGGAGAGGAGAACGTGATCCAGATCTAACGGGGGCAGGAGGAGGGAGAGGAGAGCGTGATCCAGGTCTAACGGGGGCAGGAGGAGGGAGAGGAGAGCGTGATCCAGGTCTAACGGGGGCAGGAGGAGGGAGAGGAGAGCGTGATCCAGGTCTAACGGGGGCAGGAGGAGGGAGAGGAGAGCGTGATCCAGGTCTAACGGGGGCAGGAGCAGGGAGAGGAGAGCGTGATCCAGGCCTAACGGGGGAAGGAGCAGGGAGAGGAGAGCGTGATCCAGGTCTAACGGGGGCAGGAGGAGGGAGAGGAGAGCGTGATCCAGGTCTAACGGGGGAAGGAGCAGGGAGAGGAGAGCGTGATCCAGGTCTAACGGGGGCAGGAGGAGGGAGAGGAGAACGTGATCCAGGTGTAACGGGGGCAGGAGGAGGGAGAGGAGAGCGTGATCCAGGCCTAACGGGGGCAGGAGGAGGGAGAGGAGAACGTGATCCAGGTCTAACGGGGGCAGGAGGAGGGAGAGGAGAGCGTGATCCAGGTCTAACGGGGGCAGGAGGAGGGAGAGGAGAGCGTGATCCAGGTCTAACGGGGGCAGGAGGAGGGAGAGGAGAACGTGATCCAGGCCTAACGGGGGCAGGAGGAGGGAGAGGAGAGCGTGATCCAGGTCTAACGGGGGCAGGAGGAGGGAGAGGAGAACGTGATCCAGGCCTAACGGGGGCAGGAGGAGGGAGAGGAGAGCGTGATCCAGGTGTAATGGGGGCAGGAGCAGGGAGAGGAGAGCATGATCCAGGTCTAACGGGGGCAGGAGGAGGGAGAGGAGAACGTGATCCAGGTCTAACGGGGGCAGGAGGAGGGAGAGGAGAGCGTGATCCAGGCCTAACGGGGGCAGGAGGAGGGAGAGGAGAGCGTGATCCAGGTCTAACGGGGGCAGGAGCAGGGAGAGGAGAGCGTGATCCAGGTGTAACGGGGGAAGGAGGAGGGAGAGGAGAGCGTGATCCAGGTCTAACGGGGGCAGGAGGAGGGAGAGGAGAGCGTGATCCAGGTCTAACGGGGGCAGGAGGAGGGAGAGGAGAACGTGATCCAGGTCTAACGGGAGCAGGAGGAGGGAGAGTAGAACGTGATCCAGGTCTAACGGGGGCAGGAGCAGGGAGAGGAGAGCGTGATCCAGGTCTAACGGGGGCAGGAGGAGGGAGAGGAGAACGTGATGCAGGTCTAACGGGGGCAGGAGGAGGGAGAGGAGAACGTGATGCAGGTCTAACGGGGGCAGGAGCAGGGAGAGGAGAACGTGATCCAGGTCTAACGGGGGAAGGAGCAGGGAGAGGAGAGCGTGATCCAGGTCTAACGGGGGCAGGAGGAGGGAGAGGAGAACGTGATCCAGGTCTAACGGGGGCAGGAGCAGGGAGAGGAGAACGTGATCCAGGTCTAACGGGGGCAGGAGCAGGGAGAGGAGAACGTGATCCAGGTCTAACGGGGGCAGGAGCAGGGAGAGGAGAACGTGATCCAGGTCTAACGGGGGCAGGAGCAGGGAGAGGAGACCGTGATCCAGGTGTAACGGGGGCAGGAGGAGGGAGAGGAGAACGTGATCCAGGTCTAACGGGGGCAGGAGGAGGGAGAGGAGAACGTGATCCAGGCCTAACGGGGGCAGGAGGAGGGAGAGGAGAACGTGATCCAGGTCTAACGGGGGCAGGAGCAGGGAGAGGAGAGCGTGATCCAGGTCTAACGGGGGCAGGAGCAGGGAGAGGAGAGCGTGATCCAGGTCTAACGGGGGCAGGAGCAGGGAGAGGAGAACGTGATCCAGGTCTAACGGGGGCAGGAGCAGGGAGAGGAGAGCGTGATCCAGGCCTAACGGGGGCAGGAGGAGGGAGAGGAGAGCGTGATCCAGGCCTAACGGGGGCAGGAGCAGGGAGAGGAGAGCGTGATCCAGGTCTAATGGGGGCAGGAGGAGGGAGAGGAGACCGTGATCCAGGTCTAACGGGGGCAGGAGGAGGGAGAGGAGAACGTGATCCAGGTCTAACGGGGGCAGGAGGAGGGAGAGGAGAACGTGATCCAGGCCTAACGGGGGCAGGAGGAGGGAGAGGAGAACGTGATCCAGGCCTAACGGGGGCAGGAGCAGGGTGAGGAGAGCGTGATCCAGGTCTAACGGGGGCAGGAGGAGGGAGAGGAGAACGTGATCCAGGTCTAATGGGGGCAGGAGGAGGGAGAGGAGAACGTGATCCAGGTCTAACGGGGGCAGGAGGAGGGAGAGGAGAACGTGATCCAGGTCTAACGGGGGCAGGAGGAGGGAGAGGAGAACGTGATCCAGGTGTAACGGGGGAAGGAGGAGGGAGAGGAGAATGTGATCCAGGTGTAACGGGGGCAGGAGGAGGGAGAGGAGAGCGTGATCCAGGTGTAACGGGGGAAGGAGCAGGGAGAGGAGAACGTGATCCAGGTCTAACGGGGGCAGGAGGAGGGAGAGGAGAGCGTGATCCAGGTCTAACGGGAGCAGGAGGAGGGAGAGGAGAGCGTGATCCACGTCTAACGGGGGCAGGAGCAGGGAGAGGAGAACGTGATCCAGGTGTAACGGGGGCAGGAGGAGGGAGAGGAGAGCGTGATCCAGGTCTAACGGGGGCAGGAGGAGGGAGAGGAGAACGTGATCCAGGTCTAACGGGGGCAGGAGGAGGGAGAGGAGAGCGTGATCCAGGTGTAACGGGGGCAGGAGGAGGGAGAGGAGAGCGTGATCCAGGTCTAACGGGAGCAGGAGGAGGGAGAGGAGAACGTGATCCAGGCCTAATGGGGGCAGGAGCAGGGAGAGGAGAGCGTGATCCAGGTGTAACGGGGGCAGGAGGAGGGAGAGGAGAACGTGATCCAGGTCTAACGGGGGCAGGAGCAGGGAGAGGAGAACGTGATCCAGGTCTAACGGGGGCAGGAGGAGGGAGAGGAGAACGTGATCCAGGCCCAACGGGGGCAGGAGGAGGGAGAGGAGAGCGTGATCCAGGTCTAACGGGGGAAGGAGGAGGGAGAGGAGAACGTGATCCAGGTCTAACGGGGGAAGGAGGAGGGAGAGGAGAACGTGATCCAGGTCTAACGGGGGCAGGAGGAGGGAGAGGAGAACGTGATCCAGGTGTAACGGGGGCAGGAGGAGGGAGAGGAGAGCGTGATCCAGGTGTAACGGGGGAAGGAGCAGGGAGAGGAGAACGTGATCCAGGTCTAACGGGGGAAGGAGCAGGGAGAGGAGAGCGTGATCCAGGTCTAACGGGGGCAGGAGCAGGGAGTGGAGAACGTGATCCAGGTCTAACGGGGGCAGGAGGAGGGAGAGGAGAACGTGATCCAGGTCTAATGGGGGCAGGAGCAGGGAGAGGAGAGCATGATCCAGGTCTAACGGGGGCAGGAGGAGGGAGAGGAGAACGTGATCCAGGTCTAACGGGGGAAGGAGGAGGGAGATGAGAGCGTGATCCAGGTCTAACGGGGGCAGGAGCAGGGAGAGGAGAACGTGATCCAGGTCTAACGGGGGAAGGAGGAGGGAGAGGAGAACGTGATCCAGGTCTAACGGGGGCAGGAGGAGGGAGAGGAGAACGTGATCCAGGTCTAACGGGGGCAGGAGCAGGGAGAGGAGAACGTGATCCAGGTCTAACGGGGGAAGGAGGAGGGAGATGAGAGCGTGATCCAGGTCTAATGGGGGCAGGAGGAGGGAGAGGAGAACGTGATCCAGGTCTAATGGGGGCAGGAGGAGGGAGAGGAGAACGTGATCCAGGTCTAACGGGGGCAGGAGGAGGGAGAGGAGAACGTGATCCAGGTCTAATGGGGGCAGGAGGAGGGAGAGGAGAACGTGATCCAGGTCTAACGGGGGCAGGAGGAGGGAGAGGAGAACGTGATCCAGGTCTAACGGGGGCAGGAGGAGGGAGAGGAGAACGTGATCCAGGTCTAACGGGGGCAGGAGGAGGGAGAGGAGAACGTGATCCAGGTCTAATGGGGGCAGGAGGAGGGAGAGGAGAACGTGATCCAGGCCTAACGGGGGCAGGAGGAGGGAGAGGAGAACGTGATCCAGGTCTAACAGGGGCAGGAGGAGGGAGAGGAGAACGTGATCCAGGTCTAATGGGGGCAGGAGGAGGGAGAGGAGAACGTGATCCAGGCCTAACGGGGGCAGGAGGAGGGAGAGGAGAACGTGATCCAGGTCTAACAGGGGCAGGAGGAGGGAGAGGAGAACGTGATCCAGGTCTAACGGGGGCAGGAGCAGGGAGAGGAGAACGTGATCCAGGTCTAACGGGGGAAGGAGGAGGGAGAGGAGAACGTGATCCAGGTCTAATGGGGGCAGGAGGAGGGAGAGGAGAACGTGATCCAGGTCTAACGGGGGCAGGAGGAGGGAGAGGAGAACGTGATCCAGGTCTAACGGGGGCAGGAGCAGGGAGAGGAGAACATGATCCAGGTCTAACGGGGGCAGGAGCAGGGAGAGGAGAACGTGATCCAGGTCTAACGGGGGCAGGAGGAGGGAGAGGAGAACGTGATCCAGGTCTAACGGGGGCAGGAGCAGGGAGAGGAGAACGTGATCCAGGTCTAACGGGGGCAGGAGCAGGGAGAGGAGAACGTGATCCAGGTCTAACGGGGGCAGGAGGAGGGAGAGGAGAGCGTGATCCAGGTCTAACGGGGGCAGGAGCAGGGAGAGGAGAACGTGATCCAGGTCTAACGGGGGAAGGAGGAGGGAGAGGAGAGCGTGATCCAGGTCTAACGGGGGCAGGAGCAGGGAGAGGAGAACGTGATCCAGGTCTAACGGGGGAAGGAGGAGGGAGATGAGAGCGTGATCCAGGTCTAACGGGGGCAGGAGGAGGGAGAGGAGAACGTGATCCAGGTCTAACGGGGGCAGGAGCAGGGAGAGGAGAACGTGATCCAGGTCTAACGGGGGAAGGAGGAGGGAGAGGAGAACGTGATCCAGGTCTAACGGGGGCAGGAGGAGGGAGAGGAGAACGTGATCCAGGTCTAACGGGGGCAGGAGCAGGGAGAGGAGAACGTGATCCAGGTCTAACGGGGGCAGGAGGAGGGTGAGGAGAGCGTGATCCAGGTCTAACGGGGGCAGGAGGAGGGAGAGGAGAACGTGATCCAGGTCTAACGGGGGCAGGAGGAGGGAGAGGAGAGCGTGATCCAGGTCTAACGGGGGCAGGAGGAGGGAGAGGAGAACGTGATCCAGGTCTAACGGGGGCAGGAGCAGGGAGAGGAGAGCGTGATCCAGGTCTAACGGGGGCAGGAGGAGGGAGAGGAGAACGTGATCCAGGTCTAATGGGGGCAGGAGGAGGGAGAGGAGAGCGTGATCCAGGTCTAACGGGGGAAGGAGGAGGGAGAGGAGAGCATGATCCAGGTCTAACGGGGGCAGGAGCAGGGAGAGGAGAACGTGATCCAGGTCTAACGGGGGCAGGAGGAGGGTGAGGAGAGCGTGATCCAGGTCTAACGGGGGCAGGAGGAGGGAGAGGAGAACGTGATCCAGGTCTAACGGGGGCAGGAGGAGGGAGAGGAGAGCGTGATCCAGGTCTAACGGGGGCAGGAGGAGGGAGAGGAGAACGTGATCCAGGTCTAACGGGGGCAGGAGCAGGGAGAGGAGAACGTGATCCAGGTCTAACGGGGGCAGGAGCAGGGAGAGGAGAACGTGATCCAGGTCTAACGGGGGCAGGAGCAGGGAGAGGAGAACGTGATCCAGGTCTAACGGGGGCAGGAGCAGGGAGAGGAGAACGTGATCCAGGTCTAACGGGGGCAGGAGGAGGGAGAGGAGAGCATGATCCAGGTCTAACGGGGGCAGGAGCAGAGAGAGGAGAGCGTGATCCAGGTCTAACGGGGGCAGGAGGAGGGAGAGGAGAACGTGATCCAGGTCTAACGGGGGCAGGAGGAGGGTGAGGAGAGCGTGATCCAGGTCTAACGGGGGCAGGAGGAGGGAGAGGAGAACGTGATCCAGGTCTAACGGGGGAAGGAGGAGGGAGAGGAGAGCGTGATCCAGGTCTAACGGGGGCAGGAGCAGAGAGAGGAGAGCGTGATCCAGGTCTAACGGGGGCAGGAGGAGGGAGAGGAGAACGTGATCCAGGTCTAATGGGGGAAGGAGGAGGGAGAGGAGAACGTGATCCAGGTCTAACGGGGGCAGGAGGAGGGAGAGGAGAGCGTGATCCAGGTCTAACGGGGGCAGGAGGAGGGAGAGAAGAGCGTGATCCAGGTCTAACGGGGGAAGGAGGAGGGAGAGGAGAACGTGATCCAGGTCTAACGGGGGCAGGAGGAGGGAGAGAAGAGCGTGATCCAGGTCTAACGGGGGAAGGAGGAGGGAGAGGAGAACGTGATCCAGGTCTAACGGGGGCAGGAGCAGGGAGAGGAGAACGTGATCCAGGTCTAATGGGGGCAGGAGGAGGGAGAGGAGAACGTGATCCAGGTCTAACGGGGGCAGGAGGAGGGAGAGGAGAACGTGATCCAGGTCTAACGGGGGCAGGAGGAGGGAGAGGAGAACGTGATCCAGGTCTAACGGGGGCAGGAGGAGGGAGAGGAGAACGTGATCCAGGCCTAATGGGGGCAGGAGGAGGGAGAGGAGAACGTGATCCAGGTCTAACGGGGGCAGGAGCAGGGAGAGGAGAACGTGATCCAGGCCTAATGGGGGCAGGAGGAGGGAGAGGAGAACGTGATCCAGGTCTAACGGGGGCAGGAGGAGGGAGAGGAGAGCGTGATCCAGGTCTAACGGGGGCAGGAGGAGGGAGAGGAGAACGTGATCCAGGTCTAACGGGGGCAGGAGGAGGGAGAGGAGAACGTGATCCAGGTCTAACGGGGGCAGGAGGAGGGAGAGGAGAGCGTGATCCAGGTCTAACGGGGGAAGGAGGAGGGAGAGGAGAACGTGATCCAGGTCTAACGGGGGCAGGAGGAGGGAGAGGAGAACGTGATCCAGGTCTAACGGGGGCAGGAGGAGGGAGAGGAGAGCGTGATCCAGGTCTAACGGGGGAAGGAGGAGGGAGAGGAGAGCATGATCCAGGTCTAACGGGGGCAGGAGCAGGGAGAGGAGAACGTGATCCAGGTCTAACGGGGGCAGGAGGAGGGAGAGGAGAGCGTGATCCAGGCCTAACGGGGGCAGGAGGAGGGAGAGGAGAACGTGATCCAGGTCTAACGGGGGCAGGAGGAGGGAGAGGAGAACGTGATCCAGGTCTAACGGGGGCAGGAGGAGGGAGAGGAGAGCGTGATCCAGGTCTAACGGGGGCAGGAGGAGGGAGAGGAGAGCGTGATCCAGGTCTAACGGGGGCAGGAGGAGGGAGAGGAGAACGTGATCCAGGTCTAACGGGGGCAGGAGGAGGGAGAGGAGAGCGTGATCCAGGTGTAACGGGGGAAGGAGCAGGGAGAGGAGAACGTGATCCAGGTCTAACGGGGGCAGGAGGAGGGAGAGGAGAGCGTGATCCAGGTCTAACGGGGGCAGGAGGAGGGAGAGGAGAGCGTGATCCAGGTCTAACGGGGGCAGGAGGAGGGAGAGGAGAGCGTGATCCAGGTCTAACGGGGGCAGGAGGAGGGAGAGGAGAACGTGATCCAGGCCTAACGGGGGCAGGAGGAGGGAGAGGAGAACGTGATCCAGGTCTAACGGGGGCAGGAGCAGGGAGAGGAGAACGTGATCCAGGCCTAACGGGGGCAGGAGGAGGGAGAGGAGAGCGTGATCCAGGTCTAACGGGGGCAGGAGGAGGGAGAGGAGAACGTGATCCAGGTCTAACGGGGGCAGGAGCAGGGAGAGGAGAACGTGATCCAGGTCTAACGGGGGCAGGAGGAGGGAGAGGAGAACGTGATCCAGGTCTAACGGGGGCAGGAGGAGGGAGAGGAGAGCGTGATCCAGGTCTAACGGGGGCAGGAGGAGGGAGAGGAGAGCGTGATCCAGGCCTAACGGGGGCAGGAGGAGGGAGAGGAGAGCGTGATCCAGGCCTAACGGGGGCAGGAGGAGGGAGAGGAGAACGTGATCCAGGTCTAACGGGGGCAGGAGCAGGGAGAGGAGAACGTGATCCAGGCCTAACGGGGGCAGGAGGAGGGAGAGGAGAACGTGATCCAGGTCTAACGGGGGCAGGAGCAGGGAGAGGAGAACGTGATCCAGGTCTAACGGGGGCAGGAGGAGGGTGAGGAGAGCGTGATCCAGGCCTAATGGGGGCAGGAGGAGGGAGAGGAGAACGTGATCCAGGTCTAACGGGGGCAGGAGGAGGGAGAGGAGAGCGTGATCCAGGTGTAATGGGGGCAGGAGCAGGGAGAGGAGAGCGTGATCCAGGTCTAACGGGGGCAGGAGGAGGGAGAGGAGAACGTGATCCAGGTCTAACGGGGGCAGGAGCAGGGAGAGGAGAGCGTGATCCAGGTCTAACGGGGGCAGGAGGAGGGAGAGGAGAACGTGATCCAGGCCTAACGGGGGCAGGAGGAGGGAGAGGAGAACGTGATCCAGGTCTAACGGGGGCAGGAGGAGGGAGAGGAGAGCGTGATCCAGGTCTAACGGGGGCAGGAGGAGGGAGAGGAGAGCGTGATCCAGGTCTAACGGGGGCAGGAGGAGGGAGAGGAGAGCGTGATCCAGGTCTAACGGGGGCAGGAGCAAGGAGAGGAGAACGTGATCCAGGTCTAACGGGGGCAGGAGGAGGGTGAGGAGAACGTGATCCAGGTCTAACGGGGGCAGGAGGAGGGAGAGGAGAGCATGATCCAGGTCTAACGGGGGCAGGAGGAGGGAGAGGAGAACGTGATCCAGGTCTAACGGGGGCAGGAGCAAGGAGAGGAGAACGTGATCCAGGTCTAACGGGGGCAGGAGCAGGGAGAGGAGAGCGTGATCCAGGTCTAACGGGGGCAGGAGGAGGGAGAGGAGAACGTGATCCAGGCCTAATGGGGGCAGGAGCAGGGAGAGGAGAACGTGATCCAGGTCTAACGGGGGAAGGAGCAGGGAGAGGAGAGCGTGATCCAGGTCTAACGGGGGAAGGAGCAGGGAGAGGAGAGCGTGATCCAGGTCTAACGGGGGCAGGAGCAGGGAGAGGAGAGCGTGATCCAGGCCTAACGGGGGCAGGAGGAGGGAGAGGAGAGCGTGATCCAGGTCTAACGGGGGCAGGAGCAGGGAGAGGAGAGCGTGATCCAGGTCTAACGGGGGCAGGAGCAGGGAGAGGAGAGCGTGATCCAGGTCTAACGGGGGAAGGAGGAGGGAGAGGAGAACGTGATCCAGGTGTAACGGGGGCAGGAGGAGGGAGAGGAGAGCGTGATCCAGGTCTAACGGGGGCAGGAGCAGGGAGAGGAGAACGTGATCCAGGTCTAACGGGGGAAGGAGGAGGGAGAGGAGAGCGTGATCCAGGTCTAACGGGGGCAGGAGCAGGGAGAGGAGAACGTGATCCAGGTCTAACGGGGGAAGGAGGAGGGAGATGAGAGCGTGATCCAGGTCTAACGGGGGCAGGAGGAGGGAGAGGAGAACGTGATCCAGGTCTAACGGGGGCAGGAGCAGGGAGAGGAGAACGTGATCCAGGTGTAACGGGGGCAGGAGGAGGGAGAGGAGAGCGTGATCCAGGTCTAACGGGGGCAGGAGGAGGGAGAGGAGAGCGTGATCCAGGTCTAACGGGGGCAGGAGGAGGGAGAGGAGAGCGTGATCCAGGTCTAACGGGGGAAGGAGGAGGGAGAGGAGACCGTGATCCAGGTCTAACGGGGGCAGGAGGAGGGAGAGGAGAACGTGATCCAGGTCTAACGGGGGCAGGAGGAGGGAGAGGAGAGCGTGATCCAGGTCTAACGGGGGCAGGAGCAGGGAGAGGAGAGCGTGATCCAGGCCTAACGGGGGCAGGAGGAGGGAGAGGAGAACGTGATCCAGGTCTAACGGGGGCAGGAGGAGGGAGAGGAGAGCGTGATCCAGGTCTAACGGGAGCAGGAGGAGGGAGAGGAGAGCATGATCCAGGTCTAACGGGGGCAGGAGGAGGGAGAGGAGAACGTGATCCAGGTCTAACGGGGGCAGGAGGAGGGAGAGGAGAACGTGATCCAGGTCTAACGGGGGAAGGAGGAGGGAGAGGAGAACGTGATCCAGGTCTAACGGGGGCAGGAGGAGGGAGAGGAGAACGTGATCCAGGTGTAACGGGGGAAGGAGCAGGGAGAGGAGAACGTGATCCAGGTCTAACGGGGGCAGGAGGAGGGAGAGGAGAACGTGATCCAGGTCTAACGGGGGCAGGAGGAGGGAGAGGAGAGCGTGATCCAGGTGTAACGGGGGCAGGAGCAGGGAGAGGAGAACGTGATCCAGGTCTAACGGGGGCAGGAGGAGGGAGAGGAGAACGTGATCCAGGCCTAACGGGGGCAGGAGGAGGGAGAGGAGAACGTGATCCAGGTCTAACGGGGGCAGGAGGAGGGAGAGGA
The DNA here is from genome assembly GCF_035084215.1 of Heptranchias perlo. Lineage (NCBI taxonomy): Eukaryota > Metazoa > Chordata > Chondrichthyes > Hexanchiformes > Hexanchidae > Heptranchias > Heptranchias perlo. The sequence goes on from NC_090329.1 coordinate 109,297,128, forward strand.
GAACGTGATCCAGGTCTAACGGGGGCAGGAGGAGGGAGAGGAGAGCATGATCCAGGTGTAACGGGGGCAGGAGCAGGGAGAGGAGAACGTGATCCAGGTCTAACGGGGGCAGGAGGAGGGAGAGGAGAACGTGATCCAGGTCTAACGGGGGCAGGAGGAGGGAGAGGAGAGCGTGATCCAGGTCGAACGGGGGAAGGAGGAGGGAGAGGAGAACGTGATCCAGGTGTAACGGGGGAAGGAGCAGGGAGAGGAGAGCGTGATCCAGGTCTAACGGGGGCAGGAGGAGGGAGAGGAGAGCGTGATCCAGGTCTAACGGGGGCAGGAGGAGGGAGAGGAGAACGTGATCCAGGCCTAATGGGGGCAGGAGGAGGGAGAGGAGAACGTGATCCAGGTCTAACGGGGGCAGGAGGAGGGAGAGGAGAGCGTGATCCAGGTGTAATGGGGGCAGGAGCAGGGAGAGGAGAGCGTGATCCAGGTCTAACGGGGGCAGGAGGAGGGAGAGGAGAGCGTGATCCAGGCCTAACGGGGGCAGGAGGAGGGAGAGGAGAGCGTGATCCAGGTCTAACGGGGGCAGGAGGAGGGAGAGGAGAGCGTGATCCAGGTCTAACGGGGGCAGGAGGAGGGAGAGGAGAACGTGATCCAGGTCTAACGGGGGCAGGAGCAAGGAGAGGAGAACGTGATCCAGGTCTAACGGGGGCAGGAGGAGGGAGAGGAGAGCGTGATCCAGGTCTAATGGGGGCAGGAGCAGGGAGAGGAGAACGTGATCCAGGTCTAACGGGGGCAGGAGCAGGGAGAGGAGAGCGTGATCCAGGTCTAACGGGGGCAGGAGGAGGGAGAGGAGAGCGTGATCCAGGTCTAACGGGGGCAGGAGGAGGGAGAGGAGAACGTGATCCAGGTCTAACGGGGGCAGGAGCAAGGAGAGGAGAACGTGATCCAGGTCTAACGGGGGCAGGAGGAGGGAGAGGAGAACGTGATCCAGGTCTAACGGGGGCAGGAGCAGGGAGAGGAGAGCGTGATCCAGGTCTAATGGGGGCAGGAGGAGGGAGAGGAGAGCGTGATCCAGGTCTCACGGGGGAAGGAGGAGGGAGAGGAGACCGTGATCCAGGTCTAACGGGGGAAGGAGGAGGGAGAGGAGAACGTGATCCAGGTCTAACGGGGGCAGGAGGAGGGAGAGGAGAGCGTGATCCAGGTCTAACGGGGGCAGGAGGAGGGAGAGGAGAACGTGATCCAGGTCTAACGGGGGCAGGAGGAGGGAGAGGAGAGCGTGATCCAGGTCTAACGGGGGCAGGAGGAGGGAGAGGAGAACGTGATCCAGGTCTAACGGGGGAAGGAGGAGGGAGAGGAGAACGTGATCCAGGTCTAACGGGGGCAGGAGGAGGGAGAGGAGAGCGTGATCCAGGTGTAACGGGGGAAGGAGCAGGGAGAGGAGAACGTGATCCAGGTCTAACGGGGGCAGGAGGAGGGAGAGGAGAACGTGATCCAGGTCTAACGGGGGCAGGAGGAGGGAGAGGAGAGCATGATCCAGGTGTAACGGGGGCAGGAGCAGGGAGAGGAGAACGTGATCCAGGTCTAACGGGGGCAGGAGGAGGGAGAGGAGAGCGTGATCCAGGTCTAACGGGGGCAGGAGGAGGGAGAGGAGAACGTGATCCAGGTCTAACGGGGGCAGGAGGAGGGAGAGGAGAGCATGATCCAGGTGTAACGGGGGCAGGAGCAGGGAGAGGAGAACGTGATCCAGGTCTAACGGGGGCAGGAGGAGGGAGAGGAGAACGTGATCCAGGTCTAACGGGGGCAGGAGGAGGGAGAGGAGAGCGTGATCCAGGTCGAACGGGGGAAGGAGGAGGGAGAGGAGAACGTGATCCAGGTGTAACGGGGGAAGGAGCAGGGAGAGGAGAGCGTGATCCAGGTCTAACGGGGGCAGGAGGAGGGAGAGGAGAACGTGATCCAGGTCTAATGGGGGCAGGAGCAGGGAGAGGAGAGCGTGATCCAGGCCTAATGGGGGCAGGAGGAGGGAGAGGAGAACGTGATCCAGGCCTAATGGGGGCAGGAGGAGGGAGAGGAGAACGTGATCCAGGTCTAACGGGGGCAGGAGGAGGGAGAGGAGAGCGTGATCCAGGTGTAATGGGGGCAGGAGCAGGGAGAGGAGAGCGTGATCCAGGTCTAACGGGGGCAGGAGGAGGGAGAGGAGAGCGTGATCCAGGTCTAACGGGGGCAGGAGGAGGGAGAGGAGAGCGTGATCCAGGCCTAACGGGGGCAGGAGGAGGGAGAGGAGAGCGTGATCCAGGTCTAACGGGGGCAGGAGGAGGGAGAGGAGAGCGTGATCCAGGTCTAACGGGGGCAGGAGGAGGGAGAGGAGAACGTGATCCAGGTCTAACGGGGGCAGGAGCAAGGAGAGGAGAACGTGATCCAGGTCTAACGGGGGCAGGAGGAGGGAGAGGAGAACGTGATCCAGGTCTAACGGGGGCAGGAGCAGGGAGAGGAGAACGTGATCCAGGTCTAACGGGGGCAGGAGGAGGGAGAGGAGAGCGTGATCCAGGTCTAACGGGGGCAGGAGGAGGGAGAGGAGAACGTGATCCAGGTCTAACGGGGGCAGGAGGAGGGAGAGGAGAGCGTGATCCAGGTCTAACGGGGGCAGGAGGAGGGAGAGGAGAACGTGATCCAGGTCTAACGGGGGCAGGAGCAAGGAGAGGAGAACGTGATCCAGGTCTAACGGGGGCAGGAGCAGGGAGAGGAGAGCGTGATCCAGGTCTAACGGGGGAAGGAGGAGGGAGAGGAGAGCATGATCCAGGTCTAACGGGGGCAGGAGGAGGGAGAGGAGAACGTGATCCAGGTGTAACGGGGGCAGGAGGAGGGAGAGGAGAGCGTGATCCAGGTCTAACGGGGGCAGGAGGAGGGAGAGGAGAGCGTGATCCAGGTCTAACGGGGGAAGGAGGAGGGAGAGGAGACCGTGATCCAGGTCTAACGGGGGAAGGAGGAGGGAGAGGAGAACGTGATCCAGGTCTAACGGGGGCAGGAGGAGGGAGAGGAGAGCGTGATCCAGGTCTAACGGGGGCAGGAGGAGGGAGAGGAGAGCGTGATCCAGGTCTAACGGGGGCAGGAGGAGGGAGAGGAGAACGTGATCCAGGTCTAACGGGGGCAGGAGGAGGGAGAGGAGAGCGTGATCCAGGTCTAACGGGGGCAGGAGGAGGGAGAGGAGAACGTGATCCAGGTCTAACGGGGGCAGGAGGAGGGAGAGGAGAACGTGATCCAGGCCTAATGGGGGCAGGAGGAGGGAGAGGAGAACGTGATCCAGGTCTAACGGGGGCAGGAGGAGGGAGAGGAGAACGTGATCCAGGTCTAACGGGGGCAGGAGGAGGGAGAGGAGAGCATGATCCAGGTGTAACGGGGGCAGGAGCAGGGAGAGGAGAACGTGATCCAGGTGTAACGGGGGAAGGAGCAGGGAGAGGAGAGCGTGATCCAGGTCTAACGGGGGCAGGAGGAGGGAGAGGAGAACGTGATCCAGGTCTAACGGGGGCAGGAGGAGGGAGAGGAGAGCGTGATCCAGGTCTAACGGGGGAAGGAGGAGGGAGAGGAGAGCATGATCCAGGTCTAACGGGGGCAGGAGGAGGGAGAGGAGAGCGTGATCCAGGTCTAACGGGGGAAGGAGGAGGGAGAGGAGAACGTGATCCAGGTCTAACGGGGGCAGGAGGAGGGAGAGGAGAGCGTGATCCAGGTGTAACGGGGGAAGGAGCAGGGAGAGGAGAGCGTGATCCAGGTCTAACGGGGGCAGGAGGAGGGTGAGGAGAACGTGATCCAGGTCTAACGGGAGCAGGAGGAGGGAGAGGAGAACGTGATCCAGGTCTAACGGGGGCAGGAGGAGGGAGAGGAGAGCGTGATCCAGGTCTAACGGGAGCAGGAGGAGGGAGAGGAGAACGTGATCCAGGTCTAACGGGGGCAGGAGGAGGGAGAGGAGAGCGTGATCCAGGTCTAACGGGAGCAGGAGGAGGGAGAGGAGAGCGTGATCCAGGTCTAACGGGGGCAGGAGGAGGGAGAGGAGAGCATGATCCAGGTCTAACGGGGGAAGGAGGAGGGAGAGGAGAACGTGATCCAGGTCTAACGGGGGAAGGAGGAGGGAGATGAGAGCGTGATCCAGGTCTAACGGGGGAAGGAGCAGGGAGAGGAGAGCGTGATCCAGGTCTAACGGGGGAAGGAGCAGGGAGAGGAGAGCGTGATCCAGGTCTAACGGGGGCAGGAGGAGGGAGAGGAGAACGTGATCCAGGTCTAACGGGGGCAGGAGCAGGGAGAGGAGAACGTGATCCAGGTCTAACGGGGGCAGGAGGAGGGAGAGGAGAGCGTGATCCAGGTCTAACGGGGGCAGGAGGAGGGAGAGGAGAACGTGATCCAGGTCTAACGGGGGCAGGAGGAGGGAGAGGAGAGCGTGATCCAGGTCTAACGGGAGCAGGAGGAGGGAGAGGAGAACGTGATCCAGGTCTAACAGGGGCAGGAGGAGGGAGAGGAGAACGTGATCCAGGTCTAACGGGGGCAGGAGCAGGGAGAGGAGAACGTGATCCAGGTCTAACGGGGGCAGGAGGAGGGAGAGGAGAGCGTGATCCAGGTCTAACGGGGGCAGGAGGAGGGAGAGGAGAACGTGATCCAGGTCTAACGGGGGCAGGAGCAGGGAGAGGAGAACATGATCCAGGTCTAACGGGGGCAGGAGCAGGGAGAGGAGAACGTGATCCAGGTCTAACGGGGGCAGGAGGAGGGAGAGGAGAGCGTGATCCAGGTCTAACGGGGGCAGGAGCAGGGAGAGGAGAACGTGATCCAGGTCTAACGGGGGCAGGAGCAGGGAGAGGAGAACGTGATCCAGGTCTAACGGGGGCAGGAGCAGGGAGAGGAGAACGTGATCCAGGTCTAACGGGGGCAGGAGCAGGGAGAGGAGAACGTGATCCAGGTCTAACGGGGGAAGGAGGAGGGAGATGAGAGCGTGATCCAGGTCTAACGGGGGCAGGAGGAGGGAGAGGAGAACGTGATCCAGGTCTAACGGGGGAAGGAGGAGGGAGAGGAGAACGTGATCCAGGTCTAACGGGGGCAGGAGGAGGGAGAGGAGAACGTGATCCAGGTCTAACGGGGGCAGGAGCAGGGAGAGGAGAACGTGATCCAGGTCTAACGGGGGAAGGAGGAGGGAGAGGAGAACGTGATCCAGGTCTAACGGGGGCAGGAGGAGGGAGAGGAGAACGTGATCCAGGTCTAACGGGGGCAGGAGCAGGGAGAGGAGAACGTGATCCAGGTCTAACGGGGGAAGGAGGAGGGAGAGGAGAACGTGATCCAGGTCTAACGGGGGCAGGAGGAGGGAGAGGAGAGCATGATCCAGGTGTAACGGGGGCAGGAGCAGGGAGAGGAGAGCGTGATCCAGGTCTAACGGGGGCAGGAGGAGGGAGAGGAGAACGTGATCCAGGTGTAACGGGGGAAGGAGCAGGGAGAGGAGAGCGTGATCCAGGTCTAACGGGGGCAGGAGGAGGGAGAGGAGAACGTGATCCAGGTCTAACGGGGGCAGGAGGAGGGAGAGGAGAGCGTGATCCAGGTCTAACGGGGGCAGGAGGAGGGAGAGGAGAACGTGATCCAGGTCTAATGGGGGCAGGAGGAGGGAGAGGAGAGCGTGATCCAGGTCTAACGGGGGCAGGAGGAGGGAGAGGAGAGCGTGATCCAGGTCGAACGGGGGAAGGAGGAGGGAGAGGAGAACGTGATCCAGGTCTAATGGGGGCAGGAGGAGGGAGAGGAGAGCGTGATCCAGGTCTAACGGGGGCAGGAGGAGGGAGAGGAGAACGTGATCCAGGTCTAACGGGGGCAGGAGGAGGGAGAGGAGAGCGTGATCCAGGTCGAACGGGGGAAGGAGGAGGGAGAGGAGAACGTGATCCAGGTGTAACGGGGGAAGGAGCAGGGAGAGGAGAGCGTGATCCAGGTCTAACGGGGGCAGGAGGAGGGTGAGGAGAACGTGATCCAGGTCTAACGGGGGCAGGAGGAGGGAGAGGAGAGCGTGATCCAGGTCTAACGGGGGCAGGAGGAGGGAGAGGAGAGCGTGATCCAGGTCTAATGGGGGCAGGAGGAGGGAGAGGAGAGCGTGATCCAGGTCTAATGGGGGCAGGAGGAGGGAGAGGAGAACGTGATCCAGGTGTAACGGGGGAAGGAGCAGGGAGAGGAGAGCGTGATCCAGGTCTAACGGGGGCAGGAGGAGGGAGAGGAGAGCGTGATCCAGGTCTAACGGGGGCAGGAGGAGGGAGAGGAGAACGTGATCCAGGTCTAACGGGGGCAGGAGGAGGGAGAGGAGAACGTGATCCAGGTCTAACGGGGGCAGGAGGAGGGAGAGGAGAGCGTGATCCAGGCCTAATGGGGGCAGGAGGAGGGAGAGGAGAACATGATCCAGGTCTAACGGGGGCAGGAGCAGGGAGAGGAGAGCGTGATCCAGGTCTAACGGGGGCAGGAGGAGGGAGAGGAGAGCGTGATCCAGGCCTAATGGGGGCAGGAGGAGGGAGAGGAGAACGTGATCCAGGTCTAACGGGAGCAGGAGGAGGGTGAGGAGAACGTGATCCAGGCCTAATGGGGGCAGGAGGAGGGAGAGGAGAACGTGATCCAGGCCTAATGGGGGCAGGAGGAGGGAGAGGAGAGCGTGATCCAGGTCTAATGGGGGCAGGAGGAGGGAGAGGAGAGCGTGATCCAGGTCTAATGGGGGCAGGAGGAGGGAGAGGAGAACGTGATCCAGGCCTAATGGGGGCAGGAGCAGGGAGAGGAGAGCGTGATCCAGGCCTAATGGGGGCAGGAGGAGGGAGAGGAGAACGTGATCCAGGCCTAACGGGGGCAGGAGGAGGGAGAGGAGAACGTGATCCAGGTCTAACGGGGGCAGGAGCAGGGAGAGGAGAACGTGATCCAGGCCTAATGGGGGCAGGAGGAGGGAGAGGAGAACGTGATCCAGGTCTAACGGGGGCAGGAGGAGGGAGAGGAGAACGTGATCCAGGTCTAACGGGGGCAGGAGGAGGGAGAGGAGAACGTGATCCAGGTCTAACGGGGGCAGGAGCAGGGAGAGGAGAACGTGATCCAGGCCTAATGGGGGCAGGAGGAGGGAGAGGAGAACGTGATCCAGGTCTAACGGGGGCAGGAGGAGGGAGAGGAGAACGTGATCCAGGTCTAACGGGGGCAGGAGGAGGGAGAGGAGAACGTGATCCAGGTCTAACGGGGGCAGGAGGAGGGAGAGGAGAGCGTGATCCAGGTCTAACGGGGGCAGGAGCAGGGAGAGGAGAGCGTGATCCAGGTCTAACGGGGGCAGGAGGAGGGAGAGGAGAACGTGATCCAGGTCTAACGGGGGCAGGAGGAGGGAGAGGAGAACGTGATCCAGGTCTAACGGGGGCAGGAGGAGGGAGAGGAGAACGTGATCCAGGTCTAACGGGGGCAGGAGGAGGGAGAGGAGAACGTGATCCAGGCCTAATGGGGGCAGGAGGAGGGAGAGGAGAACGTGATCCAGGTCTAACGGGGGCAGGAGCAGGGAGAGGAGAGCGTGATCCAGGTGTAACGGGGGCAGGAGCAGGGAGAGGAGAGCGTGATCCAGGTCTAATGGGGGCAGGAGGAGGGAGAGGAGAGCGTGATCCAGGTCTAACGGGAGCAGGAGGAGGGAGAGGAGAGCGTGATCCAGGTCTAACGGGGGAAGGAGGAGGGAGAGGAGAACGTGATCCAGGTCTAACGGGGGCAGGAGCAGGGAGAGGAGAACGTGATCCAGGTCTAACGGGGGCAGGAGGAGGGAGAGGAGAACGTGATCCAGGCCTAACGGGGGCAGGAGGAGGGAGAGGAGAGCGTGATCCAGGTCTAACGGGGGAAGGAGGAGGGAGAGGAGAACGTGATCCAGGTCTAACGGGGGCAGGAGGAGGGAGAGGAGAACGTGATCCAGGTCTAACGGGGGCAGGAGGAGGGAGAGGAGAACGTGATCCAGGTCTAACGGGGGCAGGAGGAGGGAGAGGAGAGCGTGATCCAGGTCTAACGGGGGAAGGAGGAGGGAGAGGAGAGCGTGATCCAGGTCTAACGGGGGCAGGAGCAGGGAGAGGAGAGCGTGATCCAGGTCTAACGGGGGAAGGAGGAGGGAGAGGAGAGCGTGATCCAGGTGTAACGGGGGCAGGAGGAGGGAGAGGAGAGCGTGATCCAGGTCTAACGGGGGCAGGAGCAGGGAGAGGAGAACGTGATCCAGGTCTAACGGGGGCAGGAGGAGGGAGAGGAGAACGTGATCCAGGTCTAACGGGGGCAGGAGCAGGGAGAGGAGAGCGTGATCCAGGTCTAACGGGGGAAGGAGGAGGGAGAGGAGAACGTGATCCAGGTCTAACGGGGGAAGGAGGAGGGAGAGGAGAACGTGATCCAGGTCTAACGGGGGCAGGAGCAGGGAGAGGAGAACGTGATCCAGGTGTAACGGGGGCAGGAGGAGGGAGAGGAGAGCGTGATCCAGGTCTAACGGGGGCAGGAGCAGGGAGAGGAGAACGTGATCCAGGTCTAACGGGGGAAGGAGCAGGGAGAGGAGAGCGTGATCCAGGTCTAACGGGGGCAGGAGGAGGGAGAGGAGAACGTGATCCAGGTCTAACGGGGGCAGGAGCAGGGAGTGGAGAACGTGATCCAGGTCTAACGGGGGAAGGAGGAGGGAGATGAGAGCGTGATCCAGGTCTAACAGGGGCAGGAGGAGGGAGAGGAGAACGTGATCCAGGTCTAACGGGGGCAGGAGCAGGGAGAGGAGAACGTGATCCAGGTCTAACGGGGGAAGGAGGAGGGAGAGGAGAACGTGATCCAGGTCTAACGGGGGCAGGAGGAGGGAGAGGAGAACGTGATCCAGGTCTAACGGGGGCAGGAGCAGGGAGAGGAGAACATGATCCAGGTCTAACGGGGGCAGGAGCAGGGAGAGGAGAACGTGATCCAGGTCTAACGGGGGAAGGAGCAGGGAGAGGAGAACGTGATCCAGGTCTAACGGGGGCAGGAGCAGGGAGAGGAGAGCGTGATCCAGGTCTAACGGGGGCAGGAGCAGGGAGAGGAGAACGTGATCCAGGTCTAACGGGGGAAGGAGGAGGGAGAGGAGAGCGTGATCCAGGTCTAACGGGGGAAGGAGGAGGGAGATGAGAGCGTGATCCAGGTCTAACGGGGGCAGGAGGAGGGTGAGGAGAACGTGATCCAGGTCTAACGGGGGAAGGAGGAGGGAGATGAGAGCGTGATCCAGGTCTAACGGGGGCAGGAGGAGGGTGAGGAGAACGTGATCCAGGTCTAACGGGGGCAGGAGCAGGGAGAGGAGAACGTGATCCAGGTCTAACGGGGGCAGGAGGAGGGAGAGGAGAACGTGATCCAGGTCTAACGGGGGCAGGAGCAGGGAGAGGAGAACGTGATCCAGGTCTAACGGGGGCAGGAGCAGGGAGAGGAGAACGTGATCCAGGTCTAACGGGGGCAGGAGCAGGGAGAGGAGAACGTGATCCAGGTCTAACGGGGGCAGGAGCAGGGAGAGGAGAACGTGATCCAGGTCTAACGGGGGCAGGAGGAGGGAGAGGAGAGCATGATCCAGGTCTAACGGGGGCAGGAGCAGAGAGAGGAGAGCGTGATCCAGGTCTAACGGGGGCAGGAGGAGGGAGAGGAGAACGTGATCCAGGTCTAACGGGGGCAGGAGCAGGGAGAGGAGACCGTGATCCAGGTCTAACGGGGGCAGGAGCAGGGAGAGGAGAGCGTGATCCAGGTCTAACGGGGGCAGGAGGAGGGAGAGGAGAACGTGATCCAGGTCTAATGGGGGAAGGAGGAGGGAGAGGAGAACGTGATCCAGGTCTAACGGGGGCAGGAGGAGGGAGAGAAGAGCGTGATCCAGGTCTAACGGGGGAAGGAGGAGGGAGAGGAGAGCGTGATCCAGGTCTAACGGGGGCAGGAGGAGGGAGAGGAGAACGTGATCCAGGTCTAACGGGGGCAGGAGGAGGGAGAGGAGAACGTGATCCAGGTCTAACGGGGGCAGGAGCAGGGAGAGGAGAGCGTGATCCAGGTCTAACGGGGGCAGGAGGAGGGAGAGGAGAACGTGATCCAGGTCTAACGGGGGCAGGAGGAGGGAGAGGAGAACGTGATCCAGGTGTAACGGGGGCAGGAGGAGGGAGAGGAGAACGTGATCCAGGTCTAACGGGGGCAGGAGGAGGGAGAGGAGAACGTGATCCAGGTCTAACGGGGGCAGGAGGAGGGAGAGGAGAACGTGATCCAGGTCTAACGGGGGCAGGAGCAGGGAGAGGAGAACGTGATCCAGGTCTAACGGGGGCAGGAGGAGGGAGAGGAGAGCGTGATCCAGGTCTAACGGGGGCAGGAGGAGGGAGAGGAGAGCGTGATCCAGGTCTAACGGGGGAAGGAGGAGGGAGAGGAGAACGTGATCCAGGTCTAACGGGGGCAGGAGGAGGGAGAGGAGAGCGTGATCCAGGTCTAACGGGGGCAGGAGGAGGGAGAGGAGAACGTGATCCAGGTCTAACGGGGGCAGGAGGAGGGAGAGGAGAGCGTGATCCAGGTCTAACGGGGGAAGGAGGAGGGAGAGGAGAGCGTGATCCAGGTCTAACGGGGGCAGGAGGAGGGTGAGGAGAGCGTGATCCAGGTCTAACGGGGGCAGGAGGAGGGAGAGGAGAACGTGATCCAGGTCTAACGGGGGCAGGAGGAGGGAGAGGAGAGCGTGATCCAGGTCTAACGGGGGAAGGAGGAGGGAGAGGAGAGCATGATCCAGGTCTAATGGGGGCAGGAGCAGGGAGAGGAGAACGTGATCCAGGTCTAACGGGGGCAGGAGCAGGGAGAGGAGAACGTGATCCAGGTCTAACGGGGGCAGGAGGAGGGTGAGGAGAGCGTGATCCAGGTCTAACGGGGGCAGGAGGAGGGAGAGGAGAACGTGATCCAGGTCTAACGGGGGCAGGAGGAGGGAGAGGAGAGCGTGATCCAGGTCTAACGGGGGCAGGAGGAGGGAGAGGAGAGCGTGATCCAGGTCTAACGGGGGCAGGAGGAGGGAGAGGAGAGCGTGATCCAGGTCTAACGGGGGCAGGAGCAGGGAGAGGAGAACGTGATCCAGGTCTAACGAGGGCAGGAGCAGGGAGAGGAGAACGTGATCCAGGTCTAACGGGGGCAGGAGGAGGGAGAGGAGAGCGTGATCCAGGTCTAACGGGGGCAGGAGGAGGGAGAGGAGAACGTGATCCAGGTCTAACGGGGGCAGGAGGAGGGAGAGGAGAACGTGATCCAGGTCTAACGGGGGAAGGAGGAGGGAGAGGAGACCGTGATCCAGGTCTAACGGGGGCAGGAGCAGGGAGAGGAGAACGTGATCCAGGTCTAACGGGGGAAGGAGGAGGGAGAGGAGACCGTGATCCAGGTCTAACGGGGGCAGGAGCAGGGAGAGGAGAACGTGATCCAGGTCTAACGGGGGCAGGAGGAGGGAGAGGAGAACGTGATCCAGGTCTAACGGGGGCAGGAGCAGGGAGAGGAGAACGTGATCCAGGTCTAACGGGGGAAGGAGGAGGGAGAGGAGAACGTGATCCAGGTCTAACGGGGGCAGGAGGAGGGAGAGGAGAACGTGATCCAGGTCTAACGGGGGCAGGAGGAGGGAGAGGAGAGCGTGATCCAGGTCTAACGGGGGCAGGAGGAGGGAGAGGAGAACGTGATCCAGGTCTAACGGGGGCAGGAGGAGGGAGAGGAGAGCGTGATCCAGGTGTAACGGGGGCAGGAGCAGGGAGAGGAGAACGTGATCCAGGTCTAATGGGGGCAGGAGGAGGGAGAGGAGAGCGTGATCCAGGTCTCACGGGGGCAGGAGCAGGGAGAGGAGAACGTGATCCAGGTCTAACGGGGGCAGGAGGAGGGAGAGGAGAACGTGATCCAGGTCTAACGGGGGCAGGAGGAGGGAGAGGAGAGCATGATCCAGGTCTAACGGGGGCAGGAGCAGGGAGAGGAGAGCGTGATCCAGGTCTAATGGGGGCAGGAGGAGGGAGAGGAGAACGTGATCCAGGTCTAACGGGGGCAGGAGCAGGGTGAGGAGAGCGTGATCCAGGTCTAATGGGGGCAGGAGGAGGGAGAGGAGAGCGTGATCCAGGTCTAACGGGGGAAGGAGGAGGGAGAGGAGAACGTGATCCAGGTCTAACGGGGGCAGGAGGAGGGAGAGGAGAACGTGATCCAGGTCTAACGGGGGCAGGAGGAGGGAGAGGAGAACGTGATCCAGGCCTAATGGGGGCAGGAGGAGGGAGAGGAGAGCGTGATCCAGGTCTAACGGGGGCAGGAGGAGGGAGAGGAGAGCATGATCCAGGTCTAACGGGGGCAGGAGGAGGGAGAGGAGAGCGTGATCCAGGTCTAACGGGGGAAGGAGGAGGGAGAGGAGAACGTGATCCAGGTCTAACGGGGGCAGGAGGAGGGAGAGGAGAGCGTGATCCAGGTCTAACGGGGGAAGGAGGAGGGAGAGGAGAGCGTGATCCAGGTCTAACGGGGGAAGGAGGAGGGAGAGGAGAACGTGATCCAGGTCTAACGGGGGCAGGAGGAGGGAGAGGAGAGCGTGATCCAGGTCTAACGGGGGAAGGAGGAGGGAGAGGAGAGCGTGATCCAGGTCTAACGGGGGCAGGAGCAGGGAGAGGAGAGCGTGATCCAGGTCTAATGGGGGCAGGAGGAGGGAGAGGAGAGCGTGATCCAGGTCTAATGGGGGCAGGAGGAGGGAGAGGAGAACATGATCCAGGTCTAACGGGGGCAGGAGGAGGGAGAGGAGAGCGTGATCCAGGTGTAACGGGGGAAGGAGCAGGGAGAGGAGAGCGTGATCCAGGTGTAACGGGGGAAGGAGCAGGGAGAGGAGAGCGTGATCCAGGTCTAACGGGGGCAGGAGGAGGGAGAGGAGAACGTGATCCAGGCCTAACGGGGGCAGGAGCAGGGAGAGGAGAGCGTGATCCAGGTCTAACGGGGGCAGGAGGAGGGAGAGGAGAACGTGATCCAGGTCTAACGGGGGAAGGAGGAGGGAGAGGAGAGCGTGATCCAGGTCTAACGGGGGCAGGAGCAGGGAGAGGAGAGCGTGATCCAGGTCTAACGGGGGCAGGAGGAGGGAGAGGAGAACGTGATCCAGGTCTAACGGGGGAAGGAGGAGGGAGAGGAGAGCGTGATCCAGGTCTAACGGGGGCAGGAGGAGGGAGAGGAGAACGTGATCCAGGTCTAACGGGGGAAGGAGGAGGGAGAGGAGAGCGTGATCCAGGTCTAACGGGGGCAGGAGCAGGGAGAGGAGAGCGTGATCCAGGTCTAACGGGGGAAGGAGGAGGGAGAGGAGAACGTGATCCAGGTCTAACGGGGGCAGGAGCAGGGAGAGGAGAGCGTGATCCAGGTCTAACGGGGGCAGGAGGAGGGAGAGGAGAGCGTGATCCAGGTCTAACGGGGGCAGGAGGAGGGAGAGGAGAGCGTGATCCAGGTCTAACGGGGGAAGGAGGAGGGAGAGGAGAACGTGATCCAGGTCTAACGGGGGCAGGAGGAGGGAGAGGAGAACGTGATCCAGGTCTAACGGGGGCAGGAGGAGGGAGAGGAGAACGTGATCCAGGTCTAACGGGGGCAGGAGGAGGGAGAGGAGAACGTGATCCAGGTCTAACGGGGGCAGGAGGAGGGAGAGGAGAGCGTGATCCAGGTCTAACGGGGGAAGGAGGAGGGAGAGGAGAACGTGATCCAGGTCTAACGGGGGAAGGAGGAGGGAGAGGAGAGCGTGATCCAGGTCTAACGGGGGCAGGAGGAGGGAGAGGAGAGCGTGATCCAGGTCTAACGGGGGAAGGAGGAGGGAGAGGAGAGCATGATCCAGGTCTAACGGGGGCAGGAGGAGGGAGAGGAGAACGTGATCCAGGTCTAACGGGGGCAGGAGCAGGGAGAGGAGAGCGTGATCCAGGTCTAACGGGGGCAGGAGGAGGGAGAGGAGAACGTGATCCAGGTCTAACGGGGGAAGGAGGAGGGAGAGGAGAGCGTGATCCAGGTCTAACGGGGGAAGGAGGAGGGAGAGGAGAGCATGATCCAGGTCTAACGGGGGCAGGAGGAGGGAGAGGAGAACGTGATCCAGGTCTAACGGGGGCAGGAGCAGGGAGAGGAGAACGTGATCCAGGTCTAACGGGGGCAGGAGGAGGGAGAGGAGAACGTGATCCAGGTCTAACGGGGGCAGGAGGAGGGAGAGGAGAACGTGATCCAGGTCTAACGGGGGAAGGAGCAGAGAGAGGAGAACGTGATCCAGGTCTAACGGGGGCAGGAGGAGGGAGAGGAGAACGTGATCCAGGTCTAACGGGGGAAGGAGCAGAGAGAGGAGAACGTGATCCAGGTCTAACGGGGGCAGGAGGAGGGAGAGGAGAACGTGATCCAGGTCTAACGGGGGCAGGAGGAGGGAGAGGAGAACGTGATCCAGGTCTAATGGGGGCAGGAGGAGGGAGAGGAGAACGTGATCCAGGTCTAACGGGGGCAGGAGGAGGGAGAGGAGAGCGTGATCCAGGTCTAACGGGGGCAGGAGGAGGGAGAGGAGAGCGTGATCCAGGTCTAACGGGGGCAGGAGGAGGGAGAGGAGAACGTGATCCAGGTCTAATGGGGGCAGGAGGAGGGAGAGGAGAGCGTGATCCAGGTCTAACGGGGGCAGGAGGAGGGAGAGGAGAACGTGATCCAGGTCTAACGGGGGCAGGAGGAGGGAGAGGAGAACGTGATCCAGGTCTAACGGGGGCAGGAGGAGGGAGAGGAGAACGTGATCCAGGTGTAACGGGGGCAGGAGGAGGGAGAGGAGAGCGTGATCCAGGTCTAACGGGGGCAGGAGCAGGGAGAGGAGAACGTGATCCAGGTCTAACGGGGGCAGGAGCAGGGAGAGGAGAACGTGATCCAGGTCTAACGGGGGCAGGAGGAGGGAGAGGAGAACGTGATCCAGGCCTAACGGGGGCAGGAGGAGGGAGAGGAGAACGTGATCCAGGTCTAACGGGGGCAGGAGGAGGGAGAGGAGAACGTGATCCAGGTCTAACGGGGGCAGGAGGAGGGAGAGGAGACCGTGATCCAGGTCTAACGGGGGCAGGAGGAGGGAGAGGAGAACGTGATCCAGGCCTAACGGGGGCAGGAGGAGGGAGAGGAGAGCGTGATCCAGGTCTAACGGGGGCAGGAGGAGGGAGAGGAGAACGTGATCCAGGTCTAATGGGGGCAGGAGGAGGGAGAGGAGAACGTGATCCAGGCCTAACGGGGGCAGGAGGAGGGAGAGGAGAACGTGATCCAGGTCTAACGGGGGCAGGAGGAGGGAGAGGAGAGCGTGATCCAGGTCTAACGGGGGCAGGAGCAGGGAGAGGAGAGCGTGATCCAGGTCTAACGGGGGCAGGAGGAGGGAGAGGAGAGCGTGATCCAGGTCTAACGGGGGCAGGAGCAGGGAGAGGAGAACGTGATCCAGGTCTAACGGGGGCAGGAGCAGGGAGAGGAGAACGTGATCCAGGTCTAACGGGGGCAGGAGGAGGGAGAGGAGAACGTGATCCAGGCCTAACGGGGGCAGGAGGAGGGAGAGGAGAACGTGATCCAGGTCTAACGGGGGCAGGAGGAGGGAGAGGAGAACGTGATCCAGGTCTAACGGGGGCAGGAGGAGGGAGAGGAGACCGTGATCCAGGTCTAACGGGGGCAGGAGGAGGGAGAGGAGAACGTGATCCAGGTCTAACGGGGGCAGGAGGAGGGAGAGGAGAGCGTGATCCAGGTCTAACGGGGGCAGGAGGAGGGAGAGGAGAGCGTGATCCAGGTCTAACGGGGGCAGGAGGAGGGAGAGGAGAACGTGATCCTGGTGTAACGGGGGCAGGAGGAGGGAGAGGAGAACGTGATCCAGGTCTAACGGGGGAAGGAGGAGGGAGAGGAGAGCGTGATCCAGGTCTAATGGGGGCAGGAGGAGGGAGAGGAGAGCGTGATCCAGGTCTAACGGGGGCAGGAGGAGGGAGAGGAGAACGTGATCCAGGTCTAACGGGGGAAGGAGGAGGGAGAGGAGAACGTGATCCAGGTCTAACGGGGGCAGGAGGAGGGAGAGGAGAACGTGATCCAGGTCTAACGGGGGAAGGAGGAGGGAGAGGAGAGCGTGATCCAGGTCTAACGGGGGCAGGAGGAGGGAGAGGAGAACGTGATCCAGGTCTAACGGGGGCAGGAGCAGGGAGAGGAGAGCGTGATCCAGGTCTAACGGGGGCAGGAGGAGGGAGAGGAGAACGTGATCCAGGTCTAACGGGGGCAGGAGCAGGGAGAGGAGAACGTGATCCAGGTCTAACGGGGGCAGGAGGAGGGAGAGGAGAGCGTGATCCAGGTCTAACGGGGGCAGGAGGAGGGAGAGGAGAGCGTGATCCAGGTCTAACGGGGGCAGGAGCAGGGAGAGGAGAACGTGATCCAGGTCTAATGGGGGCAGGAGCAGGGAGAGGAGAACGTGATCCAGGTCTAACGGGGGCAGGAGGAGGGAGAGGAGAGCGTGATCCAGGTCTAACGGGGGCAGGAGCAGGGAGAGGAGAACGTGATCCAGGTCTAACGGGGGCAGGAGCAGGGAGAGGAGAGCGTGATCCAGGCCTAACGGGGGCAGGAGGAGGGAGAGGAGAACGTGATCCAGGCCTAACGGGGGCAGGAGGAGGGAGAGGAGAGCGTGATCCAGGTCTAACGGGGGCAGGAGGAGGGAGAGGAGAACGTGATCCAGGTCTAACGGGGGCAGGAGGAGGGAGAGGAGAGCGTGATCCAGGCCTAACGGGGGCAGGAGGAGGGAGAGGAGAGCGTGATCCAGGTCTAACGGGGGCAGGAGGAGGGAGAGGAGAACGTGATCCAGGTCTAACGGGGGCAGGAGGAGGGAGAGGAGAACGTGATCCAGGTCTAACGGGGGCAGGAGGAGGGAGAGGAGAACGTGATCCAGGTCTAACGGGGGCAGGAGGAGGGAGAGGAGAACGTGATCCAGGCCTAACGGGGGCAGGAGGAGGGAGAGGAGAGCGTGATCCAGGTCTAACGGGGGCAGGAGGAGGGAGAGGAGAACGTGATCCAGGTCTAACGGGGGCAGGAGGAGGGAGAGGAGAACGTGATCCAGGTCTAACGGGGGCAGGAGGAGGGAGAGGAGAACGTGATCCAGGTCTAACGGGGGCAGGAGCAGGGAGAGGAGAGCGTGATCCAGGCCTAACGGGGGCAGGAGCAGGGAGAGGAGAGCGTGATCCAGGCCTAACGGGGGCAGGAGGAGGGAGAGGAGAGCGTGATCCAGATGTAACGGGGGCAGGAGGAGGGAGAGGAGAACGTGATCCAGGTGTAACGGGGGCAGGAGGAGGGAGAGGAGAACGTGATCCAGGTGTAACGGGGGCAGGAGGAGGGAGAGGAGAGCGTGATCCAGGTCTAACGGGGGCAGGAGGAGGGAGAGGAGAGCGTGATCCAGGTCTAACGGGGGCAGGAGCAGGGTGAGGAGAACGTGATCCAGGCCTAACGGGGGCAGGAGCAGGGAGAGGAGAACGTGATCCAGGTCTAACGGGGGAAGGAGGAGGGAGAGGAGACCGTGATCCAGGTCTAACGGGGGCAGGAGGAGGGAGAGGAGAACGTGATCCAGGTCTAACGGGAGCAGGAGGAGGGAGAGGAGAGCGTGATCCAGGTCTAACGGGGGCAGGAGCAGGGTGAGGAGAACGTGATCCAGGCCTAACGGGGGCAGGAGCAGGGAGAGGAGAACGTGATCCAGGTCTAACGGGGGCAGGAGGAGGGAGAGGAGAACGTGATCCAGGTCTAACGGGGGCAGGAGGAGGGAGAGGAGAACGTGATCCAGGTGTAACGGGGGCAGGAGGAGGGAGAGAAGAACGTGATCCAGGTCTAACGGGGGCAGGAGCAGGGAGAGGAGAACGTGATCCAGGTCTAACGGGGGCAGGAGCAGGGAGAGG
The DNA here is from genome assembly GCF_035084215.1 of Heptranchias perlo. Classification (NCBI taxonomy): domain Eukaryota; kingdom Metazoa; phylum Chordata; class Chondrichthyes; order Hexanchiformes; family Hexanchidae; genus Heptranchias; species Heptranchias perlo. The sequence continues at coordinate 109,314,977 of NC_090329.1, forward strand.
AGAACGTGATCCAGGTCTAACGGGGGCAGGAGCAGAGAGAGGAGAACGTGATCCAGGTGTAACGGGGGCAGGAGGAGGGAGAGGAGAGCGTGATCCAGGTCTAACGGGGGCAGGAGCAGGGTGAGGAGAGCGTGATCCAGGTGTAACGGGGGCAGGAGGAGGGAGAGGAGAACATGATCCAGGTCTAACGGGGGCAGGAGCAGGGAGAGGAGAGCGTGATCCAGGTCTAACGGGGGCAGGAGGAGGGAGAGGAGAGCGTGATCCAGGTCTAACGGGGGCAGGAGCAGGGAGAGGAGAACGTGATCCAGGTCTAACGGGGGCAGGAGGAGGGAGAGGAGAGCGTGATCCAGGTCTGATGGGGGCAGGAGGAGGGAGAGGAGAGCGTGATCCAGGTCTAACGGGGGCAGGAGCAGGGAGAGGAGAACGTGATCCAGGTCTAACGGGGGCAGGAGCAGGGAGAGGAGAACGTGATCCATCTCCCCGTCTGGACCACGTTCTCCCTCTCTTACCTCCTCCTCCACCCCCCCACTTAGAAACCGGGATCACTTTCTTTCCCCCTCCCACCCCGTGCTCTGCTCCCTCCGGGCTCCCCCCTTCCCCTGCTGCTTCTGCAAACACCACTCCTGCTTCTGCACCCCCGCTGCTTCTCCCCTTGTGGATCCACTTTGAATATGTGGCGTGATCCAGGTCTAACCTGGGGGGGGGGGGTGGGGGAGGCGGACAGGAGGAGGAGATCACAATCCAGGTCTAACCGGGGCGGGGGGGCGGGGTCAGAGAGCGTGATCCAGGTCTAACCTTGGGGGGGAAGCGGGAGGAGGAGCGCACAATCCAGGTCTAACCGGGGCAGGGGGGGGTGGCGGGCGGGGTAGGAGGAGTACGTGATCCATCTCCCCGTCTGGACCACGTTCTCCCCCTCCCCCCCACCCCCAAAACCGCTTCTCCCCTTCCGCCAGGCTCTGCTCTCCTCCCTGCTTATGACTACCTGCATAGGCTGCATTTTTGGTGCTCAGCCTCTGGCAGCGAGGGAGGTTGATGACCTACAATTAGCGGCCCAATACGTTCCCAGCCCGAGTGCACATGTGTGTCACCAATAGAAACATAGAAAATAGGAGCAGGAGTGGGCCCTTCGAGCCTGCCCCGCCATTCAATATGATCATGGCTGATCCTCTATCTCAATACCATATTCCCGCTCTCTCCCCATACCCCTTGATGCCTTTTGTGTCTAGAAATCTATCCAGCTCCTTCTTAAATATATTCAGTGACTTGACCTCCACTGCCTTCTGTGGTAGAGAATTCCACAGGTTCACCACCCTCTGAGTGAAGAAATTTCTCCTCATCTCAGTCCTAAATGTCCTACCCCGTATCCTGAGACTGTGACCCCTCGTTCTGGACCCCCCCAGCCAGGGGAAACATCCTCCCTGCATCCAATCTGTCTAGCGGAAGCAGTTAATCCCTGGCGCTAGTCACAGCGATTTACAACAATGCATTGGCAGGAAAAGAACTGAGAAACATAGGCCTCAATATTAACCCCCCACAACGGGCGATGGATATTGGGGCGTCCGAGTGTCCCGCCGTGGAGAGGCGGGACACTTAATTAACATATTTAAATCGGGCTCCCACAAAGCAAAGGTAGTACAGATACATGGAACAAGGAGAAGAGGATTTCTAGAAAAGGGGGTAATTAAATAAGTGTTTCTATGTCATCAGCAGAGTTAGGAATCAAATGTTGGACCTTAGAGCTTAAAGGTATCAATCAGCCTGTGCTCAGTGGTAGCACAAATGAGCTTTAGCTGCCAACACTACTGTGGACAGTCACATCGCAGATCCCAGACCCACAGTGTCACTCTGCAGACAGGCAGAACCGAGGCCTACAGTGTCACTCTGCAGACAGGCAGATCCCAGGCCTACAGTGTCACTCTGCAGACAGGCAGATCCCAGGCCTACAGTGTCACTCTGCAGACAGGCAGATCCCAGATCCCAGACCCACAGTGTCACTCTGCAGACAGGCAGATCCCAGGCCTACAGTGTCACTCTGCAGACAGGCAGATCCCAGGCCTAGTGTCACTCTGCAGACAGGCAGATCCCAGACACACAGGGTGTCTCTCAAATCCCAGACCCAGTGTCTCACTGCAGGCAGGCGTCTCTCAGATCCCAGATCTACAGTGTTGCGCTGACAGCCAAATGTGAATATTTCAGATTCTGCACTTCTTCTGACCTCCCACATGTCATAGGTGACAGGAGGCTGAAAATTTCAACTCATACAACTGAACTCACTTAAGGTAAACCAATGTTAATTGTATCCATGTGATTTATATCAATTCGTGTTAATTGTATTCAGGTGGTGGGTATCAAATGGGGACTCTCTTATATTCATTTATAAGAGAGCTGATCTAGAGTGTGATGTGGAGCTCTGAATTTTTTTTTAAAAATATGCATTCATGGGATGTGGGTGTTGCTGGCAAGGCCAGCATTTATTGCCCATCCCGAATTGCCCTTGAGAAGGTGGTGGTGAGCTGCCTTCTTGAACTGCTGCAGTCCATGTGGTGAAGGTAGGGAGTTCCAGGATTTTGACCCAGCGACTATGAAGGAACAGCGGTATATTTCCAAGTCAGGATAGTGTGTGACCTGGAGGGGAACATGCAGGTGGTGTTGTTCCCATGCGCCTGCTGCTCTTGTCCTTCTAGGTGGTAGAGATCGTGGGTTTGGGAAAAGAAGCCTTGGCAAGTTGCTGCAGTGCATCCTGTGGATGGTACACACTGCAGCCACTGTGCGCCGATGGTGAAGGGAGTGAATGTTTAAGGTGGTGGATGGGGTGCCAATCAAGCGGGCTGCTTTGTCCTGGATGGTGTTGAGCTTCTTGAGTGTTGTTGGAGCTGCACTCATCCAGGCAAGTGGAGAGTATTCCATCACACTCCTGACTTGTGCCTTGTCGATGGTGGAAAGGCTTTGGGGAGTCAGTCCCTGTAGAATACCCAGCCTCTGACCTGCTCTTGTAGCCACAGTATTTATATGGCTGGTCCAGTTTAGTTTCTGGTCAATAGTGACCCCCAGGATGTTGATGGTGGGGGATTCGGCAATGGTAATGCCACTGAATGTCAAGGGGAGGTGATTAGATTCTCTCTTGTTGGAGATGGTCATTGCCTGGCACTTAAGTGGCAAGTAATATTCATGCCAGACATGAGCCCAAGCCTGGATATTTTCCAGGTCTTGCTGCATGCAGGCACAGACTGCTTCCTTATCTGAGGGGTTGCGAATGTGCAATCATCAGCAAACATCCACATTTCTGACCTTATGATGAAGCAGCTGAAGATGACTGGACCAAGGACACTGCCTTGAGGAACTCTTGCAGCAATGTCCTGGGGCTGATATGATTGGCCTCCAACAGCCACTACCACCTTCCTTTGTGCGATGTATGACTCAAGCCACTGGAGAGTCTTCCCCCTGATTTCAATTTTACTCGGGCTCCTTGGTGCCACACTCTCAAATGCTGCCTTGATGTCAAGGGCAGTCACTCTCACCTCACCTCTGGAATTCAGCTCTTTTGTCTGTCTATGTTTGGACCAAGGCTGCAATGAGGTCTGGAGCCAAGTGGTCCTGGCGGAACCCAAACTGAGCATCGGTGAGCAGGTTATTGGTGAGTAAATGCCGCTTGATAGCACTGTTGATGACACCTTCCATCACTTTGCTGGTGATTGAGAGTAGACTGATGGGGTGGTAATTGGCCGGATTGGATTTATCCTGCTTTTTGTGGACAGGACATACCTGGGCAATTTTCCACTTTATCTGGTTGATGTCAGTGTTGTAGCTGTACTGGAACAGCTTGGCTAGAGGTGCAGCTAGTTCTGGAGCACAAGTCTTCAGCACTACAGCCGGGATGTTGTCGGGGTCCATAGACTTTGCTCCATCCAATGCACTCAGCCGTTTCTTGATATCACATGGAATGAATCAAATTGGCTGAAGACTGGCTTCTGTGATGGTGGGGATATCGGGAGGAGGATGAGATGGATCATCCACTCGGCACTTCTGGCTGAAGATGGTTGCAAACGCTTCAGCCTTGTCTTTTGCACTCACGTGCTGGACTCCGCCATCATTGAGGATGGGATGTTTGCAGAGCCTCCTCCTCCCGTTAGTTGTTTAATTGTCCACCACCATTCACGACTGGATGTGGCAGGACTGCAGAGCTTTGATCTGATCTGTTGGTTGTGGGATCGCTTAGCTCTGTCTATAGCATGTTGCTTCTGCTGTTTAGCATGCACGTAGTCCTGAGTTGTAACTTCACCAGGTTGGGACCTCATTTTTAGGTGTGCCTGGTGCTGCTCCTGGCATGCTCTTCTACAGTCATTGAACCAGGGTTGATCCCCTGGCTTGTTGGTAATGGTAGAGTGAGGAATATGCCAGGCCATGAGGTTACAGATTGTGCTGGAATACAATTCTGCTGCTGCTGATGGCCCACAGTGCCTCATGGATGCCCAGTTTTGAGCTGCTAGATCTGTTCTGAATCTATCCCATTTAGCACGGTGGTAGTGCCACACAACACGTTGGATGGTGTCCTCAGTGTGAAGATGGGACTTAGTCTCCACAAGGACTGTGTGGTGGTCACTCCTACCAATACTGTCATGGACAGATGCATCTGCGACAGGCAGATTGGTGAGGACGAGGTCAAGTGGAATAAAGGCTTGGAAGCAACTGAAGGTCAGGCTCTAGTATTTTATCCTTCACCACCTGGCTATCCAGTTTATAACAACCGACACTTTTCACCACTCCCTTAGTTACAGCTGCATCCGGTGCTCAACACTTAGACTCACTTTCATTCTACTGATGAAGAAATGTTGTAACTCCAACACATCAAGTTCTGAAGATATAATAGCAAAACTCAACAACAGTCCCTGTAATAGTCATGGTCCAAGAGTGGATGAGACTTGGGATGACTGTTGTACTAAATTAACTCATCTTACGGGGGCCTTGGGGAGAAGGGGAAAGGGGGAGGCCAGGGCTCTCCCTCAATTGCTGTCCTGCTGGAATTGTCTGGGTGGACAGGATCAGTTTGGCTACAATAGCCCTCTTAGCAAAATAGACTGCTAATGCTGACTATCTGGGCTCACACTCGAGTGGCCTCAGGGTAGAACCCTAGACGTATTCCAGCCTGAGTTGTCACCATCAGGTCAGCAGGATTAAGGGTGGAAAAGTTAAAGAACACTGACTATTGACTGTCAGCCAATGAGTTGGAGATGGGGCGGGATTTACAGCAAAACAGAGCAAACAACCTCTATTTAAAAAGATGCTCTATGAACCGCACCAAACAGAAATTGTCCATAAAATCAATCCCACTCAATTACAGCAGTGATTAACTCCACGCCTGATTGATGAGGGGAATTAGCCAATATATGCAGCCATCAAAGAAAAACATGAATACTTGGTGTAATGGCCTGTATTCAGGGCCTTATCTTGGGGAATTCCTTTAACACATCACTGGGAGAGGCATTAGACTTTTGCTAGAATAGCTGGTCTGACCTGTCCTTTAATGAGATTTCAATGTTTAGCGAAATGGCAAGCAATGCATTAACCTCCGTAAGAAAACTGGAGCAAAATCTACACCTTTACTGATGTAAACACCACCATTTCATAACCTGACTGGTATTTTTCATACTAAGTGACTATAACCTTACATTGCATATTACAGTTCAGAGAGAATTATAAAAACACTGTGCTAATTCCACAGTCTGAATACAACGTCTGCCTCACCGTGCTCCAAGGATCTGCCTAGCAACAGAACAAACACACACCTTAAAATAAGTACACTTCACGGCTCAGAAGTCTACACCTGCTAACTATAACATTTGCTGGAAGCCAACAAGTGTCCCTTCCGTTTCTAGAGAAGCCCATTCTAGTAACCGCAGAGCAAATATATATTCGATTCCTCGTTAAATGCAAACAAGGACAGAAGAAAGGTGCTGTTTATAGGAAGGGTTCGACATCATATGTTCACCTTCCCACTGTTGGCGCTGATTGGAAACATCGTACAAAGCCGTCGATTATTCATTTAGTGACCTGTTGAACACAATACCACGTGGTGAAGATAGTGAGACCAAAAACAAACCGCTGAACTGCACACTTGAATGATGGAATAAAAGGATACAAGGAAATGTTACTGTGCTGCAATCGTTTAACTCACTGAAGTGGATTGGGGACAATCCATACACAGGGCCCACAATGTGACTGCTCAGTTGCAAGTGCACATGAGCCATACAGATCACGAGAGTCTCAGGTACGATCCTTGGTCTCAGCTAGGGCTACAATGGCCTCCGCATCCCCTGGGCAAGGCTAGGGAGAGGTAAAAATCAGCCAGCATCCCACTCCTTTTTGCTATCAAATGACCCCACTCTGGAAAGCACAGAAATTAGCTAAAGGCAGAATCAGGCACAGCTATGGTGCCCACCACCCTCAGGTCCAGGGTTCCCTACGTGACGGAGTTCCCACTGGGGAAGTGTGTCGGGGCAGGACATCTGCCCACGGCTGTGCCCCTGCTTATACCTCAGCGGATCTCCCGGGGGAGGCCAATTTGGATGATGGTGGTGGGCTCCTGGCAGTATTTCCGGGCTCACTGGGTCACTGACCTCAGGTAGGTGAGGTGGGGGGCTTGGAGAAAACATTTGCTGTGACCCTGTGTGATCGGTATTGCTGGCTGAAGCGAAAAAACATTTTTATTTGAAAAAGGTTCTTTCGGCCTCTCATATTGCCTCGTGCTAAAGAGCTCTTTGATTGAATGTACAAGGCAAAGCTGCCATTTAAACTTTAAAACGGCCCCTCTCCGCCTCCCTAGCAAGGCATTAATGACAGGGAAATATATTAAAGAACGTATTCCCTTTATTACCCCACAACGTGCACACGGACACATTCAACATCCACCATCACTTCTGGCAGAAAAGCCCGGGAGCGGCAGAACTCCGTGTCAAACTTGCCTGCCCTGAAACTGCCCATTAATGGGAGCCAATTCAGACAAGAAGCTAGCCCTGGCTGTCTAGAGTCCAGAATCCTGCTCGCACCTGTGGAACTGTACCCCCAGCAACAGCTGATCAAAGCCCCCTGGAGCGAAAGGGGAGCGAGCGAGCGCGAATTAATGGAGAGCGTGAAAGGAGAGCGTGTGAAAGAAGATAGAGAGTGAATAAAGAGTGTGAGTGAAACAGAGTGAGAGAGTGAAAGAGAGAGAGACTGAAAGGAGAGGGAGGACAGGTCAACATGCAGACGGTTGGAAAGTAAATGTTCCCTCGGGTCATGGGGCAACACCAAAGTGCCAGGTAACTACAGTGGGATTATTAACAGCGCTGTTACACAAAGGAAGACAGCGCCACCTTCTGGTGTAAGAACAAACTGGTGCCGGTCAGGTACAGTGAACCGTACAGAAACATCACTCACTAGTGAGACAAGAATGCTCAGGTGGGATAGAATTTTCATAAATAAATCCTCTGGAACACTTCCTTTGACAGCCACATTTAGCATGGTATGAATGTACAATCCAGGCTGACACCAAGTCAGTACTGAGTAAATGTTGGGTTTTCAAAAAATGCCATGCTTCAAAAGAGATATGATGTGGAGATGCCAGTGATGGACTGGGGTTGACAAATGTAAGGAATCTTACAACAGCAGGTTATAGTCCAACAGTTTTATTTGAAAATCACAAGCTTTCGGAGGCTTTCTCCTTCATCTCCTTCTTCACCCGACGAAGGAGAAAGCCTCCGAAAGCTTGTGATTTTCAAATAAAACTGTTGGACTATAGCCTGGTGTTGTAAGATTCCTTACATTTGTCAAAAGAGATAATAAACTGAAGGTTCATCTGCCTGTTCAGGTAGACCTAGAATATCCCATAACATCCCATTTGATGAAGAGCAGTGAATTCTCTCGGCACCCTGGTCAACATTTCTCTCTCAAACAACAGTACCGAAAAAATAATCAGATTAACCAGTCATTTCATTGCTATTTGTAAAGTGTGTTGGTCCATATGACTACCTGGTTACCTCAGAATAAATTCACTACATGAAGCTCTTTAAGACATTTCAACATGATAAGGAACTTACATAAAAGGTAAGTAGTAGAAATATTTTTAATGTGGCTAACAATAGTGCAGGTTATTACCAGATATTTTGTTCCATTCAGAGGCAGTTGTACAAACTGAAATGTCACAGGCAGCTCTCAAGAACATACCCTGTGGTGCAATCACATGGAAACTTCTGGGATCAACAAGTCATTCATAAAGACATTATTGCCCAATATTTTTTTTTGGGGGGGGGGGGCAGGGATAAGCGTATGGAAGAAACACAAGGTCAGGCATAGATTGTACATTTTTATCATTTCAGACAGTTCCAGGTCATAAAGGAGCTTTGAGTCATTCTTTGTCTAACATGAGACATCCAGATGTGATTTGCATGGTTGTATCTGGTGCTAGTAAACAGCTGCAGAAAGGTTTGCCAAGGCCTTTCTAACAAAGGCAGTTTCTGCCCCCCCCATTCCTCCACCTTAAAAAAAGAAACCCGGAAACAGTCACTCCCATCAAATACTTGAAGCAAAGTCTAAAACTGTCTATTAGAACAATACCCTCAGCTTAAAACTGTGCTAACGGAACAAGTCCTCGCACAGTTTCAGCTACAACCAGGTAAGAAGTTAAAACAGCAGACAGCATGTGACAACGGCCAGCTTTCAGGCACAGAATGGAAGATATTAACTTGACGGTCTCTCACTCGTACGGGACATTTAATTATCCATCCACCTCAGCTCTTATGTTGCCTGGCAACTGCATGACAGCCTTTATCCAGATGCAAATTTCAGCCCATCGGGCATATGGTTCCTGTGTGCAGCCCTGCCTGTTGTACTGCCCACTCCACGACTACAGCGTAAACCAGGACTAGTGGGAAGCTCAGGCTCCAATTTCTCAGTGGTACAAGGAACAAATTACACCAGAGCTGCTCCTAGGATCAGTCTGAACAATGATTTGGTTGCAGATACACCTTTACACATACCCCAACTCATCCAGAATTCTGCCACTCACATCCCACCCCAAACAAGGTCCTATTTACCCATCACCCTGACCCTTGCTTACCTTCAAGAGCTCCCAATCAATTTCAAAACTCTCGTCCTGCTCCACAAATCCCTACATTGCCTCTCTCCACCATTGTTCTGCAACCTCCTCCAGCCCCATGTCCCAGTACAAACCCTCTACTCTTCCAAACTAGTCCATTGCATAGTCCCGCATCCTCTGCTCTACCATCAGTAGCAAAGCCTTCAGCCATCTTGCCCCATACTCTGGAACTCATAAAATTACATAGAATGTACAGCACAGAAACAGGCCATTCGGCTCAACTGGTCCATGCCGGTCACAAGAACATATGAAATAGGAGCAGGAGTAGGCCATGTTAAAAAAAAATCAATTCCCAACAAGTTTCTACTATTACTACAATAAAAGACGCGTTGCTACATGTCTTAACGAAATCTCGAGTAAGCCCCTCGAGCCTGGTCCGCCATTCAATAAGATCATGGCTGATCTTTGGCCACAACTCCACTTTCCCGCCCGATCTCCATATCCCTTGATTTCCTCTAGAATCCAAATATATATCCATCTCAGCCATGAATATACTCAATGATTCAGCATGCACAGCCCTCTGGGGTAGAGAATTCTCCATTTATGTCTATGCTCCGCATGAGCCTCCTCTCTCCCTACTAGCATATCCTTCTATTCCTTTCTCCCTCATGTGTTTATCTACCTTCCCCTTAAATGCATCTATGCTAATCTAACAGTAAGGGAACTTTTATTTAACAGTGATCATAATATGATCAAATTCAATGTTAGGTTCGGAAAGGAGAAACGTAACAGTTATGATGATTCTAGATTTTGGTACAGCTAACTTTAACAGGATGAGACAGAGACTGACGACAGCAAACTGGTCAAAACTGTTAACGGGTAAAACTACAGATGAACAGTGGAAGGTGTTCAAAAAAGAATTTAGCTTAATGCAGGATCAGTATATCCCCCAAAGGGGCAAGAGCTCTACTTACCAAATAAAACAGCCATGGTTGACAAAAGAGCTGAGAGATAACATAAAACTAAAGGAAAGATCATACAAAAGTACAAACAATGGTGTAGATCCAGGGGACTGGGAGAGATATAAAGAACAGAAAAGGAAGGCAAAAAAGATAGTAAGAGGTGAAAAGAAACTTGCGAGTGATATCAAGATTAACACAAGAGGTTTTTACATTAGAAGAAAAAACTCCATCCCTAAAAACTTCCGTCTTGCTACATCTCTTCCCACCTTCAAAAGTCTCATTAAAACCTATATCTTTGACTACGCTTTTGTTCGCCTAACTCCTCCCCCCACACCCTAACATAGAAACATAGACAATAGGACCAGGAGTAGGCCATTCGGCCCTTCGAGCTTGCTCCGCCATTCAATATGATCATGGCTGATCCTCTATCTCAATACCATATTCTTGCTCTCTCCTCGTACCCCTTGATGCCTTTTGCGTCAAGAAATCTATCTAGCTCCTTCTTAAATATATTCAGAGACTTGGCCTCCACAGCCTTCTGTGATAGAGAATTCTACAGGTTCACCACCCTCTGAGTGAGGAAATTTCTCCTCATCTCAGTCCTAAATGTCCTACCCCGTATCCTGAGACTGTGACCCCTCGTTCTGGACCCCCCCAGCCAGGGGAAACATCCTCCCTGCATCCAGTCTGCCTAACCCTGTCAGAATTTTATATGTTTCAATTAGATCCCCTCTCATTCTTCTAAACTCGAGTGAATACAAGCCGAGTCGACCCAATCTCTCCTCATTTGACAGTTCTGCCATCCCAGGGATCAGTCTGATGAACCTTCGCTGCACTCCCTCTATGGCAAGTATATCCTTTCTTAGGTAAGGAGACCAAAACTGCACACAATACTCCAGGTGTAGTCTCACCAAGGCCCTGTATAACTGTAGTAAGACATCCTCTTGCATCCTACCCTGAAGCATCTTGGGATATCTTTTCTACTTTAAAAGGCGCTATATAAATATAAGCTGTTGATTCATACCTCAGATATTTCCCTTTTTACCACATCAGCAAGGGGCACACAGACCCACAAATTGCTTGACTTAACACAGTTTACTTATGCACTGATGTGAAGAGCTCTTAAGCCAATGTGGAGGGAATAAGTGGCACAGAAACTCTCTGAAGGTCCATTTGTAGACTGAAGATATAAGAACACTTTCTTTCAAAAGCAAGCAGAGGAAAAACAAAAATCCAAAAATCAAGTAGTGCAACTTTCCATAGCTGTCCAAAGAAACACAGACCAGAATGGCAGAATGTGATCCTCACAATATCAGCAAATGTCCAAAATTCCATGTAGAGATGGAGCCTAACCTATTTCAGTTAGTGTAAATCAGTTGTTCTGATTGTAAAGAATAGTAGCCCCACTGCTGATGATTTTCTGTTTTTGCATTAAAGTGCTTGGAATTGAAAAACATGATCCTGAAAACACCTGTAAATATCCCAGAATCATGTAATAAAAGTAGAATTTGACCCATTCGATCATCGTATTGACGTTTTAGATGAGCAGAGGCAATCAATATCAATATTTGCTAATAAAATGAATGTGGAGATGCCGGTGATGGACTGGGGTGGACAAATGTAAGGAATCTTACAACACCAGGTTATAGTCCAACAGTTTGGACTATAACTGTTGGACTATAACCTGGTGTTGTAAGATTCCTTACATTAATAAAATGAAAGCAGGGAGTTTGGCAAACAGCGAGGGTTGTAAAAAAAACTTCAAGAAAACAGGCAAGTTAGCGGAATGGGCAGACAGGCGGCAGGTACATTTATGTGGAGGTAATACATTTTGAGGGAGAAAACAAGTACCCACTCAATGGAAAGTTGCTGCAGGATGTGGATGAAGAGACCCAAGGGCTCCAATTACATATTTCCCTTAAAGTGCAGGTAAACAAAAATTACAAAAAGGCCAATAGTATTTTGGGTTTATTAATAGTGGCACAAAGTATGAGAGAGTAAAGAGGTAATGATAAATTTATAAAAGACAAGTCAGGCCACAGTTGGAGTACAGCTTGTATTTTTGGACGTCCTATTAGATGGAGAACATTAAAGTTATAGAAACTATATATATGGCATACACCAGCTGATACCAGGGAAGGGAAACTGTAGTTTTGAGAAGAGACTTGAGATACTGGGATTATTTCCACTGAAACAAAGAAGGCTCAGAGGAGATTTAATTGAGATTTTTAAAATTATAAAAGAGTTTTGATAGAGTGAATAGGGAAAGACTATTGACGAATCAATTTAAAACTGTCACTAAGAGAGTTAGGAGAAGATGTTTCCACTTGCGGGGAAGACCAGAATTAGGGGCCATAAATGTGTGATAGTCACTAATAAATCCAATAGGTATTTCAGGAGAAACTTTTTTAACCCAGAGTGTGGTTAGAATGTGGAACTCGCTACCACAAGGAGTAGTTGAGGCAAATAGCATAAATGCATTTAAGAGGAAGCAAAATAAACACATGAAAGAGAAAGGAATAGAAGGATATGCTGATAGGGTTAGATGAAGTAGGGAGGGAGGAGGCTCTTGTGGAGCATAAACACCGGCATAGACCTGTTGGGCCAAGTGGCCTGTTTCTGTGCTGTACACTCCATGTAATTCCATGTTGGAGCATGGAATGCTTTGTCACAGGGAGTGGTTGAGGCAGAGACCTTTGCATCTTTTAAGGGAAAAGTGAATAAATATTTGAAGCAGAGGAAGACACAGGGTGCTGGGAAGAGAGCAAGAAAGCGTGATTAGTTGTGGGTGGCTCTAGGAAGGAGCTTGTTCAGACACCACAGGGTGAATAGCCTCCATCTGTGCCGTTAACTTTGTGGCCCTGCCAGTCATATTAAACTGGCAGAGTCAGCCAGTCCACTGGGTGGGGCATGTGACCTCAAGAGACTGCTGCCATGTTCTTCCCCCTCCCAGCACTTCACAGTGAGTACAACCGTTATCCACCTAACCACAAACCCAAGGTCAAACAATGCTTAGCGTGCTGCAGGTCATTCTTTCAGAATCACAGAAGCGCACAGCATAAGAGGCCGTTCGGCCCATCGCGCCTGTGCCAGCTCTTTGGAAGAGCAAACCAATCAGTCCTACTCCCCTGCAAATCCCCACAGCCTTGCAAATTTTTCCTTTTGTACATCCAATTCCCTTTTGAAAGTTACTATTGAATCTGCTTCCACCACCCTTTCAGATAGAACATTCCAGGTCATAACAACTCGCTGCGTTAAAAAAAAAATCTCCTCATCTCCCCTCTGGTTCTTTTGCCAATTCCCTTAAATCTGTGCCCTCTGGTTACCGTATCCCTTCTTTGTTTTAGACAATGGAGAAAGGCAGGGAATATAATGAGGAAAGAGGAAAATGGAAAAACACCAGTTCTGCAGCAGGTGTGTGATTTTGTGTCTGACTAACTGGACCGGTGAATCAACAAATCCACATTGAATTTCACATCTCCTGCTGCTAATCCAATTTTTATTAATGACCAGGCTGACTCATTAAGTGTATGTAATATACTGTATAAACTAAGTGAATAAGCTGAATCCAGGGGAGGCCATTCACATTCCCAACAGAACTGTAATCAAAAACAAGAGAGAGAGGGAGCCTGACTCAAAGAGTGGCTCTTTTCAGTTATGCAATTACTCAACACTTTTTCCCCCTCACTGATACATCTTAAAGCAATTATGCAGTGTGGAGGATTTTGAAAACTGCTGAATGGTTTTGTCAACACGTTAATCTCATGCAGCTGGTATCCCTGCCCGTCCTGTGCACACATAAAAATACACTCACCATTCCTAGATTCCACTACTTTTATCCTGGTCTGAAGAGGATCGAATCAAACTAAAAACTCTCCAGGAACAGCTTAATATGATGGAGTGACGGGAAGAGAGAGAGAGAGAGAGAGAGTGATGGGAAGAGAGAGAGAGAGTGAGTGAGTGAGTGAGTGAGTGATGGGAAGAAAGAGAGAAAGAGAGAGAGTGAGAGAGTGAGTGAGCGAATGGGAAGAGAGAGAGTGAGTGAGAGAGTGAGTGATGGGAAGAAAGAGAGAGAGAGAGTGAGTGAGTGAGTGAGTGTGATGGGAAGAGAGAGAGTGAGTGAGTGTTGGGGAGAGAGTGAGTGAGTGATGGGAAGAGAGAGAGAGAGAGAGAGAGTGAGTGATGGGAAGAAAGAGAGTGAGTGAGTGATGGGAAGAGAGAGAGTGAGTGAGTGAGTGAGTGATGGGAAGAGAGTGAGTGAGTGATGGGAAGAGAGTGAGTGAGTGAGTGAGTGAGTGATGGGAAGAGAGTGAGTGAGTGAGTGAGTGAGTGATGGGAAGAGAGTGAGTGAGTGATGGGAAGAGAGTGAGTGAGTGAGTGAGTGAGTGATGGGAAGAGAGTGAGTGAGTGAGTGAGTGATGGGAAGAGAGTGAGAGAGTGATGGGAAGAGAGAGAGAGAGTGATGGGAAGAGAGAGAGAGAGTGATGGGAAGAGAGAGAGAGAGTGATGGGAAGAGAGAGAGAGAGTGATGGGAAGAGAGAGAGAGAGTGATGGGAAGAGAGAGAGAGAGAGTGATGGGAAGAGAGAGAGAGAGTGATGGGAAGAGAGAGAGAGAGTGATGGGAAGAGAGAGAGAGAGTGATGGGAAGAGAGAGAGAGAGTGATGGGAAGAGAGAGAGAGAGTGATGGGAAGAGAGAGAGAGAGTGATGGGAAGAGAGAGAGAGAGTGATGGGAAGAGAGAGAGAGAGTGATGGGAAGAGAGAGAGAGAGTGATGGGAAGAGAGAGAGAGAGTGATGGGAAGAGAGAGAGAGAGTGATGGGAAGAGAGAGAGAGAGTGATGGGAAGAGAGAGAGAGAGTGATGGGAAGAGAGAGAGAGAGTGATGGGAAGAGAGAGAGAGAGTGATGGGAAGAGAGAGAGAGAGTGATGGAAGAGAGAGAGAGAGTGATGGGAAGAGAGAGAGAGAGTGATGGGAAGAGAGAGAGAGTGATGGGAAGAGAGAGAGAGAGTGATGGGAAGAGAGAGAGAGAGTGATGGGAAGAGAGAGAGAGAGTGATGGGAAGAGAGAGAGAGAGTGATGGGAAGAGAGAGAGAGAGTGATGGGAAGAGAGAGAGAGAGTGATGGGAAGAGAGAGAGAGAGTGATGGGAAGAGAGAGAGAGAGTGATGGGAAGAGAGAGAGAGTGATGGGAAGAGAGAGAGAGAGTGATGGGAAGAGAGAGAGAGAGTGATGGGAAGAGAGAGAGAGAGTGATGGGAAGAGAGAGAGAGAGTGATGGGAAGAGAGAGAGAGAGTGATGGGAAGAGAGAGAGAGAGTGATGGGAAGAGAGAGAGAGAGTGATGGGAAGAGAGAGAGAGAGTGATGGGAAGAGAGAGAGAGAGTGATGGGAAGAGAGAGAGAGAGTGATGGGAAGAGAGAGAGAGAGTGATGGGAAGAGAGAGAGAGAGTGATGGGAAGAGAGAGAGAGAGTGATGGGAAGAGAGAGAGAGAGTGATGGGAAGAGAGAGAGAGAGTGATGGGAAGAGAGAGAGAGAGTGATGGGAAGAGAGAGAGAGAGTGATGGGAAGAGAGAGAGAGAGTGATGGGAAGAGAGAGAGAGAGTGATGGGAAGAGAGAGAGAGAGTGATGGGAAGAGAGAGAGAGAGTGATGGGAAGAGAGAGAGAGAGTGATGGGAAGAGAGAGAGAGAGTGATGGGAAGAGAGAGAGAGAGTGATGGGAAGAGAGAGAGAGAGAGTGATGGGAAGAGAGAGAGAGAGTGATGGGAAGAGAGAGAGAAAGTGATGGGAAGAGAGAGAGAGAG